>NW_021637703.1:0-388695 GCF_004799145.2 Neltuma alba
GTGAAATTTTTTTTGAAAATAAAAATCTTACAGTTGGACGAACTTTAATAACATTTTAAAAATATAAAATAAATAAACTTCGAATATGCCAAATATTTTTTGCTCACAATTAAATGGCAATTTTTTTTATCTGTTTTGGCCGCTTCATAATATAATAACTGCCATTTATTTATCAACTCAATAATGAACAATATTTTTATTTTCTTCCTTAATTCTTTTAATATTCTGCGTGTAACAGAGGCAACCTAAAAGTTTTTCTTCATATTCCTTTGAGCTTACAGCAGGCATACAAAATGGACCCAAGGAATCCAAGTGACTGGCCAACAACATTTAACTGAAAAAAGAAAACAAAGAAAAAATTAATAAATAAACGATAATGATGGTATAAAAAATAAGTAAACGATAATTATTAAAATGATTCTCACGTTTACCAAATCAAATGGAAGTCGTCCAAATACCAGCCAAACCCAATTGTAAAAAGATCCTAAAACTATAATCAGGAAAAGTTAAATTAAATCACATAATCATGAAAACAATGTGTGTGTGTGTGTGTTTGTGTGTAATCAACCATCCCTTTTATGCTAATGTAAAATTGTGCTCATAAATTGAAAAAAAAATACATAAAAACCACTCACTTCAATCCTAAATGTAAGAGTTAAATAACTCATTTATAGAAATTAAAAAAATTAGTTAGGTTTTAATTACTTGTAAAAATTATGTGTTAGTTTTCTTGAAGTATTTCTTTTAATCATATTATATATATAACTGAAAACTACTCCCTTGATGGAAAAATCCTTAATATGTGGATCAACAAAAAGAGGTTAAAAAAATATAAATTTAGTAAACAAATAAACTAAGGTCTTACATGTAGTGTTAATCCAAACTTATATATGGTAGGAGCCAATATAAATTATATATGGAGCATACTTCATACCACACGACACATCTATCATCTTCCATCTCTCTCCTTGGGATCCCATGTGTATCCACATTTATACATTTATGGCCTGTTTGGTTGGATTACAGGAATGAGGATTACATGTAATCTTGATGTAAAAATCTAATTTAATTTTTTGGTTAGGCTTTATAATGTAAACAAGATCACATGTTAGTATCCTGATTCCCTTAAAAGCCTGCATCCAAATTACATAGACAGACTTTATGAATCACGATTATATAATGATAAAAAAACATTATTACCCTTAAAAAAGTAAAACACTACTGGAGCACCACTGCCATCAAACTCCATCCCTAACCTCATTATCCACCCACTGATCGTCTTTTTCCTCCAGCCCCAACCTTTAGACACACCCACACTCCTTCTTCTTTTATTAAGTGAAAAAGGGATTTTATTGCAAATCAATCCAAAGTTTTCAACAAAGAAAACCGAGAGTGGTATACGTTGAGGAACTATGGTTGGTGGGTTTCAAATGCTGTATGAACTAGTAACCAAAAGGGTTCGAAAAGAATCGTGAGTGAAACTGGTTAGGGATGATAGATTTCCATTGCGATTAGGAAGAAGTACAGGATGCCGGAGGGAGGTTTTCCTCCTTTTTTGATAGACAAGGATGTTTTTGTCTTTTTAATTTTATCTGTAATTAAGTAAATATCAAAAAAATATTTTACTACCCCATTCCTAATATTGTACCAAACAAATTTTTGTAATCACACTATTACATTACATTTCATTCTTACCTATTACATTACATCACATTCCCTATTATTCAGTGAACCAAACAGGCCATTAGAGAATTCAGATTACATATCGAATATAAGATTAGAAGTACTTATTCACAAGCGTTTTCTTTTTTTAAATACTGGGGATTTAATTCAGCTTTGGCTTGATTTTGAACAAGAGTCTTTCAATCTTCAAATAAAATTTAGTAAGTGGGGCCAAAGTTTATCGATACCAAAATTGCCGAGGCCACCTAAACAATAGAGAACAAACTTGATGCTGCATGTCATAAACTAATGGTTTGTACATCATATATAGCAATCCGGATTCTCTACATTATTTATAAGATCGAGTGCAAAAAAGAGAACTATAGACAAAAAGGGTAAATAGGTAGATAACCAAATAAAATACTAAAGAAACTATCACAACTCAAAAATATTTAAAGAAACTAGTGAGGATCTAATGATTATACAGAATTTGAAAAATAAGTCATAGTATGCATAACTTAAAAAGAACGTGGTTTGTTAAAGTTTTGTTATTATATTTATATAGATTATAAACTTGATGGATAAAATAGAGTAAGGCATTATACTGAGCTTCAAATTGCCACAAATTGTCTGAGTAAGTGCTGAATTGAGAATTGTGTTTAAAAATACAAAGTAGTTTATTAAGAAAGCCAATAAACAAGACAGAAGCATCACAGCCTGCAGAAAAAGGGGGGGGTCCCAATTAAAAAAGAATACAAATTAAACTCTTTCTCATAACTATCAATTAGCACATACATAAATAACAGGAAGTGCCTGCACAGACATATATTTGCTGATCTCAACATGTAAAAACTAAATATCAGAAAACACAACTCTACTCAAAAAAAAAATATCAGAAAACACATTATGGTATAAGATAAACTTCTGGATGTCATATAAAGCAGATAGTTCTTTCTCAGTCTCATGAGATGATTTTATGAGAAAAGTTATTAGAGTGGTGTTAGATGGAATGATCATGAAAACTTAAATAAAGTGCCATCCATAGTAAAGTTCTTTTATTCACTTATTCGGAATAAGACAAGAATCCTATGTTCTGTTATTCTTAGCAGAAAACTGCATACAGAAGGATGCACCATAGTTTTCCAAATTTGTATGATTACCTAAAAACTTATAGATATTGTTAACAAATGCTCATAATGACAGTTTCAAACATGTAATTAATGAATGCTGCTAACTAGCCATAACATTTAGGCGCAAGATACAAGAAGTACCTAAAATCCATGGTCATACAAATAAGGAAGTTCAATGTTTTTGTTAAATCTCCTCTGATTGATGACCAGATCAATAAGATTGGTCCACAAATTATGCCTAAAAATAAAATAACGACTTAAGACAAGCGATGAAATCGAAGTTTCAACAAAACCTAAGAGACATAATCTTATCGTATTAAAGAAAGAAGACACTTAATCTTACCATTACGCCACATAAGACCGAAGGTATTAAGGCTGCTGGATTTGCCTATAAAAGTGGTTAATATAAAATAGGAAGTGAAGAATGACCAGTTTTTCATTATCATTTTGTTTGGTGGGGTTCATTGCTTTGCATAAGATTAGTGCTATTTCACACAACAATTGATTTGCGTTCACCTATTGTCCTGTTATTGGAAAAGTTATCTTTTATGCAAATTTAATTTCTTTACTCCTCACTATTTTTTCGTATTTTTATACAGTATCTATTTTCAATATTATCTTATTAAATTCAAGAATTATTGGAACCTAAACAGGACACATCTTTAAAAATATTTTTTTGTATTCTATTTATTTATTCTCATACCGTTGGTCATTTAAAAAAATCTCAAGGGTATTAAGTTTAATATAACACGTCCGGTCACATTAGGAGTCTCACGATTCACAAGTCATTAAAAAATAGAATAAAATATATTTGCAGCTCTCTATTTAACCTAAATTAAAAAGGGAAAAAGACAAAAAAATGACAAATTAACTTGGGAATGACCAGAACGTCCGCTGAATTTGCAAAATGCCATTTTGGTCACATGAGACCAAATTGGCATTATCATGTCAAATGAAAAAACCAAATTGCCTTTCATTTTATTTATTGTTTTTAAAATACCAAAGCGCACACTGACCGGCCGATCGCCGGAGCTCTGGCGGTGGCAGTCATCGGAGCTCCAGCGATCGGTCCGATAATTGGTCACTCGAGCTCCGGCGGTCATAAACAAATTTTTTGAAAATTTTTATAACTTCAGTATAATGGTTAACTACTTTTGTAATGCTATTAACAACTTCAGTATAACAATTAACAACAGGTTTTCTGAAAAATTCAACAAGCTCCGGCGGCCAGAAACAATTTTTTTAAATTTTTTTACAACTTTAGTATAACGTTTAACAACTTTTGTAACACTATTAACAATTTTAGTATAGCGGTTAACAACAGGTTTTTTCAAGAAATTCAACAATTAGTCGTTGGAGCTCTGGCGCCAGAAACAATTTTTTTTGAAAATTTTTACAATTTCAATATAACGGTTAACAACTTTTGTAACGCTATTAACAATTTCAGTACAGTAGTTAACAACAGGTTTTTCAGGAAATTTAAAAAGAAACAATTGTTTTGAAAACTTTTAACAACTTTAGTATAACGGTTAACAACTTTTGTAATGTTATCAACAACTTCAGTATAGCAGCTAACAACAAGTTTTCAAAAAATTCAAAAGTAATTTTTACATTTTTACAACTTCAGTAATGTCGTTAACAAGTTCTGTAACTCTATTAACAACTTTGATATAGCATTTAACAATAGGTTTTTTTAAAAATTCAAAAAAATGGCACTTTTTTTATAACTTTAATAACAACTGTTTTTTGAAAAAAAATTTACAACATTCAGTATAACGGTTAACAACTTTTGTAACTCTATTAACAACTTCGATATAGTAGTTAATAACAGATTTTTTCAAAAATTCAAAAAGTAACATTTTTTCAACTTCAGTAATACCGTTAACAAACTCAAAAATATGTTGTTAACTGATATACTGAATTGTTAATAGCGTTATAAAAGTTATTAACTATTATACTAAAGTTGTAAAATTTTTCAAAAAAAAAATGTTTCCAACCACTGTCGACCAATTTTTGAATTTTCTGAAAAACCTGTTGGTAACTGATATACTGAAATTGTTAATAACGTTATAAAAGTTATTAATTGTTATACTAAAGTTGCAAAAATTTTCAAAAAATTTGTTTTCAGCTGGCGGAGCTCGTTGAATTTTCCAAAAAACCTGTTGTTAATAGCTATACTGAAGTTGTAAAAATTTTTAAAAAAATTGTGTTTCCGGTTGGCGGAGCTTGTTGAATTTTTCAAAAACCTGTTGTTAATTGTTATACTGAAGTTGTTAATAGCGTTACAAAAGTAGTTAACCATTATATTGAAATTGTAAAAATTTTCAAAAAAAATTGTTTCTAACTGCCGGAGTTCAGGTGATCAATTATTGGCTAGTCGCCGGAGCTCTGGTGACTGCTACAAACAGCCGGAGCTTCGGTGACCATCTGGCCAGTAGGGACTTTGGTATTTTAAAAATAATAAATAAAATAAAGAGCAATTTAGTTTTTTTATTTGATATGATAATGCCAATTTGGTCTCATGTGACCAAAATGGCATTTTACAAATTCAGTAGATGTTCTGGTCATTCTCAAGTTAATTTGTCATTTTTTTGTCTTTTTCCCATTACAAAAACCTCTCTTCTATTTTGAAAATGTACATAAACTTCTAAAATTAAAATTTATATTACACAAACCTCTCTTATATGTTTGAGATTTCATTTCTATCTATTCAACCATTAATTGACCATTAAATTTAACTTTTAAATTTTTATTTTGATCAAAGTATCCCTTCCTAACATAAACATTTATATCTATAAAAAAAAAAAAAGTTTTGATGCCAGAAAAATAATTACAATACATGCATTTTCAAACTTTTTAATATGTTATAAAATTTATTAATTTTAATTGTATTATAAAATTATACAATTTTAATTCTTCATGCCATATTGAGACTTATTTAATTAGGTTTCTTTTATATAGCTAGAAAATATTTCAAATGCATATTTTTTTATCATATAATATAAATTATGTGAGTTTGGAACATTATATAAAACATTTTTAAACAAGAATTTTGTTGCAAAAATTTATAGCTCATTTGATCAATTGTATATTTATTTAAAGAATTAATCAATTTTTTATTCAATTTTTTTGTGGTTACATTAACTAAGTTACTTAATTTTCTATCCTAATAAAAACATTAAAAAAAATAGTATTTGTAAAAATAAAATTAAGGTAAAAGAATAAAAATCTTAAATTCTTCAAAATAGTTTTAGCTAAAATTTGGGGATTTAGCATTATGAAGGATAAGTTAGTAAGTAAAAAGTACTTTCGTATAAATTTTAACTTAAAAGAATCTTTTTAGAATATTCTTAATGAAGTTAACAGTTTAGACTTAAGTGTATGTTTTCAAGATATAGAGGATATCCGTGTAATTAGGACAAAATGCAAAGAAGGCTAAAGTATTTTACTCTGAAAAATACATGCCATTTTAGTTTCTTTAATATATATTTTTAAATTTTATTATTATTTGAAAATAATTTTATATAAATATATTTGTATCGACAGACTATTTTTATTTATTTATTTTTAATTTCATTTCGTCCTGCCAGTCGAAATTAAGGTTTGCGAAGGTTTCAGCTTCGAAACTCAAGAAAAATAATTATTGAAGTGTTAATTTACGAGATTGTGCAAAGAAATAATTTCATTCATGATTAATTATTTATGATTTGTTGAGATAGGATAACTTATTTGCGTAGTGAAACTTTTTTTAAAAAATAAAAATCTTACAGTTGGAATATCTTTAATAACATTTTAAATATGCTGGCCAAAAAAATAACATTTTAAATATATAAAATAAGTAAACTTCGAACATGCCAAATAATTTTTTCTCACAATTAAACGCCATTTATTTTATTTCTTTTGCCGCTTCATAATATAATATCTGCCATTTATTTTATCAGCTCAATGAACAATATTTTATTTTCTTCCTTAATTCTTTTAATATTCTGTGTGTAACAGAGGCAGCAGCCTGGAACGTTGTCTTCATATTCCTCTTGAGTTTACAACAGGCGTACAAAATGGATCCAAGGAATCCAAGTGATTGGCCAACAACATTTAACTGCAAAAACACAAGGAAAAAATTAATAAATAAACGATAATGATGGTATTAATAATAAATAAACGATAATAATTAAAAAGAAGCAATATCAAATAATTCTCATGTTTACCAAATCAAATGGAAGTCCTCCAAATATGAGCCAGCCAAACCCAATTGTAAAAGATCCTAAAAATTATAATCAGGAAACAGTTATATATACAAGGAAACCCACCATCCCTTTTACGCTAATGTAAAATTGTGCCCATAAATTGAAAAAAAAATACATAAATTATGTGCTGGTTATTTATACTGAAAATTATTCCCCTCGTGAAAAAATCCTTTAACATGAGAATCTATGAAGAGAGGTTGGAAAAAAATTATAAATTTGATAAACAAAATGAGTTAAGGTGTTGCATGTAGTATACTTCATACACACGAATCTATCATCTTCCATCTGTGTGTGCGTGTGTTTTTTTTTGGGGGGGGGGGGTTCTCATGTATTCACATTTATGCATTCAGAGAATTTAGATTACAAACTAAAGGCTAGTAATTTCGATCCAATATTAGATTAGAAGTACTTATTCACAAGAGGTTTTTTTTTTAAAAAAAAAATATTGGGGAATTAATTCAGCTTTGGCTTGATTTTAAACAAGAGCCTTTCAATCTTCAAGTAAAATTAAGAGAGGCCAAAGCTTATTGATACCAAGTGCTGAGGCCAGCTAAACAATAGAGAACAAAATTGATGCTACATGTCATGAACTATAATGGTTTGTATATCAATATTATAGCAATCCGGATTCTCTACATCTATAAAATTGATTGCAAACAGCAGAACTAGAGACAAAAGGGTACACAGATAGAGAACCAGATAAAATGCCAAAGAAACTATCACAACTCAAAATATCTAAAGAAACTAGTGAGGATATGGTGATTCTATAGGTTTGAAAAATGAGTCGTACCACTTATAGCTTAAAAAGAGCGTGGTTTGTTAAAGTTTTTATGTTATATTTATATAGATTATAAACTTGGCGGATAAAAAAGAGAAAGGCATTATACTGACCTTCAAATTGCCACAAATTGTCTGAGTAAGTGCTGAATTGAGAGTTGTATTTAAAAATACAAAGTAGTTTATTAAGAAAGCCAATAAACAAGAAAGAAGCATCACAGCCTGCAAAAGAAAGAAAAAAAATCCAAATTAAAAAAAAAAAAACAAATTAAACTCTTTCTCATAACTATCAATTAGCGGATATATGAATAACAGGAAGTGCTTTCACAGACATATATTTGCTGATCTCAACATGTAAGAACCAAATATCAGAAAACACATTATGGTATAAGATAAGCTTCTGAATATCATATATAAAGCAGATAGTTTTTTCTCAATCTCATGAGGTGATTTTATGAGAAAAGTTATTAGAGGGGTTTTAGATGGAATGATCATGAAATAAAGAAAGTTCCATCCATAAGAAAGCTCTTATATTCACTTATTCAGAATTAGAAAAGAATTCTACGTAGTCTGCTTCACTTCTGCATTACTGAAATGGTCAAATATGATATGTGTATTTGTTCAGGGATAAAAGGGTCAACTATCAATGAAAGGTTAGCAGAAAACTACATAGAAGGATGCACCACACATTTCCAGCCAAATTTGTATGCTACCTAAAAACTTATAGATATTGTTAATAAATGCTCATAATGACAGTGTCAAATATGTAATTAATGAATGCTGCTAACTAGCCATGAAATTTAGGCGCAAGATACAAGAAGTACCTGAAATCCATGGTCATAAAAATAAGGGAAGTTCAATGTTTTTGTTAAATCTCCTCTGATTGATGACCAGATCAATAAGATTGGTCCACAAATTATGCCTAAAATAAAATAACGACTTGAGACAAGTGATGAAATCAAAGTTTCAACAAACCTGAAGAGACATAATCTTATCATATCAAAGAAAGAAGACACTTAATCTTACCATTACACCACATAAGACCGAAGGTATTAAGGCCACTGGATTTACCTATAAAAGTGGTTAATACATGGTAGTTTAGTACTTAGATTCAACCAATTAATGGGCCAGAGAAACAGAAAAATTGAACCTCTTACCAATACGAGCAATAGAAGAAAGGTATACTGCTGTACATATGTTTGCTAGGAAAACAATTGAATAGGAATAAGCATCAAATGCCAAGTCCCGAGCTCCAGCGATGAATGCACCGGCTATAATTACCCCTACACTGGTAAATTATTTGGATTTGTCAAGCAGCGAGTTGGTTATACCAAAAAAGCTTCATTTGCAAATTTACATTATTAAAATTTGACAGATGTTTGCTAGAGACCACCTACTGAGGCATAATAAGAAAAAATCTATCATAAAGATATAAAAGATGAGTAGGTAATGATATTATGGCTTTCTCATGTGTAATAATTCAAAAAACCAACATAAAAAGGTTCTGAAGATTCCATCATGCTTGTGGAATGTTTTTAAAATAATAAACCCATGACTCCAACCATTGACAACCCTTATTGTAATTAATTTCATTCCATGATAAGTTATGGCCATATAAAGCTCTGCTTATAACAATTTCTAGCTCTGAATTATTCATTGGTTGGTTGTGTGTATTTGTAGTGTGATCCTATACTGTAGCATGTTCATTAAGAAACTCAAACTTCACAAATGGAAGCATAAATAAATCAAAAGGACCATGCAAATTACAATCTTCTCATTCTGTAATAATCATCATCGGTTCATGTACGAATATTAAATGAAACGGAATGTGCTCGCTATACCTGCAAATAACAAAACGTGAATGTGTCTGGCCAGTAAGAAAATACTCCACAATCATTGTAAAGGCCACAGTAGTTCGCCTCAGCGTGGTGTACATTGGAACATTTATGCCACGCACAGATTCCATGGTCACTATCTTTCAAAATAAAGGGAGATAAGGTTAGAGAAATTGGTTATTTTTTCCTGTCATCCAAGAACATCTGAAAACGTTATAAATGCTAACCATGTATAGCAAATATGTCAGCCCAAGAGGAAGTGTTTGAGCTAATGTCTTTAAGGACACAATAGTTGCTGGGTTGTTAGAACTGCTCTGTAGCTCACTTTCTGTGAAAGAAATTAACTTCCAGTATCTCATCACATAGAGAATCAAACATGAGCAAACCAACTGAAGCAAACACAAGACACAAATTCAGTGTCAATGAGAGGAAAATGAATCATTGACAATAAATAATTATAATAGTCAGAGACAAGAAGGAAGGCAGAGAGAATGATACTAGCAGATGGATAGAATTTAATCACAATAAAATCCAAAATGATAAGTTAAGAGCTACGGAATGGCAATTAGAGAAGCAATCGAACAAAATTGAACCCCAAACCATCTTCGAAAAATGTACCTGCAAAAGCGTGATGACAGTGGCACTTGGAAAACTGTAAGAAGAGAGGGCCGCTTTGTTGAACATGACCAACAGAACTGCATAATCAACAGATTTCATCATGAGAATAGATGTAATGAGCATGTGTCTACAATGCTTACTCATCCATTGAAATATTTTAAACTATAGACAAAAAATTCACACAGAGCAAAATTAAAAAAAATAATGACAAATAGTTTTCGAGTATTGCATCATATAAAATAGCCAATGACCCCAGAAAGAAAGATACAACACTGTGGAGTGAAGACCATCAGTGCAGAGTTTAATGGAAGTAAGTGACCAGAAAAGGCAAGTAACTTTTCCTCATTAAAACCTGGCATTTAATCCAATAATTTAAGATCTTATAGTCTTATCATGGAAAATGAACTTGTTAGGGTTACTTGTAGTTTCAATCTCAAGAATACGGCAACATGTATCCTGACCATGGTGAATGGAAATTGAATATATAGAGTATAGAACAAGAAACAGATATGTCCTGACTATGATGATTTTTAAGAATCTCGGCTGCCATATAATTTAAATCACCCCTTGTTCTTTACATGTTTATTGCATGCTTGAAAAGGGAATTACAAGCACGTCCTTCTTCATTTCTTTTTTTACTTTGTTGACTTTATGATCGAATGGGAACCACTATTTAGTGGTCCAAGCTATATACAGCAGAGAATGTGATATAAAATCCTATAGGGTCAGGATTCAACCATGAGGCAAAGCAGAATTGTAGGTATCCCTTAGATATAACCTCAAGAAGACGACAACCATGAAAATCATAATTGAGGTAGGTTCTGATTGAGAACTCTCCAATTGAACCACTTTTCAGTATAGTTGATGGTGCCCATGTTTTGAATTCGTGAAGTCGACACTTGCAGTTAGTGGACCACCTATAACTATACGGGTGGGATACTGACTTTGGTACTCAGACGATTAAAGCAGACAACCTGGACACTGTTTATTGTAATCATAAGTGGCAAAAGTGGCCTCCTTAAAGCTACTCATTTATCGAAATTCTCAATGTTTTCACATTATATTTTGATTTTAAAGTAACTTAAAACTTCACACTACTCTGTGCAAACCCATGCATTAAGAAAACATTGAACATAACAAGCAAGCCTATCACAGTCGAAATTAATGGGTTTTCTCTGAATAAACTAAAGCTACCTCCTCGCAGACAATTCTCTTCCCTTTTCAGTTTCTTTAGAGTAGAACAAATCACACGCATAATTAATAATAATTCTCAATTTATCATCAGTACTGAAACCAAAGCAGAAATATCTTGAATTCGAATTCCCCAATCGTATTCATTTCCCGCCGCGCGAAAAATCAAATACCCACATTATAAACCAATTTCAAGAAGGAAACAAACAGGAAGGAGTATTAAACCAAAGCACACAATTAAACCCAACAAACAGCACAAGCTCAAGCTCACAGCGTAAATGATAAGACAATGACAAGAGATAACTCGAAACAAAAAGAAAAAGCCAAGGAAGAGCAAAACGACGGCGACGAAAAAGGTGAAAAAGAAGATGGTGGTGGTCGTGGTGGCGGAGGAGGAGGAAGAGAAGAAACCAACCGGCAGAGGCCATGTAAGAGAGAGCAGCGTAGAGTCCTCTGGTGGTCATACGAGAGGGTTTATGAGAGACAGGAAGCATCTGATTCTTGAGAGACTCCATTGATAACAGCAAGCTCAGTGCTGTGGTGAGCAAAATAGAAGGAATTGATCAGGGAAGCAGAGAAGGGCACTATTTTATAGCAGTTGGGTGAGGCGAGGAGAGAGAGAAGAGAGAGGGAATGTTTTTAGTGGAACAGCCTTAAAAGGCATTAATAGGAGACACGTGTCAAACCCTGTAAAGGGAAGGTACATCACTTGCACGATCTCATTTCAGATATTCTTCGTTCACCTGAAATCATAATGGATCCTCATCTTTATTCTTTCTAATTTATAAATAGGAAAAATTGTAAAAAGAGACCTTAGAATTACAAAAATACAGATAGGGACTTTTGACAACTTCATTTTAAGTTTTGACAAGAATAATATGCCCTGGAGTTGTCAAAACCCAAAGTGAAGTTATCAAGGATCCCTATCTGCGTTTTTGCAATTCCAAGGTCTTTTTTTGCAATTTCTCCTTATAAATATGAATAATAATATAAATCTTGAATTATTATTTAGTACTATGTACCATTCAAGTTTATTTTATATATAAGTAAAATTTAAAAAAAAGTAGTTAAAAAGATGAAATAAATTTTATCAATAATTTTCTAAGTATATATGATTTGGTGCACTGCCCAGAGTTCTTTTTTCCTCCCTAAACATTGCTCAAAGTTTTAGGTGAGTTGAATTGTGATGATTAATAAATAGGGTTAAATATGCCCAACAGTGCTTGAATTTGACATAATCAGATAACAACATAAAAAAGTTAGGGCTAATTATGGATTAGATTTATATTGTAATTGATTAGCATAGATAGTGATCTACATATGTAAAGATATATTGTTGATGATGGGTAGGGCATGCATCACATTGTTTAGGGATTAAGAAGAAGAGGGAGGATTTCAGTTTAGAGACCAATTTTGAGAGAAAGACATAGGACGACCATCGAAATATAGGAATCTTAAAATGGTTCTTTAAAATGACTTGAAGGAAAATTTTGGAATTATAATAAAAAAAATTTTTTTGGGTGAAATAACCAAATCACTCTCATTGAAATTAGTTGTTGTTATTATTATTATTATTTTTTTGGTGACTGAGTCGACATCTCTCCTAAAGGGTTTCAAACCTTTGTTCGCTACGTTATAAGAAATTAACACTTTTTGTTAGATTCAACCTCTATTTGGTAGTTGTTATTGCTTTAGTTATTTTTTTTTATATGAGAAATTAAAGTCCTGATTTGTTAAAAGTGTTATTGACATCGATCAAGAAATTTTTGTAGAATCAATTGTAGCCAGTTAGTTGCTATTGTCATTTAGTAAGTTTAAATTGTTACTCATTAAAAGTGTTGTTATCATTTTACTTCTTTCGTTTTTCATAGTGATTAAACCATTTTGAAATCATGAACTGAGATTTACAAATTTTGAGGTATTTTCGTGTCTCACCCTTAATCTTTTTTTCAAAAGCTGATTTTTGTAGGATCAAGGTTCTTTATTGAACCAAAAAAAAAAAACAAAGCAAAACAAAAAGTGTCATGACCAAAATGGCCAAAAGCAGTTTTGGAAGAAAAACAAAGAAAATGCCCTCTTTCTTGCATGCTATCATTGTCCTTGTGGCAAGCCACCAGGAGTGAAAATAGGCTAGCAATCTGTCAGCGCTTATGACCTGGCCTACATTTGGCCTGACTTGGCTTAATCTGTTTCAAAATAGAAATAGGCACAGATCTTTTTGAAAACTTGTTTAGCTTAATAGGTAAGGCCTAATTTTTCTTAAGAAACTTATTAAGCCTATTAGGTTTAGCCTAACCTATTTACGTGTCTTAATTTAATTTTAATTTTATATTTATATATAGTCTTATTTCAAATTTTAACTTATAATTATGACTTTTTTTGAATAAAATTAATTAAAATTAAGATTTAAAATAGGGAAAAAGACAGAAAACTGCTAACTTAACTTCAGAATGACCAGAACATGCGCTGAATTTGCAAAATGCCATTTTGGTCACATGAGACCAAATTGGCATTATCATGTCAAATGAAAAGACCAAATTGCCCTTCCTTTTAAATATTGTTTTTAAAGTATTACAGCCCCATTGGTCGGCCAGTCACCGGAGCTCCAGCAACGGCAGTCACCGAAGCTCCGGTGACCGGCCGATAATTGGTCACCGGAGCTCCGTCAGTTAGAAATTTTTTTTAAAAATTTTTTACAGCTTCAGTATAACGGTTAACAATTTTTATGACGCTATTAATAATTTCAGTATAACAATTAACAACAGGTTTTCTGGAAAATTCAACAAGCTCCGGCAGTTGGAAATAATTTTTTTGAAAATTTGAACACTTCAGTATAACAGTTAACAACTTTTGTAATGCTACTAACAACTTCAGTATAGCGGTTAACAATAGGTTTTTGGGAAAATTCAATAATTGGATGCTGGAGCTCCGGAGGTCAGAAACAATTTTCTTGAAAATTTTTACAACTTCGGTATAACGGTTAACAACTTTTGTAATGCTATTAACAACTTCAGTATAGCAGTTAAAAACAGGTTTTCTGGAAAATTCAACAAGTTCCGGTGGGTGGAAATAATTTTTTTGAAAATGTTTACAACTTCAGTATAACAGTTAACAACTTTTATAATGTTATTAACAATTTCAGTATAGCAGTTAACAACAGATTTTTCGAAAAATTCAAAAAATAACATTTTTACAACTTCAGTAATGCCGTTAACAAACTCAAAAACTTGTTGTTAACTGTTATGTCAAAGTTGTTAATAGAGATACAAAAGTTGTTGACCATTATACTGAAGTTGTAAAAATTTTCAAAAAAAGTAGTTGTTAAAGTTATAAAAATATCATTTGTTTTCGAATTTTTAAGAAAACCTGTTGTTAAACGCTATACTAAAGTTGTTGATAGAGTTACAGAACTTGTTAACGACATTATTGAAATTGTAAAAATACTACTTTTTAAATTTTTTGAAAAACTTATTGTTAACTACTATATTGAAGTTGTCAATAACATTACAAAAATTGTTAACTATTATACTGAAGTTATAAAAATTTTCAAAAAAAATTGTTTCCAGTCACCGGAGCTCTGGCAACCAATTGTTGAATTTTTCGAAAAACCTGTTGTTAACCGCTATATTGAAGTTATTAATAGTGTTACAAAAGTTGTTAACCGTTATACTGAAGTTGTAAAAATTTTCAAAAAAATTGTTTCTGGCCACCGGAGCTCCGACGACCAATTGTTGAATTTTCCCAAAAACTTGTTGTTAACCGCTATACTAAAGTTGTTAATAGAGTTACAAAAGTTGTTAACCGCTATACTGAAATTGTAAAAATTTTCAAAAAAATTGTTTTCGGCCTTCGAAGGTCCGGCAACCAATTGTTGAATTTCTCCAAAAACCTGTCGTTAACCGCTATACTGAAGTTGTTAATAGCATTACAAAAGTTGTTAACTGTTATACTGAAATTATAAAAATTTTCAAAAAAATGCCGGAGCTCTGGAGACCAATTGCTGAATTTCTCAAAAAACCTATTGTTAACCGCTATACTAAAGTACAAAAGTTGTTGACCGTTATATTGAAGTTGTAAAAATTTTCAAAAAAATTATTTCTGGCCACCGGAACTTATTGAATTTCCCAGAAAACCTGTTGTTAACTGCTATACTGAAGTTGTTAATAGCATTACAAAAATTGTTAACCGTTATACTGAAATTGTGAAAATTTTTAAGAAAATTGTTTCCGGCCACTGGAGCTCTGGCGTCCAATTATTGAATTTTTCCAAAAACTTGTTATTAATTGCTATACTGAAGTTGTTAATAGCATTACAAAAGTTGTTAACTGTTATACTGAAGTTTTAAAAATTTTCAAAAAGTTTATTTCTGGCCGCCAGAGCTTGTTGAATTTTCTAGAAAACCTATTGTTAACTATTATACTGAAGTTTTTAATAGCGCCACAAAAGTTGTTAACCATTATACTAAAGTTGTAAAAATTTTCAAAAAAAAAAATTCTGACCGACGGAGCTCCGGTGACCAATTGTCGGTCGGTCACCAGAGCTCCGACGACTGCCATTGCCGGAGCTTCGACAACTGGTTGGCTAGTGGGGCTGTGATAGTTTAAAAACAATATTTAAAAGGAAGGGCAATTTGGTCTTTTTATTTGACATGATAATACCAATTTGGTCTCATGTGACCTAAATGGCATTTTGCAAATTCAGTGGACGTTCTGGTTATTCTGAAGTTAAGTTAACATTTTTCTGTCTTTTTCCCTTTAAAATAATACTTATGACATTAAATTTTAAATTAAAAACAATATTACAAAATTATTATTATATGTATATTTTTCTTTTGTATTAGTTCATGTATTTTTAACCATGTGTTGGTCAAAAATGTATATTTTAAAAATTTTAAAATTACAAATTTTTTTAACAAGTTCAAATCAAGTCAGGCTTAGATTTAAAAAAAAGAAAAAGCATATGACAGGCCAGCTTGTCACCAAACTGCCTGTAAAGAATAAAGTCTAACTTGACTTATTTTCACATTTACAAAAAACAGTGGCGGTGTCATCACCGCAAATTTCTAGTGATGGGGGCCATCGTCATTAGTCATATTTCCAGTAACTAAAGGTTGGAAATTTTTTTTCCAAATATTTAAAAATCAAACAAGTAAAATTTGGGGGAAAACCGGAAAAACAACTTTGAAATGGAAATCATGTCGTTCACTGAATTTGCATAACCTCAGTTAGAGCCAAAATGGGAGTTTAATATTTTCCCCTTTTCTTTTGCCAATGTTAATATTTTCCCTTTGTTTATATAGAAGGTGAAATTATATTTTGTATTAAGTACAAGAGAATCATGCAATGCAAGCTGCATGGATTTTAAAATTAATTGTACCATTCATAAATTATATTATGATTTATAAATATAGTATAGCTTCATACAAATTTTATACATTAATTACAATTACAATTCTATGTCATCCACTTCTACTATACTCTCTTTCCATATTATTATGCTTTTATGGACACATTCTTTTATCAGACGTACTCCTTTTATTCATTAAATTAACTTTTATTTTTATTTCATGTTTAAGTTAATTAATATGAGTCCTGGATATTGCTTCTCCGGTCCTTAATATATGACCCAATTGTTGAGATGGTTTTGGTCTTAAATATAAGACCCATTTCTCATATTTATTAATTTTCTCTAAATTACCCCTATGGATATTCCCTCGACTATAATCAAGTAGAAGAAAAAGAGAGGGTATTAAGAAAGATGATTATGATATTTTAGGAAAAATGGGTCACATTTCTTATAATTAACTAACTTACCTAATTTTCTTAATCTAATCAAATTAGTTAAATGGGTCTTATATTAAGAACTGAAGGAGTATATTGAATCTGAGAAATGAATGATAATTGTAACATCCTAAGTTTTTATCGGGTTTAATAGCCTCTTTTGGGTTGATTTTGAGGATAGATTAGTGATTTAATCTTGATCTTGGTGTTTAGGTTGGATTTGAGGTTGGTTGGAGGAATAGGTGAACGTACCCCTCTCAGGGTATGTTCGCCGCGGCGAACCGGGGGTTTCAGAGGGGAGTGTCTTCTCGGGAAGGTTTGGCCGCGGCGAAGTCTTGGGGACGCCGCGGCGAAGTTGTTTTGGTGAGCGAGGCTTCCCTTTCGGGAAGGTTTCGCCGCGGCGAAGGTAAGGGCACGCCGCGGCGAAGTTCTTCTGGGCGAGTGAGAGTTTCCTCTCAGGAAGCTTTCGCCGCGGCGAAGTTTGGAGTTCGCCGCGGCGAAGTCGGTTTTTTCAGGCGAGTAATCCCTCTCGGGATTAGTTCGCCGCGGCGAAGATGGAGTTCGCCGCGGCGAAAGGTCGCGATTCTATATAATCGCTGGAGGGTTCAGATGTGCGAAAATTGGAAAATCTGAAGGAGGAGAGAGAAGCTCTGCTAGGGTTTCATGGAGGAGGCTTGAGAAAGGCATTTCTAAGGATCCATTACCTCAAGTAAGTGATTTTAACCTCTAATCTTCTTTCTTTCTTGGAATTTCTTGGAAATTTCTGAGGATTTTTGGTGAAACCCTAGATTTTCTAAGTTGTGATTGAACTGAGGTTTTTGACCGATTGTTTTGGGTTTAATTGATTGCATTGGGTTAGTTTAAGTATTTAATCGGTGTAGTTTCCTTGGATTTAAAGAATCTTGAATTTTGGAGTTAGGGTTTATGGAATTGGATGATTTGGGATTGAGGATGATAATGTAGAGATTGATTTGAGTTTTGTGAATTGGGTTATGTTAAGGAGGGTTAAATTGGATGTTTAATCGGTTTAGATTTGTTGTTGGAACCTTAATTGCTCAAATGAGATGTTGGAGGTTGAATTCCTATAGTGGGTCCTTGAGGTTTGAACTCTAATTGATGCTTGGAAGGAGACTTGATGTTTTAATGGACTTTGAGGACTTTGGAGTGTTGTTGATAGTTATACCCCTTGAGTTGGGTAGAGTTTTGATGGGAGATAGGAATTTTGTGTCCCCAAGTGTTGTTTTGGCCACATTATTAGTTTGAAAGCTAATATATGTTGGTTGTGTGTTTGTGTGCTTGTGTAGACCGGTTGTGAGTCTTGGTGGTGCGCGGGGCCACTTTGTTGATTGTTATTCCTTGCTCAGGCGAGAGGTAACCACTTTCCAATCCTTAGTACTTGCTTCTGTGGTATTGTGAGTAGATTTGTGTTTTGTGCTCCAATTAGTAATTGTGTTCGAACTATATGTTGTATATAAAAATGGAAAACCGTCTTGTGGGGTTTGGACTTATGATGAATGAAATTGTGGAATTGTGAAAGATATGCCACTGAATGGGGTTAATTGTGAAATGATTATTACTTTTGATTATGATTTGAGCATGATGCATTAATTGGGAATTTGGTGAGATTTTTGTCTGTTACTACCACGTGGTAAGGCCTCCATTAATGCATGATGGTTGGCTCTTTACGTCCCCCATAGTGAGGGATAGGCCTTCGGGCTCATTACGTCCCCCAGAGTGAGGGATAGGCCTTTATGGCTCCTTACGTCCCCCATAGTGAGGGATAGGCCGGGTTCGGCTCCTGAAAATCCCCCAAAGTGAGGGATTTGGTTGATGGGATTGCATCATTTCACTTGCATAAATTGTTGTGGCTATCATTATGTATTATTTGTGAACTGCCCCACTTGACACCTCACGAGCACCTATTTAGTAGTACCTAGTATTGGAAAGGTTGGTTACTGGGACTTTGTCTCACCCCGTGGTTTACAATGTTTTCAGGAGAAGGTTCTAGGCGAGCACCTTCGGGAAGAGACGCAGAGGCTTGAGCTGGGTTAGCTTTAGGCCTCTAGCATTTGTATATGTATGAGTAGTAGTTATATTGCCACATTTAGGACCGCTTTTTGGTATCTTTGATTTCCCGGCCTTGTTGTAAACTGAATAGAATGTATCTCCCTATTTTGGTTGGCCGGAGGCCATTGCTATTGCTTTATGGAATATGTTTTACTTGGTGGAAAACTATTTTGATGGGCTGATTTTGATGTATGTGTTACCCGGGCCGGAGGCTCGGAGGCCCAGTGAATATGAATGGATTATTTTAGTTGCATGCAACGTCTATCGGGTTGACCCGAGTTTGAAAGTCAATTTCTAAAAATATGAAATTTCCTTCTACTATGGTAGCTCGTATTAACAAATTTCCTTTTCTACCATAGTAGAGGTTTTGTGATGGGTTAAAATGTTTGAGGTAGAGGGTTTTTACAAATTGGTATTCAGAGCCGGTTTGTTTCTTTGAAATTGTTTCTTTTCCTAGTGGCAATATACATACTTCATACATACCTTCCCTGTTTGTTTTGTGTTTCCTTTCTTTCTTTACTAATGAGGGTTTCCATCCTTAGTTGGGGAGAGGAAGGATGGTACGGACACGTCAAACAGATCCAACCGGTAATGGACCGCCTCAAGAGAATGAGGCTTTCTGAGACAAATGAGGGAGATGATGACGGCGGTGGTGGATGAAAGGTTGAGAAGTTTGAAGAAGACTTCACGAGGAAGCACCAAGAGTCGGTCAATCAAGAGGACCGAGAGAATGAGGTGACTATAGAAGCACGAGGAGTAGGAGAAAGAGGGGCTAGGAGTGGTGATCGAGCTGGAGATTTACCTCAGAGGGAGGAGTATCAAGCTGATAGCCAGGGAGGAGGCACTTCAGAGGGAGTGATTTACCCTCCGCTGCTGAATGATCACCAAAGTATGGAGGAGGTGCATCGTCATGATCCTCCCCAGTTCAAAGGAAGTTTGGAACCATCAGATGCAGAAAAATGGATTGAGCGGATGGAGACAATCTTTACTGCTGTTCCTTGTCTTTCCCCGCTCAAGGTACAAGTGGCGGTCACCTATCTTGTAGAGCAAGCAAGACATTGGTGGGACAGTGCGAGACCCTCTGATATATCTCAGCTGGACTGGGATACTTTCAAGCGGATGTTTTATGATCACTTCTTTCCAAAGGAGTTGCGAATGGAAAAGCAATTCCTATTCTATTCTCTGAAGCAGGGCGAGATGCATGAGGACCAATTTATCACAAGGTTTATAGATTTGGCAAAGTATGTGCCGAGGCAGACGGAAGATCATTCACTCTGGTTAGCTCAACAATTGATGAACCGTGCAAGGCCGGAGTTGAAACAGCAGTTGGCCTTGTTAGAGGTCAAGACCTTTGAGGAGATGTGTGTGAAGCTGCGGGTTGCGGCTAGAAGGACAAGAGAGGTGTAGAGGCAAGGAGGGCCGAGAATCAAGCTAGAGCAGCCCGTTATCCTGGTCCTACAGGAGGAGTGGGGAAGAGGAGTCAATACAGCTCTGGGAGCTCGAGTAGCTCAGGGAGAAATAGGAATCAAGGGCAGAATCAGAGGGTGAATGCTCAGAGGGGCTTTATGCAAAGGCGCCAGAATCCAAACAATCAGACTGGCGGGGGACAGGGCTCCCGTCGAGATTCTTCAGTGACCACCCCGAGTGTTACTGGACCGTGCCCCAGATGCGGGGGTAGGCATGCGGGGCAATGCTGGGAGTGCTTTCGATGCCACCGGTGGGGACATATTGCCAGGAACTGTCCAGAGAGTCAGCCGACACCTCCAGCTGGTCGTTCTACCGTTCCAGGACGTGTAATGCGATGACAAATGAGGAGGCTTCTGCATCTCCGAACTTGATTCGAGGTAACATTCTACTTGAGGGACATGTTATTTCTGCTTTGTTTGACTCGGGTGCTACGCACTCCTTTATTTCTGTGGACTGTGCTCAGAAGTTGAGCTTGCCTGTGGTTGAGCTACCTTATGACTTAAGAGTGTCTACTCCTGCTGGAGTCACTGTTGTAACTGGAAGAGCGTGTCTAGAGCTTGCACTTCAGTTTGAGAATCGAGATTCTACAATAGATTTGTTTTGTCTACCTCTGAAAGGTATTGACGTGATTATTGGCATGAATTGGTTGATGGCCAATGGAGCAATCCTTGATTGTAAAAGGAGGTTGGTGACAATTCCGGTAGGTGCTTTATGTGCTGAGTTGTCAAGTGGTCCGGTTTTGTTGTCAGCTGCTCAAGTAGAGAAGGCGGTGAGGAAAGGGTGCCAGGCCTTCATTGTCTTCTTTTCGATTAGTGAGGATGAGGCAGGAGGAATTGAGCAGATAGCTGTGGTGAGGGACTACCCGAAGTGTTTTCAGACGAGGTTGCAGGACTACCTCCAGAGCGAGAAGTGGAGTTCTCCATCGAGTTGGTTCCGGGAACCACCCCAATCTCCAAGGCTCCCTATAGAATGTCTCCTTCAGAATTGGTTGAGTTGAAAAAGCAACTAGAAGAATTGCTAGAAAAGGGACTTATCCGACCAAGTGTGTCACCGTGGGGATCGCCGGTTTTGTTTGTGAGGAAGAAAGATGGTAGCTTGAGGTTGTGTATCGACTACCGACAATTGAACAAGGTCACAATCAAGAACAAGTACCCGTTGCCTAGAATTGATGACCTATTGGACCAATTAGTCGGAGCATCAGTTTTCTCTAAGATTGATCTGAGATCAGGATACCATCAGTTGAGGGTACGAGCAGAGGACATTTCGAAAACAGCTTTCGAACTCGTTATGGACATTATGAGTTTTTGGTGATGCCTTTTGGACTGACAAATGCTCCAGCTGTCTTTATGGACTACATGAATCGGATCTTCCGACCTTATTTGGACAGATTTGTGGTAGTGTTCATCGATGACATTCTGATTTATTCTAGAAGTGAGGAAGAACATCGAGAGCATCTTCACATCGCACTACGGATATTGAGGGATCACCAGTTGTATGCTAAGCTGTCAAAGTGCGAGTTTTGGTTAAAAGAAGTGAAGTTCTTGGGTCATGTGGTGTCAGCTCAGGGAGTAGCAGTGGATCCTAACAAAGTGGACGCAGTACTTAAGTGGGAAGTCCCTAGATCGGTAACTGAGGTACGGAGTTTTGTGGGATTAGCTGGATACTATCGGAGGTTCATCCAAGGCTTTTCTCAGATTGCAATGCCGTTGACCAAGTTAACCAAGAAGGATCAACCGTTTGTTTGGACGGAGAAATGTGAATCAGCGTTCCAAGAGCTGAAGACCAAGTTGACTACAGCTCCAGTGCTTACTCTTCCAATCCCCGGAGTACCTTATGTGCTTTACACCGATGCGTCACTAAAGGGTTTGGGTTGTGTGCTAATGCAGAACAATAAGGTGGTGGCATATGCTTCCAGGCAGCTAAGGCCACATGAAGAAAACTACCCAACCCATGACTTGGAGCTAGCGGCAGTAGTTTTTGCACTAAAGATCTGGAGGCATTATCTGTATGGCTCCCAGTTCGAAGTCTTCAGTGACCATAAAAGTTTGAAATACTTGGTGGATCAGAAAGAGTTGAACAACCGGCAGCGTCGTTGGATGGAGTTCCTGAAGGACTATGACTTTGAGATTAAGTATCATCCTGGAAAAGCAAATGTGGTAGCGGATGCTCTGAGTAGAAAAGCAGTGCATGTGTTCTGTATAAGCTTAAAGGAACAATTCTTGCTCGAGGAGTTGTTAGAGATCCCAATTGTACCGTCGGAGCAGGCTACCTTATGTGCAGTGCTTGGAGATTATGAATTCTATCAGGATTTACGAGCGGCTCAATGGGAAGATGATCAGTTGGCAAAGATTCGGGTAGAATTGGAGGATGGCCCAGTACAGGACTATGAACTTGGAGATATGGGCATCCTGAAGTATAAGAACCGGATTTGTGTTCCCCAGGACGAGGAGATTAAAAGAACTATCCTAGAGGAGGCTCATCGAAGCCGTTACGCCATCCACCCCGGAGCAACCAAGATGTACCATGACCTAAAGCAACAGTATTGGTGGCCCAACATGAAGAAGGAAGTGACTGACTTCGTACTTCGGTGTTTGACTTGCCAGAAGGTCAAGATAGAGCATCAACGACCTGGAGGCTTGTTGCAAGGACTAGAAATTCCTCAGTGGAAGTGGGACAGCATCTCCATGGACTTCATTGTAGGTTTGCCGAGGACACCCGAAGGGTATGATGCTATTTGGGTGGTGGTGGACAGATTGACAAAATCTGCTCACTTTTTACCCTACAAAGTCAATTATACCTTGGAGAGAATGGCCAAGTTGTACATGGATGAAATCGTCAGGCTTCATGGTGTTCCGTCGAGTATAGTCTCGGACCGAGATCCGCGCTTTACTTCTAACTTTTGGAAAGCGGTGAATGCGGCTTTGGGTACTAAGTTGAAGTTCAGTACGGCATATCACCCACAGACCGATGGACAGACCGAGCGGACAATTCAGACGCTAGAGGATATGTTGAGGGCTTGTGCCATTGAATTCAAGGGGAGTTGGATTGATCACCTACCCTTAGCTGAGTTTGCCTACAACAACAGCTACCATGCCAGCATCCAGATGGCCCCTTATGAAGCACTCTACGGCCGGAAGTGTAGATCGCCTCTTTGTTGGACGGAACTGAGTGAAAGAACGGTTTTAGGACCAGACTTGGTAGATGCCACTACAGAGAAGATTGAGGTCATCAAGCAGAAGTTGTTGACAGCTCAGAGCCGGCAAAAGAGTTATGCTGATAGGAGGAGGAGACCATTGGAGTTTTGTGAGGGTGACCATGTGTTTTTGAGGGTCACGCCTACTACTGGTATTGGGAGGTCCATTAAAGCGAGAAAGTTATCTCCTAGATTTCTTGGACCCTTTGAAATTCTGGAGAGAATTGGAGAAGTAGCTTATCGAGTTGCTTTGCCGCCGCACTGTCCAACGTACATGATGTGTTTCATGTGTCCCAACTCAAGAAGTACCACCCTGATCCGTCTCACATCTTAGAGCCTGAGGAGGTGGAGCTGGATGACAATCTAACTTACCAGGCTGAACCTGAAAGGATCCTTGATGTGAAGGACAAGCAATTGAGGAATAAGACCATTCGATTGGTGAAAGTCTTCTGGAAGGGCATGAGTCCTGGTGATGCTACCTGGGAGACAGAGGAAAGGATGCGACGTGATTACCCTCGTTTGTTTTCTTAGTAAGTGTTTTGTGTTTGTTTGTGTGGTGTTTGTGTGATTGCTTGAATTTTGGGGACAAAATTCCTTAGTTGGGGAGAATTGTAACATCCTAAGTTTTTATCGGGTTTAATAGCCTCTTTTGGGTTGATTTTGAGGATAGATTAGTGATTTAATCTTGATCTTGGTGTTTAGGTTGGATTTGAGGTTGGTTGGAGGAATAGGTGAACGTACCCCTCTCAGGGTATGTTCGCCGCGGCGAACCGGGGGTTTCAGAGGGGAGTGTCTTCTCGGGGAGGTTTGGCCGCGGCGAAGTCTTGGGGACGCCGCGGCGAAGTTGTTTTGGTGAGCGAGGCTTCCCTTTCGGGAAGGTTTCGCCGCGGCGAAGGTAAGGGCACGCCGCGGCGAAGTTCTTCTGGGCGAGCGAGAGTTTCCTCTCGGGAAGCTTTTGCCGCGGCGAAGTTTGGAGTTCGCCGCGGCGAAGTCGGTTTTTCAGGCGAGTAATCCCTCTCGGGATTAGTTCGCCGCGGCGAAGATGGAGTTCGCCGCGGCGAAAGGTCGCGATTCTATATAATCGCTGGAGGGTTCAGATGTGCGAAAATTGGAAAATCTGAAGGAGGAGAGAGAAGCTCTGCTAGGGTTTCGTGGAGGAGGCTTGAGAAAGGTATTTCTAAGGATCCATTACCTCAAGTAAGTGATTTTAACCTCTAATCTTCTTTCTTTCTTGGAATTTCTTGGAATTTCTGAGGATTTTTGGTGAAACCCTAGATTTTCTAAGTTGTGATGGAACTGAGGTTTTTGACCGATTGTTTTGGGTTTAATTGATTGCATTGGGTTAGTTTAAGTATTTAATCGGTGTAGTTTCCTTGGATTTAAAGAATCTTGAATTTTGGAGTTAGGGTTTATGGAATTGGATGATTTGGGATTGAGGATGATAATGTAGAGATTGAATTTGAGTTTTGTGAATTGGGTTATGTTAAGGAGGGTTAAATTGGATGTTTAATCGGTTTAGATTTGTTGTTGGAACCTTAATTGCTCAAATGAGATGTTGGAGGTTGAATTCCTATAGTGGGTCCTTGAGGTTTGAACTCTAATTGATGCTTGGAAGGAGACTTGATGTTTTAATGGACTTTGAGGATTTGGAGTGTTGCCTTGATAGTTATACCCCTTGAGTTGGGTAGAGTTTTGATGGGAGATAGGAATTTTGTGTCCCCAAGTGTTGTTTTGGCCACATTATTAGTTTGAAAGCTAATATATGTTGGTTGTGTGTTTGTGTGCTTGTGTAGACCGGTTGTGAGTCTTGGTGGTGCACGGGGCCACTTTGTTGATTGTTATTCCTTGCTCAGGCGAGAGGTAACCACTTTCCAATCCTTAGTACTTGCTTCTGTGGTATTGTGAGTAGATTTGTGTTTTGTGCTCCAATTAGTAATTGTGTTCGAACTATATGTTGTATATAAAAATGGAAAACCGTCTTGTGGGGTTTGGACTTATGATGAATGAAATTGTGGAATTGTGAAAGATATGCCACTGAATGAGGTTAATTGTGAAATGATTATTACTTTGATTATGATTTGAGCATGATGCATTAATTGGGAATTTGGTGAGATTTTGTCTGTTACTACCACGTGGTAAGGCCTCCATTAATGCATGATGGTTGGCTCTTTACGTCCCCCATAGTGAGGGATAGGCCTTCGGGCTCATTACGTCCCCCAGAGTGAGGGATAGGCCTTTATGGCTCCTTACGTCCCCCATAGTGAGGGATAGGCCGGGTTCGGCTCCTGAAAATCCCCCAAAGTGAGGGATTTGGTTGATGGGATTGCATCATTGCACTTGCATAAATTGTTGTGGCTATCATTATGTATTATTTGTGAACTGCCCCACTTGACACCTCACGAGCACCTATTTAGTAGTACCTAGTATTGGAAAGGTTGGTTACTGGGACTTTGTCTCACCCCGTGGTTTACAATGTTTTCAGGAGAAGGTTCTAGGCGAGCACCTTCGGGAAGAGACGCAGAGGCTTGAGCTGGGTTAGCTTTAGGCCTCTAGCATTTGTATATGTATGAGTAGTAGTTATATTGCCACATTTAGGACCGCTTTTTGGTATTTTGATTTCCCGGCCTTGTTGTAAACTGAATAGAATGTATCTCCCTATTTTGGTTGGCCGGAGGCCATTGCTATTGCTTTATGGAATATGTTTTACTTGGTGGAAAAACTATTTTGATGGGCTGATTTTGATGTATGTGTTACCCGGGCCGGAGGCTCGGAGGCCCAGTGAATATGAATGGATTATTTTAGTTGCATGCAACGTCTATCGGGTTGACCCGAGTTTGAAAGTCAATTTCTAAAAATATGAAATTTCCTTCTACTATGGTAGCTTGTATTAACAAATTTCCTTTTCTACCATAGTAGAGGTTTTGTGAGGGTTAAAATGTCTTGAGGTAGAGGGTTTTTACAATAATGTCCATGACTTAAATGCAATCTTGCTCTAGGTAAATCAATTATACATGCATGTGTCTCATGAATAATATTAAGAAAAACTAGCAAAAAAAAAGCTGAAAGTACTAAATCCCAAATCAAGTTTGGTAACAACACTTTATTTAGTGTTGACAATATTGAATTTGCAAATAACAACAAATTTTTGTTGATATTCCTTATTTAGCATTTAGTAATTTTTAGCTTTTTTTTGTTATTTTCTCTAATATTAACCATGTGCAGTGCAAACATACAGTATATTGGAGTTAATTAACATGGATGGTACTTTCTCTAAGATACTACAACTAACTGAATTACAAAGATAGAGAAAATAACTTGATTTTCAAAAACATCCTAGAAAGAAAGAATGAAGGGATAATCAATACAATATAGAATTTTTTGGTTTTTTTTTAATAAATACTTAAGTTTTGAAATATAAAAATTATTATATTAAAGATTTAAAATTTACAACATATTTTGTTAATATTTAATACTTGAGTCAGCATTTTCTACAGAGTAAGACTAATGGTGTTAAAATTAAAAGAATACAATACATTCCATAAATTTAAAGGACTAATTGCAACTTGAAGTAAATTTAGAAAATCAAATATATGGTTATAAGCCTTACCCATCTTGACCGGCCTATTCTGATCCCAATCATTAATATATATTACTTCTAATCCTTAATATAAGATATAGTTGACGAATTTGAGTAGATTAAAGAAGTTTGTTAAGTTAGTTATTTGTAATAATTAGGTGTTGTTTTTTTAAAAATATCATTGCTAATCATGTGTATTAGCTATAACTACTATTTGATGGAATCTTTACTATATACAACTACTACAAGGATTACTTTGAAAAAATAGATAAATATGAAAGATAAAATAGATTGAGATTTTATATTTAGGATTAAATTAAAAGTCAAACTAACTCTTTTATATATTAAAGAATAGAGCTAGTATTTTGTAATTTGACAAGCTATTGCTTACAGGCACATATTCCAATCCGTAACAAGCGCCCCCCATAGAACACCTTTCTTGTTAATGCTGACAAAATATTAGTCCGGACCATTTCTGGATTCTATATCATGCCTGACTTCTTCAGCCAGTCTAGTTTTTCTATTGGCCCTTAACTTAGTTTTTTATTCCCATTATCAAGGTTAAATTTTGCAAGATGTGACATTTCCTCTCCCCTTAAATAAATTTTTTTCTCAAAATTTAAAACGTACCTTATTCAAAAAGCTCTGGATAATTATTCTTTATATCATCTTCCTTTTCCCATATTGCTTCTTGTTGTGTTAAGCTTTTTGTCTTAAGCTTGAGGCCTCGAATTATCCATATTTTGCGAGCACTCCCTGATAAAAGTGTCCCAACTTTTTGCATTTGAAGCATAAGTTTTGACCTATTAAGCATGACTGATATCCGTGGTTCTTACCACAGATTTCACATTCTCTTCCTCGACAAGCACTGTCAAACCCTTGTTACTCCTCGTCTAGGCCTCTTGCTTTTCCTATTGCCACTATAGGAAGTCCCTTCCTGACCTGACCTTACTGCGGGTTTCTTGACTCGATGGGTTGCCCTAGCCAAATAATGATGATTTTGGCTACTTTCTATGATACAGAAAACTTCTATTGCCTTGTTAAACACTTCAAGCTGTTGCGGGGCTATCTTCTCTCTTAGCTCGGGTCTCAGCCCCTTAACCATCTTTTTCGGGAACTAATGCTCGTCATTCATGTGTTGGAGATACGTGGAATAATGAGATAGTTTGATGTACCTGGCTAAATACTCATCAAAAGATTCATTGGCTGCTTGCTTTATGGTGAGGAACTCAGCCTCTTTTCTGTCCCTCACTGACCACGAAAAGTACTTTAAGAAAAATTGCTCCTTAAGTACTTCCTAGTTGATGGGGGCCACATTAGCTTGTAGGACTAACTCCGTGTTCCTCCACCATTGGTCTGCGTCTCCCTTAAGTTTATATATGGCCCCCTGACGAGTACTCAAGGATCTTAAAAATCTTCTCAAGCCGAGTTATCTAGTCCTCGGCTACCTATACATTGAGAGTTCCCTCGAAAGATGGGGGATTGTGCTTACGAAAGCATACTATCCATTACTGCAGACTATCAGGTTCTGCAGCTGCTTGTATCTGCTCAACAATCCCTACTTGAGGTTGCTGGGGTTATTGGATTGGTTAGGGTTGGACTGGTTAGGCTGCCCCGACTATTCCTTGTTCGAGTTGTTGCAGTTGTGCTATTGTTGCTGCTGCTATAGCTATAGCACCATCTCGATCTTGTTCTTGGCGGACTTGCACAGCTTGTATTTCTTGCATAGTCCGCTGTTGTTCCTCTAGTCTATTCAATATTGTCTGAATTGGGTCAGTAGGGGATCTAGTGGATGCTTCCCATGCATGAACTCTACGTCTTGTTCTTGCCATTTTACTTTATCTTCTTAACTACAAAAAGAACAGGAACATTATTGAGATGCAAAAGGTACTTTATACATTACTTAACTGTATACAATAGTTTAGCAGAATTAGCATAATAGTCATCCAGTCAAAACCATATGCATATATTGTTATCCAGTCAGGGCACAAAGGGAAAATGAATTATGGAGACAACAAAAATCTCCAAGTCATCTAGTTATGATCAAAAGTACAGAGATCCGTGTTGTCACAGATCTTCTGGACCTTGATTTGCCACACACGGGTCTTGGGTAATGAGTCTATCAATGCTTACCCCCATAGGGTATCATCTGTGTTTTGGGGATCTTTTTCAACTACCTCATTATGCAGCAGTCTAACATAGTAAAAGTAATCTAGATAAATTGGGGCGTACTGGTTTTGTGACCTATTGATTTGCCTTCCTAGCTCTATGAATTCCTTGAATATGTCATCGTAACTCTTGAATTCTTTCTTTATTAATAGTGGCCTCTTCTTGATTGGTAAATCTTTAACTTTAATGTTACTTCGACTTGCTACATTTATAGGTATAGCCTTGATTCCACTAGGACCTGCTTCATCTAGGTTGGGTCTAGGCCCCACTGCACTTTGTGTATCATCTTGTAGCTCTCGCTCTCTGATTTTGTTGGAGGCTACACTAGACTTTGCCCTATCTTTGGGCCTATCATAGTATCTAGGGGGAGATTCAAGATCCTCCTCTAGTACTAACCATCTTAGGAACCACTAATATGGAAAATCCACTCCTAGTATCCTTTAGTTTATTGTACCCCTTATTCGCTATTCTTGTAACAAGCCATTTCTATTCCTGCACTTTAAACCTTACATAATGCACATTCCACGGACATATATATATGTACAACACAATTCAAGTCTAAATTACATAGCACCTAATAACATAGTAAACAAACAACAGTCCAGAACCTTTGCTCTGATACCAAAAATGTCACACCTCACTTTTAGACCTCATTTTACCTCAACTAGAATCATTTACTATGGCCTTAAGTTCGAAAAACTTGAACTTTAAAATTTCTTTAATTCGGGTTACTATTCATTGTAACCTTAATAAAAGCCAAAACTTGAAAATTCATAATTAATTCTAGAAAAATTGAAATGAAGTGTTTCCAAGTTCTACTTAAAACTCTTAATGCCATATTTAAGGGGAAAATACTCATTGGCATCCAAAATGTATCAATTAATCCCTAATTTTGTTCAAAGTGGTACTGTTCATATGATCATTTTTTAATTTTTCAAGATTTATGCTCAACTTTGAAAGGACATAATTTTTTGTACAAAACTCTAAATTTGATAAAACACCACTTTTTTTAAATCTAAAAAATAAGATCTCCCGCCAAATTTCAATTCAAGACTCAACTAATTGCACAAAATTTTGTTGGTCAAACTTCACCCTTAAAAAGTCAACTTTTATCTTCTTAAATTACCATTGTTGGTTATTCTTTTCCTTTCAATCCATATAACCATTCCAAACATATAGACCATGTTAAGATATGATTCCTTGATCAAATATTCACATATATATTATTTTTAATCATTAATACAAATATTTAACATAATTTACAATAATCCATAATAATTACAAACATTGTTTTAAAGAGGCATAACAATCAATTTTCTCTCAAAATGACCTCCTTCCCTTTGTCTTGCTTGATCCAACTCCTAAATGATGAATATTTAGACATAAAAGAATGAGATTTTATAGAAATCTCAATAGCAAAGAATCATAATTATCATGCAATCATGCTATGTAAAAATGTGTTATGGTATCATGTGAATAACATATCCATGCATCATTTCATGTACAAATTAATTGCCATGGAAAGAGAGCAATCATTCAAGCCATTATATCATTCTTTCATACACATTGCCAAGGCATATTTAACATAACATTCCATATATAATCACATAATTTGTTCAATCACATTATGGCAACATGAATCGAACCACAAAACATATTTAAACAAGCAAGAAAGCAATCAAATTATGAGTTCAATGCTACCTCTTAATTGCTTAATCAATTCAGCCTCTTTGATACAATGGTGCTCCTCTTTGATTTCTTGCAATGTGCCTATCATTTTAAGCACAAACATATTCAAATTACCAATAATCCAAGTATAAACACTAATGCTTGATATTAAACTTAATTAAACTCCTTTTTCCTTGATTTTTGACATAATTATTCCTTCTTTGTTTCAATCAATCTCTTGGGCTATTCCTACATAATTTTTTATGTAGAATCCAAATATCCAATCAGATTTAACAAAATCACAATTCTTCCATTTTATTTTCACTTGGTCGAATAGGGTAGTATAAAATTTCAAAATTTTCATTTTTGATTCCAATGATTTTAAACACTTTTTCTTGGTGTTTCTCTATACAAATACACCTTTGAAACTCATTGGAATCATCAAATTATATTGAAACAATCTCTAACCCTAAGAATTCAAAGTGGCTGAATAGGGTCTATATAAACCCTAACTTTGATTTTCTTCCAAAACTCAATCCAAACATTAATTAAACATGCAATTCCAAGCTCATATTCATGGTCTTTATCCTTCCCTAAACCATCCTTAATCAGATCGAAAAGAAGCAGCATCACACCTTAAGAAATGTCATGAAATATCAATCAAAACAACCCTTAAATTCACCCAAAATCAAGTTTAGACATACCTTAATGGATCTTAGTTTGAATGTTGATAGTTTTCCTTGAATTTGGAGGGTTTTAGGTGCTATTTTGAGTTGAGAATTCACTTGGATAGAATTTCCACTAATTTCCCTATTTTTGGCTGAATTATGCTCAATATGAGGGGATATTTATAGACCAAAAATCTGACCTTCCTCCCCTCCTTTGTGGTGTCAAAATCTGCCACATAAGGGGCTATATGGCCTCCATTAAATGCCTCAAATTTTCAGAATATGCCAACTATCTTTCTTCTTGATTTTTCCATTGATTTTTGGGTTTAAATTGGGCTTAAGCCTCATCAATTGTTGGCCCATGTCTTGCACGAAATTTCTAGGCCCTCTTGACCTAATATGAAGCTCAAATCTGATTTTAAAAGGGAGAAAAAGTATAGCTCAATCACAAATATCAATTTTTAACCAAAACTCACTATTTTTGTTACTATTTTCAAAAATAGTTTTGGGCCTCCAAAAATTTATTTCTCTCCATCAAAAAAATCATTTTTAATATAGAAAAGCCCCCTGAAAAATTTTGGAATTTATTTCAACCTCTAGCTATTTATTTTGAATTTTCCCTGAAATAGGGCTTTATCGATAAGATTTTAGTAATAAATATTCTAAAATTAATTCCTACACCTCTAAGGCCTGGAGTCAATTTTATAAATTCAAATAAATTCATAAATAATTTTTCATATTTTTTTGAAGAATTATTCAGCCATCTACATATTTAAAATAATTATTTTTGTCCTATTTTTACTATTTTTTCTAAAAAACCTTTGTTTTCAAGAAATTTCGTAATAAATTATTTTTATGCTAATTTTACCTCCAAAGTCTCAAATAAGGTTCTAAAATCTCTAATTCATTAATTTTCCATTTTTCAGAAATGTTTTAGAATTTTTCTCAATTTTTACCATTTTACTCTTCCTAGACTAATAATTTTAAAAATATCAGTGTGGACCCTTTCTGAATCTTATATCATGCCTGACTTTTTTTTTTTAATAAACTAGAAAAATAAAGCAAGTCTACTATTGAACAGTACTAGGAGCTAGAAGCTCCGAAATAGCATGGCAGCTAAGGAGTTGGAGCCCTATCGGACCGTTAAGTGCCGTTTTCACAAGGTAGTCTGCTAGGGTGTTGTGGTCTCTTTCTATCACTTGGAGTTCCACATTCCAGGAATGCATTAGCATGCTTCTGATTTTGCTAATCAAGTTCCAATCTTCATGTAAGTTAGTCGCAGTGGCGCAAATCAGTTGGATGGCTTCCAAAGAGTCACTTTTGAGCAAGATCTGTCTTTCTCCCTTATCCCATGCGCGTTTGAGTTCCATAAGACAACCCCAAAGCTCTGCAGTAAGGTGGTCTCCCTCTTATAATCTGAGAAGGAACCCTTCTATCAGTGTGTTACCTTCAGTTTTCAAGACGCCTCCATATGCAATGTTCCCTGACTTGAGAGAGAACACTCTATCTACTTCCACAATACAGTGGTCTCTCAGCTCCGTGTCCTTTTCATGTGCCATGTCCTGGTTCTAGTTCTGGTTTTTCAAGGTGGTTGCATGTAACTTTTGGGAAGCACTTGAGATAGCCCTCATGATGGCTTGTGCATAAACCACGATTCTGCTCAAGTTAGCCTCTGCTTGAGTGTGGGTGACTGCGTTATGGTCTTTCCAGATTAACCAGCAGATGATAATGAAAAGATAGCTCCACTTGCTGATAACATTTCCCACTTGCTTGGTCAGATTAATTGACAGCCATTCCTGTAAGGTCCCGGTAAAGAATCTATCGCGGAAGTTTGGGTTGAGGATGGGGGCCCACAAGTTGTGGATATCTGGACAATCACAGAGAGCATGGAGCTCACTTTCGGTCGTAAGTTTGTACTTGTCACAAATACAGGTTTGGTGAAGCTTACGTCTGTGTTTGCATTCATTAGTGATCAGTCTTTCATGGGAGAGGAGCTAGGTAAATGTCTTGCATCTTTGGGGGGGTTTTAAGCTTCCAGATTTTACTCCAATTCTGGGTGGGGGTTATGCTCGATGGGTTCAAGGCCCTATAGGCCGATTTAGTAGAAAAGGAGCCACTTTTCTCCCACTTCCATCTAACGTCAGTTGCTCCTTCCTTATTCCTGATTTCCTGTATGCCTGAGGAGACATGTCGCTAGCTATTCTTAATCCCTTGCCAAGTGTTTGAGCCTGCACGTTTGGCATTAACTGTAGGAATCAGATCTTCTCTGTATCCATACTTGTGTCGAATGACCCTAACACAAAGCGCATCTCTTTTTTTTTGTGAGGCCCCATCCAAGTTTCATCATAACGGCTCTGTTTTGTTGTTTAATGTGGCGCATACCCAGGCCCCTTATGCGTTTATCCAAGCAGACATGATTCTAGGCGATAAGATGCATTCTTCTATGATCTTCAGCGGAGCCCCAAAGGAAATCGAGAGCTTTTTTCTCTATGGTATTGTAGGTATTATCTAGAAGGTGTTGGAAATTGTGCCTTAGCGGCCAATCATTGTGTTATGAATATTGTTGATTTATGAATTTCTTAATTATGTTATCATATTATTTGCATGTTTACTGTGATGACTATCCTTGGATAACTCATGATTTTATCCTAAATGTCCCTGGTCGGCCATCTATGTGGGAGCAGAGATGAAATAAGACCAGTATGACTTTGAAGATGTATAGAGATATAAATCAAAATCATAGGCACATGTAAGAGTACAAGGTGTTGGACCGACCCGCTATGAGAGAGCTGCATGGGTTAAGTCATAAGCTTCTCTCATATATAAACCATGTCACTGTGCCCTTTGACCTGAGATCATCATGGATTCCTACATGAGAAATGCTAGGCTTTGACCTAGTCAAAAGTCACTTTTGACCGAGTGATCATAAAGACTATGTTCAGGCTTAGTGGTTTTTCATATGGAGGAATGTGAATGGTCAAGATGGAATTTGTCCCTCACATTCGTAGAGAGATATTACTGGGCCCCTCGATGAGTGAGTTTGAGAAATGTATGGCCATACTATAATGGAAAGGTAGTTCCATTTTTATACTCAGACTACTTAGGGATCGAGAAAGTAACGGTCAGGAATAGGAGGATGACGTTCTCCATGCCTCATCCATGACCAAAATGTCGTGTGACAAAAGGGACGTGATATGGTTGTATAAAAGGTTACATCGTTCATCGATCCTCATATGATTTGGGTAGTCGTGATGTCTTGCTAGAGACCGCTTACGACTTGTGAGTCATTATAGTAAATAGCCCACTGCCAACTTCATATGGGCCTATAGGGTCGCACACAAAATAGTCCAACACGAGCTATGATGTCTAGATTCATTGAATCTAAGATATGTCCAGATTCAATGAATAATCTAGGGTGGACGTGTGTATATATATAAATTCGCGTATATATATAATATGATATAAGAGATATTTATAAGATTTGATTTATAAGGATAAATTAAATCTCTATCACTTTTAAATTTGAAATTTAGATTGATATGATATCTTATAATATCTCAAATTTGATTTATTAGAATAAATCAAATATAATTCCGTCATATCTTTATTTTGAATTAAATGAATAGGTTAATTAAATCTGTAGGGACGGATTTAATATAAACCATATTTATTTAATTAATTTCTTATCAGATTACACAATATATGATATTGTATTAATTTCGGAATTAATTTAGGATTAATTCCGAAATCCAATATCCTTCATAATACCCATAGCATCCTATATATTTGATATTAGGAGCTAGGGTTTGAAAAAAGAGAGTGCAAAAGTTTTGCAGATAAGAAACGGCCAAAGGAGAGACAGTGAGGACGGATTCTCAAAAACCCTAGAAGAACAAGAGGCGCTAGCACGTCGTTCTTGATTGAAAGTTGTTCGTGTGGATACCGGTAGAGGAAGCCGATATGAGTTGTTGACTTCTCACGAACAAAAAGGAGAGCATAGGCATCCCGAACGTCAGAATCCCCGAGCCACCAACGATTCGAATACCGCAGGTAACATCTCTTACCACTTGACTTAAACACAATCAGTAGATCCGGGCAAGGAATTGGAAAATTTTAAAGTTATTTTCCGCTGCGTGTCTTTCAATTCCTTCCAGAAGGTATGTGGTCTGCATGGTGTAACTAGGCATAGCATTGATAACTGACTTCACTAACATATCCCGACCAGCAGAACTGGTTCAAGCAATCTTTGATCACATCTACCTGGTCTAGAGTAGCTTCTGCAAAGATGAGCAAATCATCAACAAAAAACAGATGAGAGATGGGAGGGCTATACTTACCTAGCCTTATAGGCCTCCATCGACCATTTTGCATGTTCTTTTGGATGATGTGGGCCAGCTTCTCCATACATAAGACAAATAGGTAAGGGGAAAGTGGGTCTCCCTGTCGAAGTCCTCGTGTTGGAGAGAAGTGTCTACTTTGCTTCCTTCCTAAAGGATTTGCATGGTGGGGGAGGAGATGCAAGAGTGAATGACATTTTTTATCATGTCGGGCATGTTTATTTCCTCAAGGCAGCTCATGACAAAGTTCTATCTGATCTGATCATAGGCTTCTTCAAGGTCTATTTTGATGGCCATATATCCTTTTTTCCCTTTCATGTTTCACATCGAATGTACTACCTCCTGTGCAACTATAATCTTATCTGAGCTAGTACGACTAGGAACAAAGCTGCATTGGTTAGGACCAATAATAATAGGCAGGCAATGCTTCAACTGGTTGACTACCACGTTACATAGGCTTATAGGATGAAATTCCCTAATGTTTTCCGGATGGTCTTTTTTTGGAATGAGGACAATAAAAGTGTGGTTAAGGGATTTAATAATACCTGGGTCCAAGAAAGCTTTTTTAACCATACTTACCACTGAGGGGCCCACCACATCCCATTGGTGCTGAAAGAATAAGGCATTCAGTCCATCAGGCCTTGGAGATTTAAGAGCTCCCATGCTAAACATTGCCGCTTTAATCTCCTCATTAGTAATGGGGTTTGAAAGATCCTGTATGTAGTACTCTTCTAAATTCGGGAAGGAAGTGTTAAATTTATTGCAAGCTCGCTACCTCCTTCATCTCTAACAAACTTGTGTAGAATTGAGTAGCTGTCATTTTTATTTCCTCTGTGTCGCCGGTCCATACTCCATCATCTTTCTGCAAGGCTTCAATTTTGTTTCTTCTTTTTCTGCCATTAGCTCGAGCATGGAAGAATTTTGAGTTTCTATCTCCCAAATTAAACCAGTCATACTTGGCTTTTTGAGCTTGTAAAAACCTTTACCTCAAAACATTATAAACTCGTCATAAAACTCACTACTATGGTAGAAAAGGAAAGCTGTTACAACAAACTACCATAGTAGAAAGAAATTGCATAACTTTAGAATTTAACATTTAAACTCGATTCAAACTCGAACTTTATTGCATGCAACTAAAATCATTAATTAACAACCACTGGGCCTCCGAGCCTCCGACCCGGGTAACAAAAGACATCAAAATCAGCCCATCCAATTAGTTTTCAACCCTGTATATCAAAGTTTCATAAAGTACTAGAATTGGCCTCCGGCCAATCAAAATAAGGAGATAACATTCTCTCCAGTCTACAACAAGGCCGGGTAATCAAAATATTTCAAAAGGGATCCTAAAGGTGGCAATATATACTAGCCATACATATACAAGGGCTAAAGGCCTAAAGCTAACCAAGCTCAAGCCTCTGCGTCTCTTCCCGATGGCACACGCCCGGAACCTTCACCTGAAAACATTGTAAACCACGGGGTGAGACAACGTTCCAGTAACCAATCTTTCCAATTCAAGGTACTACTAAATACGTGCTCGTGAGGTGTCAAGCGGGGCAGTTCACAAGTAATATGATAAATGATAGCCACAACAAGTCATGCAAGTGCAATGATGCAATCCTATCAATCATATCCCTCACTTTAGGGGAAATATTCAAGAGCCGAACCCGGCCTATCCCTCACTATGGGGGACGTAAGGAGCCAAAAGGCCTATCCCTCACTATGGGGGACGTAAAGAGCCAACCATCATGCATTAATGGAGGCCTTATCACGTGGTAGTAACAATCAAAACTCTCACCAATTCCCAATTCATGCATCATGCTCAATCCGTAATCAAGAGTAAATAATCACTTCACAAATAACTTCTTTCAGTGGCCTATCTTTCACAAGTTCCAAATTCATTCAATATCAATTGAAACCCTACAAGACGGTTTTCCTTTTTAATATACAACATATACTTTGAACACAGTTGTTACTCGGAGCACAAAACATAAATTCACTCACAATACTATAAAAGCATGTACAAAGGATTGAAAAGTGGTTACCTCTCGCCTGAGCAAGGAATAACAAACCGACAATACGGCCCCGTGCACCAACAAGTCTCACAACCGATCTACACAAGCACACAAACACACAACCATCATGTATTAGCTTTCAACTAATAATGTGGCCAAAACAACACTTGGGGACACAAAATTCCTAGCTCCAACCAAAACTCTACCCAACTAAAGAGGGTATAACCATCAAGGCACACTCCAAAGTCATAAAAATCCATTAAAACCTTAATTCCTTTCTAAACATCAATTAAAACTCATAACCTCAAGGACCCACTATAGGAATTCAACACCCAAACATCCCATTTGAACAATTGAAGTCTTAACAACATTCTAAACCGATTAAACATCCAATTTAACCCTCCTTAACATAACCCAAATCACAAAACTCAAAATCAACCTCTACATTATCATCCTCAATCACAAACCTCCCATTTCCATAAACCCTAGCTTCAAAAACTCAAAGTTCTTTAAATCCAAGAAAACTACACCGATTAAATACTTAGACTAACCCAAAGCAATCAACTAAACTCAAAACAATCGGTCAAAAACCTCAATTCCATAACAACCTAGAAAACTCTAGGGTTTCACCATAAATCCTCAGAAATTCCAAGAAAGAAAGTAGATTAGAGGTTAAAATCACTTACTTGAGGTAATGGATCCTTAGAAATACCTTTTCCAAGCCATAAAACCGAAACCCTAGCAGAGCTTCTCTCTCCTCCTTCAGATTTTCTAATTTTCGCACCAACAGACCCTCCCGTGACTATATAGATTCGGCACCTTTCGCCGCGGCGAACTAATCCCGAGAGGGATTACTCGCCTGAAAACCTGACTTCGCTGCGGTGAACTCCAATATTCGCCGCGGCGAAAGCTCCCTGAGAGGAAACTCTCGCTCAACCAGAAAACATTCGTCGCGGCATACCCCTACCTTCGCCGCTGCGAAACCTTCCTGAGAGGGAAACCTTGCTCACTTGAACAACTTCACCGCGGCGTCCCTATGACTTCGCCGCGGCCAAACCTTCCCGAGAAGACACTCCCCTGGAACTCCCGGTTCGCCGCGGCGAACATACCCTGAGAGGGTCTGTTCACCTATTCCTCCAACATACCTCAATTCCAACCCAAACACCAAGATCAACATTAAATCACTAATCTATCCTCAAAATCAACCAAAAAGAGGCTATTAAAACCTGATAAAACTTAGGATGTTACAGAGCCCACATGAGGTCTTCTTGGAGATGGACGTCCTCTAACTCTACCCAAAGGCTTTTCTGAAGATGTTCAAGGGAAGAGGTAGTGCCAGATTTTGCTATAGTTCGAGATATACCCTCCAAACGTCCCATGAGCAAGGTCTTTTTTTCCCCCTAGGTGCCCGTAAGTGTCTTTGCTCCAGTTGCCAAGGGCTAAAACCAGGTTGTTAATGTTCTCTTTCCAGTTAGAGTTAGTGTCCCAGCTATCCTTCACTAGTCCGCTAAAGTCATCATGCAACACCCAGTGCGCATTAAATCAAAATGGCCGAATTACATGTTTGAATGACATACCAGGGCGCAATTAAAGCAGAAGAGGCCTGTGGTCAGATTTGAACCATGGGAGGTGTTTGACAATGACATTTGGGAAGGTGATTTTAGCGAAGGAGTTGGAGAAGACACGATCTATTCTACTCTAGCATCCTTCTCTTTTCCAGGCGTAGAATGGTCCTGTGCATACCATATCAGAGAGACGCATATCTTCCACCCACGTGCAGAGTTCTTAATCCACTGGGTTTGTGTGGGTTGCTTTTGACCTAGGTTTATGGGCAAACAGAGTACCATTAAAGTCACCACCTATAAACTAAGGGCAATTGTTACCTGGGTTTAAGTTCTGGAGTTTTAGCCACAGCGCACGTCTTTTTATTCTATTTGGGCTTGCATACACAGAGGTAATAAATAGTTTTTTGCTTCCTTTTTCTACTACTGAGTGAATGTACTACTCATCTGTTTCTAAAATAGTGATTTTGTATTCCATATCAGTCCAAGAGACCCATATTCCTCCTTGAAAGTTTTCGAGGTTCAACAGTTCATTATGGTCAAAGTTGAGCTTTCTTCCAATGCTTCGAGCTTTGTTGCTACTTGTCTTTGTTTCAAAGAGAGCACAGAAATTAACATTATAGCGTTTCTTCAGTTCGCGAATAAGGCCCAAGAAAGTTATGGACCCTGTCCCTCTACAGTTCCAAAATAAACAGTTCATGGGGAACTAACAGTAGGGGAGTTCTTGCTTATAGACCCCTTAGTTGGATTGCAGTTTTCTGTAGTGCACTCTTCTTGTTGTTCTTGCATGATCATGTCTTTGGAGTATTGCGAGATGTTGTTGCTGTCAGAGGTTTCTGGCATTTTGGCATTAGTCTCTCTGTTCTCCAGCTTGCTGGGCCCGAGTGTATTGCTCTCTTTATTTGTCCCTGGGTCCGTGCTATGCCCATCTTCTGCCATGTCCACGAGTGCCGCAAATGGATTTGGGGCTTGCAGAAGTTTGCTTTGGATTCCGAGGGAACAGGCCCAATGTTGATCTTGGTAAGTAGGTTTCGTTCGGGCTTCCCTTTTTCTCTGCCAGATGGTCCTCCCTTGTTTTTCCTTGATTGGTCCAACGAGACCCACCTCAATCTATTAGTTAATTCCTTCCTAAATACTCTGGGGCTTCCGCTATTTACTTGCATGTCTGTTGCTCCTTCTTTCCCATTTTGGGAGTCAGATCTTCCCAATTGGCGAGAATCTCGCCTATTGATTTTGGTGATACTCGATTGCTTATATCTCTTCGGCATATTGGTGCCTGTCTCGACATTTTCAGTGTTTCCATTTTTTCTACCTTTGGACAGGTGCACAAGGTTCCACCTACCGATACCCTCTGTTCTCGCTGTCGCCACTGCACCCACCTATTCGCCAGCAGTTGTTTCTTCTCTGTCTCACTTCTCAGCAGTCTTCATGGGTCGTTTTGGTTCTTGCAGCAATTCACCCTTGGCGTTCTGTTTTCTTTCGATGCTGTTACCTGTATCAGATGTCTTTGTTTCCTCTATGTCTGCTCTCTTATTCTAGTTCTGCTTGATGTTTCCCATGGCAGGTTGCTCGTTCTCTTCTGGGCACACATCTTTGTGGTGGTTGTATTTTTCGCATCAAAAGCATATTAGGTGGAGCCCTTCGTATTTTATGACTCGACGTTTTCCAAAGATCATGATTCCTGACTTTATTTTTTTCTGGAGGTTTAGCTTAACGCAAATTCGGGCAAACTGCTCCCTCTTGCCTGTGTAAGTGATCATGTCGACCTTTAGTGTTTTTCTGATGAGCCTGCCAATCTTCCTTAGGCTTTCAGTGTTAAAGAATTCAAGGGGGAGTATTGGAATTCTAATCCAGGCTGCGATTTTTTTTTCCTGGACTTCGGCACCTTAGGGGTCGAAATTTGGTCTCCATCTTTGCACAATGAGGTACCTGTCTGCAATCATCCAAGGACCTTCCTGGTAGATGTGGTTCATGTTGGCCTCATCCTTGAATGATATGACAAAGAAGCCATTGTCTAGGTCTCAGGTAGTGTAGGGGCTGGGTGTTTTCCAGATGCGTGCAAGGTTCAATTTCATTGATCTCAGTGATATGGTTTTCCCCAGTAGCTTAATTATCAAGGATTTTCGCCACGGCGCACATTAGTGTTCATATTCTTTGTTTGTGATCTTCAAGACTGGGCAGTTGTCTTCTTCTTCATTTTGTACATTCTCATCTTCCTTCCCAGTACTAAAGTAGCCCTTTAGCCCTTCAATGTAATCATTCCAGGCCTCTTCGAAGACTTTACTCCCTTTTTTGTCCGTGGAGCACGGTTTAAGTTCATCACCCATGAGTTTGTCCTTGAACGAGCTGCTTTCGTCCTCCTGTTGTTCGGTCTATGACATCCCCAAAGAGGGTTTAAGGTGCCTCTTGAATCTTTTCTTTTTTTGTCGTGCTAGGTCTCTGTCATCCGCGGTGGTCCTGTCGATCTTGGAGAGAGTTTCAGAGTCGTCCTTTATTCACGTCTTGTTGTTAAAGCCAGATTATTTAAGAATTTATTTGAATTTATAAAATTGACTTCGGACCTTAAAAGTGCAGGAATCAATTTTAAAATATTTATTACTGAAATCTTATAGATAAAATTCTATTTCAGAAAAAATTTAAAATAAATAGTCACTGATTAGTTTTTATTTCCTTTATCAAAGTTAAATTTTCCTGAATGTGACATTGATCCTCTGCGTTTGGTTTTCGGCGAAGTTAGTGACGCGTAAAACGCATGGATAAGGCTTTCTGAAAAAGCGCCTGAGGGTCAGATATCAGAATCTGAAAATCCAACAGTGGCGGACAGGGAACCTGAAAAAAGCCAGTGATGACGACGGAGACCGACCCGTCGTTGACTATTCTTCACGGTGCTGTGATCGTAACCATGGACGGTGATAGCCGAGTGTTTCGGGACGGGGCCATCGCCATTGAAGGGCACCAAATCAAAGCCATTGGCCAGTCTTCCCAGATTCTTCACCAATTTTCTGCTTTCGCCACCCAGATTATTGATCTCCACGGCCACATCTTACTTCCTGGTCTATTCAATTCCCTGTTTCTTTTCCCTCTCTGTTCTTCATCATTTTATTTTTTTCTCTACGCTTTTTTAAAGCGTCGGATAGATAGCTTTTTTGAATGCGAAATCCAATATTAGTTAGCATGGGAATTTTGTTTCGTTTGGAGCGATTCTCAGGTACTTGGCGAGATAGTGTGCGAGAATCGATATTCGCGGAGATTTTGATTCTTTTTAAAATACACAAAATTCTAAAGAGAAAGTTAAAAAGTTCAGTTAAACAAATAGTAACTACTCATCCATTCTAAATTGGCACTGATCGGTCATCTCATCATTTGCTAATAGGATTCATTAACACTCACGTTCACACTTCTCAGCAACTAGCTAGAGGCATAGCTGATGATGTTGATTTAATCACCTGGTTGCACGGTCGCATTTGGCCATACGAATCCCATATGACCGAAGAGGATTCTTACATTTCCACTTTGCTATGTGGGATCGAACTCATTCACTCTGGTGTAAGCTTCAACATTTCCCGTTTTTCCACGGGATTTTGTTAATGCAATCCTGTCGAAGAGGGAGTTGTTACTTATGCATAAATGCAACATGTTAAATTCATTTATGTGATTTCTCCCTAAATTCAGGTTACATGCTTCGCTGAAGCTGGAGGGCAATATGTTTCTGGAATGGCTAGAGCAGTGAAACTACTGGGCTTACGTGCATGTTTGACCCAGTCAACCATGGATGCTGGTGAGGGTTTGCCGGCATCTTGGGCAGCTCGAACTACTGATGATTGTATTCAGGTAAATCTAATCCTGCTTCAGGTTGTCCATATTCTTGGCATCGGGATACTTCGAAGTTTATCTACAATAATTGACTCGTGGAAGCTGTATCACTGGTTACTCTGTTCTGCAGTCTCAGAAGGAGAATTATGATAAGCATAATAATACAGCTAATGGGCGCATCAGAGTTTGGTTTGGAATAAGGCAAATTATGAATTCTACTGAACGCTTGCTCCTTGAGACGAGAGATGCAGCAAGAGACCTGAAAACCGGAATACACATGGTATTGACCTCTCTCTCTCTCTCGCTTTCTCTTTCACACACAGTGTATGCATTTTGGTAGTGTTCATCTAACATGCCAGTTAAGGTGTAATATATGTTGAATTAAACTTGACTTTTAGCATGTTGCAGAGATACCATATGAGAATCAACTAGTCATGGATGCTCACAAAGTAAATCATGGAACTGTTACATACTTGAAGAAGATAGGTTTCCTGCAAAACAATCTGTTAGCAGCTCATACTGTCTGGGTTGATGGTAGTGAGGTAATTTGATGTTATTGTAATTATGCTACTATTGAATATTGATCCAACAAGACTCAGTTCATTTATGAAATTTTTGACAGTGTGCCAGATGCGTATGCACACATACCGTGGATCTTAAGTGCCATAGAAATTTTTGGGAAATAATTCTTTAACCTTTCTAAAATATGGTCCTTTTTTGTTTGTATGAGGTTTTTTGTGTCTAAATTTGGTTATGTAGTTTTTATTGTTGATTATATTTTAAACTCCACTTGCATGTAACCTTTTCTTTTCCTTGAAATTTCAGTTTTCTTTCGAGTGTGTGGCTATTTCCTCTAGCTTCCAAAGTAATTAATAGTTTAATATTATTTAAAACAGATAACCATTTCTTGAGCTGTGTGCTATATGTCAGTAAATTTTACAACTTAATAAATTAACTAGGAAAATAAAACCAAGCTAATAATGTGGAAAATAAACTGGCAAAAGAACAAATATAGTTGTGTGTGGAGATCAATTGTCCTTTCCCCTGGAATATTTGAATATTCTGTCTAAATAACAATTATTCATTGTTCAACATGATGACCATAACATTTTCAGATATCGTTCCTCTCAAGGGCAGGGGTCAAAGTGTCTCACTGTCCTGCTGCTGCAATGAGAATGCTTGGATTTGCGCCTGTAAAGGAGATGCTCGATGCTGGCATCTGCGTCTCCTTGGGAACTGATGGGGCACCATCAAACAATCGAATGAGCATTGGTTCATTTTAACTCTTAACCTTCAAATTCTTTGCTTTGTATCGATTCTATATCACTAGGGTGGCTCCTGTACGCAGGTCTACTTTTCTTATGATAGTTTCATATTGTAGTTTTTATCGGATCAGTGAAACGCATACTTTAGTACTCACTGAAATAGCGCCAGTTGCAAATATTCTCTAGAAAAATTGAATGTAACGCACTCACAAAAATGCTTGACATATTTTACTGACTTTAAATGTTTATGTATTTATCTCATTTTTAGTTGACGAGATGTACATAGCGTCTCTGATTAACAAAGGACGGGAAGTTTATGCAAAGGGAACTACAGATCCAATGGCGTTTCCTGCTGAGACTGTTCTGAGAATGGCTACTGTCAATGGCGCAAGGTCAATATTATGGGACGATGAACTAGGGTCACTTGAGGTTGGTAAGAAGGTTGGTGTCCGGCTCTCTTTTTACTGTAATCATCTCTGTTGTTTTCATTTTCCCCTTTTCCTCTCGATTTAAGTTAAAAATTAAAATATTTATTTTTTGAGAGTGAGCCGAATGCATAGTGATTTTCACTGAGGCACGGAAAAGAACTGAACAAATTTTGCTAATAGCGTCCGCAAGCGGTTATGCAAAAGGAAACTCTCAATATTTCATTGTGCGTCAAGTAGGATTGACAAAAGAACCGAAAAGAGGCTCATTATTCATCCGTAATTAGGGATTAGCATGTGTCTAAGAACTCTTATAAAGAATGAAGATAAATTAAGAGGACTATTCAGAGGATTATGTGATCATAAGCTGGAAGTTTATCTAAATTCACACAACAAAGAGAACTAAAATGCTTTGGCATTTAATTTGGTAAATGCTGGCTCAATTTCTACATTATCATTCTGTCCTTTCGGGGTGTTAGCATTCTGTCTTAGGTTCTCACTGGCCATTGAGGGTGGGCTGATCATGTTTGTGTTTGTTTTTTGGTAGGCTGACATTGTAGTAGTCAATCCTTCATTATGGCCTATGGTTCCTGTTCATGACTGGTATGAACCTATTCTTGATTCAAATTTTTACCTAGTTACTCTATTTATTTCCATTTTATGGTCCACTATGTTTTGTAGTTGATTAATATTTCATTGTTCCCCCAAAATGCAGTATATCGAACATCGTATATTGCATCAGAACGGAAAATGTGGTTGCTGTCATGTGCAATGGGGTATGGATAATGAAGGACAGGAAAATTCAAAATGTTGACGAGGTATCCATTTTGATTATGCCTTAATTAGAACCGGGTGAATAGATGATGTTAGAGTAAATTGATAAGAAAAGATAAAGATATAATTAACGTTACGTCTCGTAAAACTGAAATCTTATTAGATAGGGGCTAAACACGGTGGTGGAGTCAGAGTTGAAGAATAAGGATGTTGAGATCTAAGTTTATAGGAATGAGGTACTAAAATATCTCAGAAATATACACAGGGAAGAATCCAGTGCTCAGAAGATTTTGTTGGCTCTAAAATATCTTGGAAGTTTAATTTCGTAAATATGGCCTGGAGTTAACAGTCAATAATGTACCTTTAATACTAACCTTGTTTGACAAGATTTACAACTTAATATTCCCTCCTCTCCACCTCATCTCCTTCCTCTTTCTTCTCAATCGGCTTCAACAACCCAGACTGTCTTCTTCTTTCCCTTCCCTTCCCTTCCTTCCTTCCTTCCTTCTTCAACCCAGATCCTGGCGATCGCAATGCTCTGCGTTCCCGTGGACGACTTGCATTTCACGTCAAACGTGATGGACCTCGCCTGCGGCAGCGTTTCGAACATGAGCGTCTCGTTCCACGAGGGATTTCCCCGGCATCGTCCGCCGTAGCCCTACAATGTGGTGGAACAGTTGCGGGTCGCCTCCCGGACTTTGACAAAGACGTTCTTCGTGACCGGCTTTCGGTCTACTCTGAGGCCCTCCGCCGACAGAACCTTGATCTTTAGAGTTCGCGATCCTGCGGGCACTGACATTTTAAATGAAAACAATGAGACGCGTTTCTTTGGTTCAACGCAGAAATGGCAGAGCAAACGTGTGCCAATTGGGTCCCTGCTTAGATGGCCGGCCCTCATGCCCTGTTAACTCACATCGTCACCAACCTTCGCCAAAAATTTCCTTGCGATGATGAAGGTAACCGCAATTTTCAAACTCATCTCCAGATTCTCTTTTCTCTTGCATCCATCACAGATTCATGTGAAATCATGTTTAAGGATCTAAATTTAATTCCTACCGATCTTACAATTTTGTAAATCCCACGACTATTTTGATTCTGTGGCAATTTTTCCTTCTTGAAGAAAGAGGATTCTAGATACAAAATGCCTTATTGGTTATCTTTATTTTGGGACCAGGATTATTTGAATTGTGCAGTAAATGACGCTCATTTTTGTTCTGGTTCTTATTTTCATGGCTTTGGGGTAGTGATTTAATTGAAATAGGAGACGAAGAGGAAGGTAGTGAGGCGATGTGCCGACGTCCCTGGTAATGATCGTGTGTCCCTTCGATCTGGCCAAAGCTTCTCTCTTGCTTGTGTTTCATCTCCTTCTGACTTTTCCATGGCTGTGTGTTGGAAGGGATTGAAGGGAATAAATTATTTTAGTTTCAGAGGAAGGGTGGATGGGGGAGAGAGAAAGGGAGAGAGGAAGTAAACTTTTCCTGAGAAAGAAAGAATGAAAGAAAGAGAAAGAACAGAGGAAGAAAACGTGTCTCAATTTTTTCTCTAACTTGGCAGCCATGTCAGCATAAGTGGGTTAAAAAGGAAAAAATTAACGGTCAAACTTGGTCAAACTTAACATCATCTAATTTTAGAATATATTTGCTATGAAATTAAATTTTTAGGATATTTTAAAGCTGAAAAAAACTTGGGATGCTAAGTGTTCTTTAGTATAAACTTTCGAGATATTTTAGTACCTCATTCTAAGTTTATATTGATTCTGAGGGCCTGGGCATTGGCAGCACGTATATAATTCTAAGGGGAAAAAAATAAAAGTCGCTGGGGCAATGATCATAAAACTGAACCGAAGCGAACCAAGCAATCCAACTAGTTGAATGGTGCGTCGACTGGACTCGATAGTGACCCATGGCCCAAGAAAAGATAGTGACCCAGTTTCGACCAAAAAAGCCAAATTGAAATGGAGTTGAGCCACTATTGAGACCGAATAGAAAGCCATATGAGAATATAAAGCCATGGGCTTTTGGTCTGATGAAAAAGTAAAAAAAAAAAAAACTTAAAAACCTATGAAAAAGATTGACTATCTTCAAACGCCATTGTATTTTCAACTTATTAGAAGCTGTTAATTCATTAAAAATTTCATATATTGCGGTGTTTTTATATTGAGAATTAGATTTATTATGGATTTATTTCACACACACACACATATGCATATAATTATTTTTTATTAAACTTTTATTTAATTATTGTTATTGGTTTGACATCCATTCGAACTTGTTGGATCATGACAATTATGAAATGTTGGTCTTTTCGGTTCTACTTTTGATAGTCTTACAGACCACTGCTTTGGGCGGCATATGACCAGTCCTCCTCTTCACCACTGGCTTGGCACACGCCCAAATTGTTGAAATATTTATTCAACGTTGCCTTGTAATATTGTTGAACAGATGATCAACGCTTTCTCTAATTTCATTCTAACAAGTTTGGTTTGCTTTTCGGACCTGACAGGAAGCAGTTATTTCGAAAGCGAAAGCGGCTTCTGTTGAACTGCTAAAGAGGGCAGGCATAAGATTGCCACCGAGAATGAACGTCATTTGATTGTCGTTTGGCTCACAGAATTGTCTGCAATTAGCATTATTTGATGACACTGGTTTTTATCCTTTGCAGATTAGTCTGATGTATGAAATACTATCTCCGCTCCTTAATATAAAAACTAATTTGGCATTCAATTTGATCATGAATATAATACTCAAATTCACTTTGTCTCTTATATTTATCTTTTTTTAAAAGGTAATCCTTGTTGTAGCTGCATATGTTAAAGATTTCATCAAATGATAGTTTTAACTAATAGACATGATTAGCAAGAATATTTTAGAAAAGATAGTATATATTTATTACAGATAACTAATTTAACTAATTTATTTAATTTAATTAAATTAGTAAACATACTCTTGTACTAAAGACCAGAAGAAATGTTTAAAATTGCACGCAATCCATTTTAAGCAATAACTCCCTAAGTCTACATTGTTTTATGTATGCTGTTGTGTTGGCCAATATTCATGAAACTGTGTGAGAGGCTCAGCGGGTCGATGTCTTGACCTTGTACATTTATTTTATTAAAAAAATAAAAATAAAGGCGCATCTAACATTTTTAATTATTTTTGGAGGCCCCAGCATCTTAAACTATTTCTCAGTATAATTTTGCCCCTGATCTATTAAAAATGGAGCAATTTCACATGCGTATTAAAAAAATAAAACGAAGAAAAGCTCAACCCTCCTCAACACAACACGATCCCTCCTTCGGATTTGCATTGGGTGCTCATCAAGCTGATGAGCACCCAGTGCTCATCAGGATCTGGACCGTCCAGATCCAATCTGGACGGTCCAGATTTTATTTTATTTTTATTTTTATTTTTTAAAAATTATTATTTTAATAAGTATAGAATAAAAAATAAAGATAATCTCTTAACTATCATACTTTTAAAAAATAATTTTTTCTATTTTAAAATAATTATTTTAAAATATTAAATATGGACCGTCCAGATTAGATCTGGACGGTCCAGATTTCTCATCACTTGATGAGCACTGGGTGATCATCAAGTGATGAGCACCGAATGCAGGCCCTCCCTCCTTCCCATTACCGTCTCCACCATCTTCTTTGATGATCGAGTAAATGCGACAATGGCCTCCTTCGTAGCAACAGCAGTGGCGATAGCGACCTTCTCCATTGAGCGACGACCCATCTTCAGTCTAGACTCTAGCAGCCTGATGCAGGTGAATGATGGCGACATCTTTCATCCAGCGACGGCAACCTCCGGTGAACGATGAGATCTGGGGAGGAGACGAAGATTGGTGGGGTATGTGATTTGAAGAATAGCAACAATGAGATCTATGAATTGATTTTCTTTCTCTGTTCTTGTGCCATTCCATTTCCAAATCAAGTTATGAGTTCATCAAACATGTAAAGACCTAAAATATTTAGTTTCTTGGATTTTCTAGATTCGAAACAGGGAGTTTAGATTGGTAACTTCAATTCTTGATCTGATGCCATCGCCCCTTCTTTATCTGTTTCTACAGTGAATGAGTTTTTTTTTGTTTTTTTTTATTTCTCCATTTATCGAAGATTTTCTTCGCTCATTAACATCAAAGTAGTGATTAGCTTGTTTGAATGAGGTGTTGATAGCAATGTAGCGATTTGCTTCCATGGTTCTAAGTGCTTCAGTTTAACTAAGATGAGATGGATTGGGATCCAGATCATATGGATGTTTTTTTTTTTTGGTGATACACAGGTGGCAATTCGTGTCATTACTAAAAAAAATATAAATATTCGGCTGTCAAACAGAGTTAGGGTTCCGTTAGTGAAAAAGTATAAATGCTCCTCCATTAATACATTAGGGGTGAAATTGCACCTTTAAATAGTTTAGGATACTAGATGCATCTCCAAAAATAATTCAGGACACTAGGTACACCTTAACCAATAAAAAAAAAAAAAACTAGACAACACATTCTGCCAACTTATAACAAGTTCGGTTTTCTAAGAAAATGAATGTAAATAATGCATTTGAAAATATGCTTTTAATTTTGTTAAAATATAGTCTGAACTATCTAAATTCAAAATTTTTAAGTTTAAATTCTTTTAAATGATAAATATATTTTTAAGAACTGACAGGTATAAAATTATTATTTTATTTTTTATCTATTAAAATTTTTAATATTTTTATTCTGTTATCTATTTTTATTTATTTTTATCTACTAAAAATTTATTATAATTAATAATCTATAATACACTCTAATGTAATAGCCTCTTAAGATTAGGGGTATTTTGGCACTTTCATTAAAAATTATATGATGTTTGATGAACTTTTGGTATGAGTTTATAAGTATCTTTTTACATTTAGCTTTTTTTTGTTGTTTTAATTGAGAGTATTTTGATACTTTTATTAAAAGAAATTATAAGTCCCACTACGTTTCATCATTTTAACGACACTAACATTATTGAGATGTTTTTAAACTTGAATTAGTAGATTTGAGCCAAAAAAAATTCATGATGTTGGGTAAACTTTTGGTATAGTTTTGTATTTTTGACCTTTAACTCTCTATACACATGTATAGGGTGTGTAAAGGTGGTACACAAATGTCCATAAAATACGTTTAGCATGTGATACAATTTTAGCCTGTTTCTTTTGGTAAATAACAAGTTACTTATTAACCTAAAAAATAGTGTAAAATTTCACAATCCATAACGGATGTATGATGCCCCTTAAACAAAGGGTTTTCTCGTTATGGAAACCCATAACTCTTATTCAATAGACATTCGGCTTTCATTAGGGTTTGATTGTTTGAAACCAAGGGGTTTGATTATTTTTACATTATAAATAAAATTGTAATATAATATCAGTAACTTCTCACAAAATATTTTATGCATAACCATAGTATCTTATTTCATACTTTTACATTAAATGGTGCGAATTCACAAGAAAAAGATCTCACGAACCCACAACCAATATAAAATATACTTATCCCCAAGAAAGCTAAACAAAGGTCTAGTGATCCACTTACCCTTGACATGGAAGAAAAAGGACCTAAAGGTTTTCCACTCATCCCCTTCCCTCATTCGAATTTGATGGTATTCAGATTTCAAATCAATCTTAAAAAAACAATAAAACCGTACAATTCATCAAATATATCATTTAATCTAGGAATGGGATGGTGATACTTTATAGTGATATTGTTGACAGCTTTGCTATCAATGCACATCCTCTAAGTTCCATCTTTCTTTGGCACTAGAAGTATTGACACTACACAAGGACTCAAACTTTCTCGAATATATCCTTTTACCATAAGCTCTTTCACTTACTTTTGAAGCTCTTTTGTTTCTTTTGGATTACTTTTATAGGCTGATCTATTAGGAATTATTGTTCCTAGGATAAAATTAATTTGATGTTCCATTCTTCTTATCGGTGGTAAATCATGTGGTATTTGTTCAAAAAGTACATCATCAAATTCTTGCAATAAAGAACTAGAAAAAAAGAGTTAAAGTCATTAGTGTTCAAAAAGGATTTCTTGTAAACAAAGAGAAGTAAATGCTAGTCAGCCAAAAAAACAGTCCTCACTCCTCACTTCACTTCCTTTTGTATAAAAACTCAATTTCTTCTTTTCTTTTCTCTCTTCACTCCTTTCTTTTTCTTTTTTTAGTTTCTTTTCTAGAGCTCTGAACAATTTTCTCCTTTTCGCTCTCACTTCTTTTTTATTTTTCTCTCTCATTTTTCAGTTCACACTTTTTTTTCTCATCTTGAGTTGATCCTCATATACTTGTTTTGGAGTCAATGGTACAAGAGCGATGGGCTGCTGTTCATTACAAAAAAATATCCATTGGTAAACCCATCTTTCTTCACTTTTCTATCAAACTCTCAAGGTCTTCCCAAAAGTAGATGTTCAGCATGCATAGGAACAACGTCACACAATACTTCATCACAATATTTGCCAATTGAGAAAGAAACTAGAACTTGCTCATCAACTTTAATTTCTCCACATTTATTCAACCATTGCAACTTGTATGGTCTAGAGTGTTTAATAGTAGGCAAATTCAACTTCTCAACCAATGTAGTTCTTGCAATATTTGTAATACTCCCACCATCAATAATCAAACCGCATATCTTGTTATTAATCAGGCAGTGAGTATGAAAAATATTTTCCCTTTACTTATTCATCTCATCTTCTTTCATTTGACAACTCAAAGCTCTTCTAACCACAGGACATTCTCCTTCCATATCATATTCAATCCCATCATCACTAGCATCCTCAAGTGAGGGCATGGACTCATCACTTTCACTTTTAGTCACAACCTCATTACTTTTCAAAATCATGATTCTCTCACTGGGGCATTGAGAAGCCATATGACCTGTACCCAAACACTTGAAATATTTTATATCCCTATTTCTAGAAGTTTGGGAATTTGATTTACCTTTGCTTTTTGATGAAGCTTTTTCTTTGCCTTTAGTGGTCTCCTTTTGGATAGTTCTTTCTCTTTGCTTTCAATTCTATTTGAAAGAATAACTTGATCCAAAATGAAAATTTGGAGCACCTTTATGCTTGATTTATTTTTCCACCTTAATGGCCATATGCACTATGTCTTCTAGCTCCACATAATGATGCAATTCCACTATGTCAACTATCTCTTTGTTCAGCCTATTTAGAAATCGAGCCATTGTTGCTTCTCTATCTTCTTACATATTAGCTCTTATCATGGTCAATTCTATCTCCTTACTATACTCTTTCACGCTCCTAGAGCCTTGTGTAAGAGTTTGCAACTTTTGATAAAGCTCTCTAAAATAATGGTTGGGAATAAATCTCTTCTTCATTAGAGCTTTTATTTCTCTCCAAGTTGTTACAGGCCTCTCTCCATTATTCCTCCTATTAATACCCAATTTATCTCACCCAACAATGGCATAATCACTGAATTCTCTTGTTGCCAACTTCGCCCTTTTAGCTTTAGAATAATTATGACACTCAAAAATTATTTTTATTTTCTTTTCCCACTCTAAATAATCTTGAGGATCATTTCTATCTTAGAATGGTGGTATTTTCTCCAAGATTTATATCCACTCTATTTCTCTCCCTTGGAATATTTCTACCATGTCTTCTCCCATAACTATCTCCTTTATGCCTATTTCTTCCCACTTTAGATTTAGATTCAAATTCTTCTTTATTACCACTGATTTCATCATTTTCAGATTCAAATTCATCCATAGAAACCTTCTTTCACCTCTCATGTCTTCTAGGATTAGGTCGATCTCTTTCTATATTTCTAATCCTTTCATCTTGCCTTTTATCGTATCCCTTATCTCTCCTAAGACAACATTCAAACATTCAAAATATTGCTGTATTGCTCTAAATATGTCTTCATTCACTTGATTTCTACCACCGCTAGACGTTTCATTTGCATTAAACATTGGAGCTACAAAAAGAGTTGTTAGTAAGAAAAAAAATAAAGTTCCTCACAATTCCTTATGTGTTTCCCTCAAGAATGTCACACAACACTCGTGTTTCAACTAAGATAGCCTTTTTTCACAATGATGTTCTCACACACTCTTCAAATTCTTCTTCAACCTTTTTAAAGAACGAAGTAATTTAATCAAAGCTATCGCGACTTGCAGAATCAACACAACACTTAGGGGTTTAGATATCTCAAAAGGGGTATTGAAAATGAAGTCTCAAAGATATCAAGAGTTCAAACAAAGGGCAGAGGTTCAAACAAATTCAGGATATGATAATGGATATTTGTTGAGCAAAAAATCAAAATGACAAATGATATTCTCTTCTTCTTCTTCTTCTTCTTCTTCTTTTGTATTTTTCCCCACTTTTTTCTTCTTTTTTTAATTCTTTTTTTTTTCTCTTAACAGGAACATAAAGAAACCACAAACAGAACAAAGCAAGCAAACTAAACCTAGAAATTCCAGAAGATGTGTTTTTTTTTTCCAAATAGGTGAAACTTGCAATAGAAACATCTGATTGAGATGATTTTTAAAACGAGCAGAAAGATGGGATCTTAAAATGTAAAAATAATCTAATGAATATTAGAAAATACAGAGGAAAACTGGTCAAACAAGGTCAAAAAAGTTAGAGATAGACAAAAATGGAGAAGACGAACAGACACAAAAAAAAGGACATAAAACACTAAACGAAAATAAAAGCAAAAAACATAAGGATATGACTTGATCGAGTTTAGAACTGAAATTCTGATACTAAGATAGTATGAATTCATAAGGGAAAGATCCCACGAACCCACAACCAACCTGAAATATACTCATCCTAAGAAGACTAAACAAAGGTTTGGTGATCTACTTAATGTTAGGATTAAGGTTTTGATGATAACAAAGTAAGTAATTTATGTTTCAGTATGTTGATTGATCATCTGATCGATCAAGGACTTATCGATAAACTAATAGATAATATCTCTATACAATCAAGTAACTTAGCATAAACTTTGATCGATAACGTGTTAGATAATGTGTTGATCGATCAATTGATCGATCATTGTTAACTTAGTTGTGAATGAAAGTTTGGAGTAAATTATCAATCACTTGATCGATAATCAGGATGATCAAATATCGGGATACAAATCTGATAGGCATTTATCGATAGCATGATCGATAAACAGATTATTGATGAGAAGACAGATAAATGGTAATGCGTTCTACTCACTCTATGTTTTGCTTTAGTCACCATTTTTTCAATCACTTTATCGATCAGTCATTTATCAATAATATGATCGAACATTGCTTCATAACTCTGCGTGCAGGTATTTATTTCGATATCTTATCAATCACCTAATCAATCAGTAAATTATCGATCACATGATCAATAATCAGCACATCGTTTTTAAACCATGATTCTTTGATCACGGGATTGATAATCTCATTATCGATAATATGATCGATCACCGCACTTCATGTTTACCTTGTTTTCACATAATGTGATCGATAAATCAGTTCTTTGATTTTACAAGAATAAACCTCTTTATCGATAACATGATCGATCATTCATTAATCGATCACCTATTCAATCAACCTACATAGCCTGTGTTTTCACTGAATATACTTTTGCTTATTGTTTATCGATAAGGTTATCCATCATCTATTTATCGATAATGTGTTTGAAAATTAATGCTTCAAAATCTATTTCTATAACACTTTGTTTATCGATAACCTGATCGATCAACAAGTGTTCGATCACTTGTTCGATCATGAGGCGATTTCAGTTTAAACTTTAAATAGTCACGATGTTTCTCAAAATTTATCATCTATTTAATTCAAGCTTTTCTCAGCCTTCTTGTTTATCTTAATTCTCTTTTTAAGTGATTCAAAATCAAAAGTGGCCTTGATCTTCTTTTTCTCTACATATCAGTATAAAGTCACTGTGTCATTTTATCAATCACTTGATCGATAAATCATTGATCCATCACTTGATCGATAAACTTAGTTATCTGTTTCAAAAGCTCTTACTCTGATTAATCGATAACCTGATCGATCAACCAGTAATCGATCATCACTTCGATCAAGCACATTCAGTTATTGCTTAAGCACATTCAACAACTGATTGATTCTACTTGTAAACTATGAATGTTCATTGTTCATTTGTTCAGTTCTACTATTGATCTTACTCTGCAAAGAAAAGCTTATTGAATCAATGTATTTTTGCAGATTATGAAGAAATAACCCAACAGCTTTCCAACGGTTGTCCAAGTAGCCTGTAACCTACCTTGTTAGAAGCATTAATGGTGGAAACCGTTGCAACTGGAAAAACACGCAACTGGACTCTCAACGGCTCGAAGCTCTTCCGTCTAATAGTTACTAAACTACCTCAACTATAAAAGGCGTGAAGAAGCATTAAATGAATAGATTGAATACACGAACTACTCTCTATTGATTATTTACTGTTGCATTCAATACTCTATTCTTCGATACACCGAGTTTCAGTGATTATCATTTATTTACTTTGTGAGAGAGCTTACATTTTCATCATTAATCACGTCTTGTGTTATACTTAAGAGTGTGGACTCTTGAGTGGGTTTGTAACCTTGCGGGAAGTAAAGGGGAGTGATTGAGAGTATTAATTATTGTACTGAGGCGCCAAGAGCCCGATCAATCTTGGAACATAGTGGAATACTCAGAGATGTTCTGAGGACTGGACGTAGGTCAAGTGGTTGAGACCGAACCAGTATAAATCCTATGTCTTCTTTTCTACGGTGAAATCTCTCTAGCTTACACTTTCTGTTTCTGTTAGTTCATTGTTTTAATTTCACAAAATATTTATAACTCACCCAATTCACCCCCCTCTTGGGTGAGACTGCCATTAACACTTAAATCCTTGAGCATGGAAGAAAAATGACCTGAAGTGTAAGGAGAAGCCACAAGGTTGATCAAGCCTTAATAAGTTTGTTAGCTCAATGAATAACCCAAGAGAGCATCCATTCTCAAGTTTGGGAATGCAAAATGCAACTTTTCATTTCTCAAAATCAAGTTTGATTACAAAATGAGAGGTTCAAAGCATTTTAAAGAGATACATTCGAATATGACCTAAAAATATTATAAAATAGTGACGTAAAGTCACTCTAAATTTTTCCTCTTTAGCCATGCTCATTTTAAACTTTAAAGCATATGCTTTCTCAAATTTTATTGAAATTAAGAAAGGTACTTAGAATGTATAAAAAAATATTACATTACCTTGTTTAATTAATTTTCTTAATTTTTCCAAATTAATTAACTAAATCTTATATTAAGAAGCCTAGCAACATACACTTAACCCCTTTCCTAACCAAAATATTATAAATGGTTATGTAAAATCACTTTGAATTTTTCTTTCTTAGCCCTGCTCATGTTAAACTTTGAAGTGTAACACCTTATCTTTGAACTCAATAATGCATCAAATGGAAGCGTTTGGAACCACATTTGTTGGCCATAAGATTAGAAAATCAAGTTTTTAAAAATTTTGTTCCTGAGTTACTATTCACAGTGACTCTTAGAATTTTAGCCAACTTTAAAAAATCATAATTAACTTGTAAAAAAATCAAAATGCAGTGGTTCTAAATTCTATTTGAAGCTTTATTAACTGTCTACGAAAAAAAAAACCCATTGGTCTCATTACCTTACCATTCAAGTTTAGTTTTAGGTTAAATTAGTATTGTTCATTTTGTTATTTTCTGATTTTCTAGAATTTATACTTAATTTTGGATATGTATAACATTTTGTACAAAACTCCAATTTTAACACATTACCACTCATTTCAAAGCTTAAAATAAGCTCTATTACTCTGCCAAATTTTGTGGTCAAACTCTTCTATTTTTTCAGATTCACATGGTGACCAAGTTAGACCCTTATTATGTTATTTTTTATCCCTTATTATGCCATTTCTTGAGAATTCATGTTTTTCTCTAATCATATAATCATAACTCAAACATAATGGTATATAAACATAACTTAGCTATATTTTACACTACTACATAGCTATTAGATCATTCATACATAATTTTTGCAAAGTATACAAAACAAGCCTTAAGAGCATAATTCATCATCAAGGGAGTCCTCATGCTAACTCCATTTACTTCTCTTTGCTCCTTGATAAATTGACCCCTAGATGGTATAATTTGAACATGGAGGGGGTGAAATTTTAGGAAAAATTTCAGTAGTAATAAATCACAATAATTGTGCTAAACATGCAATGCTATCTCATGCTATACAATTATTATGCGCATCTCATGCATGTGCATCATTATGCACATCTCACACATAACCATTATCAATATCATGCTATGAAAAAGAGAGTATGCTATCATACCACTCTATAACTCAACTATGCATATTGGTAAGGCATCAAATATAAGGAGTTCATTTTGACACATTATATCAAGCTCAACCACCTTACAACATACACACATATAGCACACAACAACAAAGCAAATTAACATAAAAGTTGTGAGTTCTTGCTACCTCCTTAAAGCCTTAACTGTTGTCTCCCTTCTTTGCTCTTGGATCTCTCCTCTTGACAATGCCAAATGCCTATCAAGCATTTAAGAAGCCATTCTCAATCACAATCCAAATCAACATATTCATACTTAACCCTCTTTAACTTCACATTAACTTCTAACTTTTGAGTTTGTTTTTCAACCTTTCTAAATTTAATTTCATATGCTATTCCCACACAATTTTACATGTAAAATCTATTTTCAAGCTTAAAATAAACAAAATCTAACTCTTTCCCCTTCAACTCAACTTGGTCAAACACTATAGGGTTTAAGGGCAAAAATTCCATTTTAAATTCTAATCTTCCAAACTTGCTTTCTCACCTTTATCCCATACAATTTTTCATTTTAAACATATTATAAACATCAAAATCATCAAAATCCAACCCTAGAAAGAACCCTAGGTCCAGCCGAAATTTACCCAAGTTATGGGAAGTTGAATTTCTTGCAAACTCATCACTAAACCACTTGGTTCTTGTTCCCTTCAAGCCTTTAAATATTATTCTAACATCAATTTCATCTTGTTCTTACTCAATCAATTTCATGTAGCACCATACCCTAGGGTTTCAAGCTTCTAAAATCCAACAAAACTCCTAACCAAGCTTAACAACAAGAAGGCTAATGAAAACTACATCAAAAAGTATGAACATACTTTGTTTTGGAGCTTTATTTTACTTGGTTTTCCTTGTTCTTTTTCTTCTCCCTCTTCCTTTCCATGTTTTGGTCTCTCCCCCTTTTTCTCTTAGCTTGGCCGAAAGGTTAAGAAAATGGGAGGGGAGGGGTGTTTATAGAAATATTACTCAAATCCTAGCCCTTGATATTGTGTTTGCGTGGCTTGATCTTAGCCATTTATTTAATCTATTTGCCATGTGTCCCTTTGTCATCTTGATTATTGACACCTAGCTCTCTTCTTCATTTATTATAAATGCCACCTCAAAGGGACACATAATCCTACATGTGAAGAAAACATAATATTTTATTACATAATTCCACTCTTCTAGACTTAACCCTCAACAAAGTTTATTATTTCATTCATGTCCCTTTACCATTTTGACATTAAAATAAGGAGAAAATTAGTAGGAAATTCGTGTAAAATGCAGCCTCTAGGTATTTCTCTACCAATTTTTTCATGTTGCACCATATCAAGTACTTTTTCTGGTCCTAACTTACCCAGTAACCCTGGGACAGGTTCTGATATCCTTTTCTCATCTCAAACAAGTCTACATATGGCACCATCTTAGATGAGCATCAAAGAAAATAGTTAGCTCTATTGAGAGGCTGCTTAGCCTCATTGAGTCACGTATTAGAGATTTTGTTGTATTGGGTAGATAGAGGACTGTCTAAAACATACCCGCACGGTGTTTTGATTTTTTTACTGTCCATAAATATCTCCTGGTGGCTCAGCATGCTAACTCATAGGCTCATTAATGGCATCAAGATTTATTTACTGACTCACCGCGCTGACTCGCATGCTGACTCAGCACTTTCATAAATGCGTCATCATTACCTTTTGATATTTTCTCCCCTTTTTTGTAGTCATCATTTGTCTAATCTAGAGCTCGAAAATTCATCTATCCATACCATAAACTTCCTTTAACTCCAAAGAAAATCTATGAATTTTTTCAAACCGTAACTTAACCCATAGGTATTTCTTTTTGAATTTCTCGTAAAATGCCCCTAAATGGCAAAATTAAGCCTTAAATATTCTTAAAGCCATTCTGCTGGCCTTTTGGGGATGACACTAATTTTATAATTTTTTATAGCCTCTTAACTCATGAATCCCCATTTTCACTTACTTTTCTGAGATTTCCTCATAGTTCAAATAATTAAATCTGACTTATACCTCAAAATGAGCCAAAATCTTTTAAAATTCATTTAAAGTCAATTCAAGGGAATTTTTATAATTTTTCTGCACATATAGGCCTTAACATGCTATTTTCTGGTTTTTGAGAATTTTCCTAGATTTTTTGGGCAAAATTTTTATCCTTGTCCTTTCCGGCCTGAAATTTTACAAAATTATGATTGTCCCTGGTTCGGCTTAACCCCATAATTCACCTCATTAAGGCCTCTAACATAACATTTGGCCTACATTCATCTCTATTTCTCATTTTCGGACCTCGAGACTTTACTGGAGTCTCTAATTTCCTCTTATCTCAGTCTTAAAAAACTTTTACTTTGCGATTTAGTCCTTAAGAATTCCTCTGTCTGTCCAAAGAACCTATGAGACTCTTACCATAAGGGATCTAGTAGCCTTTCTGTCTTAGACTACTTTTGTACTTTAACGTCTAAAATTTTAGGATGTTACATGAATCATATACTTTTTCATTTCATTGAAATTAAAATTTTAATTATAAATTAATGAAGAGTGCATTTATTTGGCTATTGGTAGGAAAAAAAAGAAAAAATCGCAAAAAAAGACCCCCTAACATGTAAAATTAAGAGATGGTTTCGTTAATAACAAAAATTTCCTCAACAGACCCGATCCTATGTTACTAATATGAAATGATGGTGAAATGTCCAAAATGCTCCTCAGTTATTTGAAAAAAAAAGGTCGTCTGCACCTACCTTCCCTCCCCCTTTTGATAACTTCCCTCCGTTCTCTCTACTCTCTCTATTCTCTGCACTCTATCCATTTTTATGTAGGTTGCTTCCATTTTGTAGTAACAGTAGCGGCGAGAGGAGTATTATGAGAGAGAAGTTTGTACTTGCTATGAGAGAGGCGAACAAAGTAGTGATCGAGTAGTGATTCGTTAATATTATTGAAGGCAGGGGAGAAGGCAGAGGCATCGTCACACATCCGTGGCTGTTCGTGTTTGGTTATCAGAGTTAACAATGACATTGGGCGACTAATTCTGGTAAGTTTGATGGTTTATTTTGCTTGAGTTGGTTGCTATATGTATGATACATTGAGGAGAGGGAATACGTTTAGGGCACAAAAGTATATATATGTTTTTTTGTCAAATAACTTGTGATTGATTGGTGAACAATGTTTGGGTGTGAAATATATATATATATATATATGTTTTTCTATGGAAGAATATAACACCCTAAATTTATTTTAGGATTTATGCAAAAAAAATAAAAATATAAAATATAAAATACAATAATATTTTATTATTATAATATAATAATATTTTAATATTTAAAAAAAACACCACTTTTTCCATCGAATGCGATGGAAAAGGAGGTAACATTTATGAAGAAGAAGAAAATTGGGGATGGATGGTTGAAAGGAAAAATTAATGAAGGAAGAAAATTGGGAGAGGAAGGTTGAAGGTTACAGATAAAAGTGGGACAAGAGGCAAAGAAGGAAAGAAAGAAAGAGAGAGCAAGAGGAAGAGAAAGACAGAGATGTGGTCATTGTGAGCGAGAAGGCAAGTTTTAGAGATAATTTAGGTGCATAAAATTACTTCTTTTCATCAAACTTTATTCATGAATATTTTCTATATGTTTTACACTTCTTAATAGTACTATTACTACAATAATTAGAAAAAACTTTGAGACTTATATATAGGAGAAGTTTTGAGTTTTAATAATAGGCGACTACAGAAATTTAGAGGTAAATGAGAAGTTAATTTTAATTAGTTTAGATTTATCTATTTGTTAGTTTTCAGTATTTAAATTATTTTGTTTAGTTGAAAAATCTGTCATTTATGATATATCTCATATTTTTACCAATTAAAATTAAGTTAAATAATTTATTTGGATTGTTTGATATATTATTGATATTTTACTCAGTTTAATTTTATTTATTGGGTGATTGGAAGTTTTAAAATAATTATTTTAGCTAAAATTATATTATTTGTGAAGAAAAAAATATGATAGTTATACCATTAAAATTTTGATTAGATCATTTATTTATAAATATTTGAGGTACTATTGAATTTTTGATGGTTTGGTTTTGAGATTTAAAGTTGAAATGAAATTTTAGAATTTAAAATATAATAATTTCATGTTTGAGAATTTTGGAAAAATTCTTTTTATTAAAGAAATAATCTGGATGATGTAAATGAATAATTTGGCTTGTTAGAAAATTTATAAGTTAGTTCTAAAATACTTAATTTTGGGTTATGAGAGTTGTGAAAATTTAGAATAAAAATTAAATTAAATTAAATTAGAAATTTAACTAATATATATAAGCTTAATTAATTAGCTTATATTAATATGTGATTATATTAATTGTGTAGGTTAATTATTAGATTATTGGTTTGAGCACGAGGTTGACTTTTTGGTAATTCTTTTTATAGCCTTAGTGAAAGGTAACCACTTTTCACTTGTTATGTATACTTGTATAATGTTTGTGAGAAATTTTGAATTACATGAAATTCTTAAAATGCTATTAGGATATGATTTGAGAAATGAAATGTATTATTATTGAAATTGCCTTGAGATACTTCATGTTATTGAAAAATAGTTATGAAATTATGAATTTATAAAGTTGTCATGTGGGACATGAATTTATTGAGAAATGGTTTTGAGGATTGATGTTGATTATTGAAATTTAGAAATCTTGATTTTGGTAAATGTGAAAGTTCATATGTTATTAGTAAATGATAATTTTATAAATCTCATGAGTATAAATACGAAAGGGGTTGGTGAACATTGATTGGTGGGAGACATATTATAGAGAGAACAAGGGGGTGAATTTTGTACATATTATAGAGGCAATAAGGTGATAGGATGCCAAAGGTACACTGGTTGATCATTTGGCCCTTTTATATGTTATAGGGCATATGACACGCCCCTAGTGGACTAGAGGGGCAACCCATGGTTCGGTCTTGTGCTTTGTGGATTTTAGCCTATTCACATCACTTGATTGGTGAGCTTGTTATGTTGAGTTACCAGTCACATGGGTCAGTACTAGCCTATGGGTTCAGTCAGAGAATATAAGGTGTGAGGAAATGAGGTGAAATTGAGAGTGAGATATTGTATTTTGATATATATATATATATATATATATAACCATGTGACAATTGTGAATGTTATGATTTTTGTAATTGTTTCACTTGACACCTCCCAAGCATACACTTGTATGCATAATAAGTAGGATTGTTGATTACTGAGGCTTTTATCTCTCCCCATGGTTTAACATTTTTAGGTAATAGCTCTAGGGCTGGTCCATTAGGGAAGGTGGCGGAGGCTTAACCATGAAGTTTATCTTGTATAGCCTCCTTTTTGCCCTGGGATGAGTATTGCATATTGCCTCATGTAGCTCTTTTTGACATATTCTGATTTATCTAAGACTGATGGTCTTAATTACTTTTGTTGCTAGGTTACTTGTGTTTATGAGTTGTGAATCCACAATGACTTTCGAAAATAGTTAATTACTGTTGGTTTGGAAGAATTTTATTTGGAAAATATCATGTTATGGGTTTAGAGTTAAATGTGATACTCTAGGCTTCGTAAAGCCCAAGACTCAATTATCGTGAAATATTATTAAGGGTTAAAGTGTAATTTTAATAACAAAATTTACCCTAAAGGGCATTGGGTACTATAATGTTTATTTGGATGCAAAAACATACATGAAGTTGTCAAAATGGGGCATCGGACACCAGGCCATTAATGTCCGTTAGTTTACCATCAAAAGGGTCCACGAAATCAATTGTAAGGTGCATTTTTAACAATAATGTTTATATTAAGGGGCACTAGGCACCATAAAGTTTACTTATAAGCAAAAATATACATGAACTTTCTAAAAAAGAAAAAATAACAAAATTCTTCAACTCTCATAAACATCCATTAATTTTATTCTCTTGGGTCTCATCAAATGCTATATTTTCTCTCCATCAATTTTCACTTCTAAGTCAATCTATCTTTCTCTCATCATAGTCAACACGCATACTTTCTTTGTCATGTTGTTTTCTCCATCTCCAAGCCTTTTATATGTATTTACACAAAACAATGCCTTTCCCTTATAGGATATAAGATTCATTGTTTGCACACAAGTACTACCTCCAATCCTTAATATAGGACACAATAGACTAATTTGAGGAGATTAAAAAAATTAAATAAATTACTCTAAAGTATTATATTTATCATTTTTCTCCAACTTAATTTGCTTGGCTTATAAACTAATATATAATCAAATAATGCATATAAATATTTTAGAGAGATCATGTACTGTATTTTATATTTAAGTAATTGTTTTACTTCTTTAATTTTTTTCCAAATTTGTCCATTATACTAAGGAGAAGAGGAAGTAGAAATGAGTAGAGAGAAAAAGTGATATTTAGTGGGACCTAAAAAATAAAATTAATGGACGTTTATGAGAGTTGAAGAATTTTTTTCCCCTTTTAGAAAGGTCATGTATATTTTTACACCCAAGTAAACTTCATGATGCCTAATGCCCTTTGATGTAAACTTTGATGTTAACAATACACCTTAAAACTAATTTCGGGGGCCCCTCTAACTGTAAATTAACGGACGTTAACGGCATGGTTCCATATGCCCTTTTTTGATAACTTCATGTATATTTTTGCACCTAAATAAACTTTATGGTGCCCAATGTCCTTTAAGGTAAATTTTGTTGTTAAAATTGCACCTTAACCCTTAATGATAACAAGCATGAGAAGTAGTTAAGAATAACAAGTTTAGTTTGAGGAATGACAACTTGCCTATAGGAAATAACAAGTTGATGTTTCAAACTAAAAAGTCAATGGCAGTGATGTAAGAAGGCTGTTGGTTGAAAAAATGATCGTTAATAAAGTTGTTGTTAGTTAGTCAGTAAATGTGATTGTAAATGATTATATGTTGAATGTTTTGCAGAAAAAGAAAGATGGCATTGAAGGGAGCCTCTGGATCAAAAAAGGCACATAATGGTTGGTTGTTATTCAGGAGTAAGTTTTTGGCCACAATTGCTGACCCTAATAAAGGCAAACAAAAAACAGATGGGGCACACCAAGGAGGCGAAGAAAATAAGGCCATAAAAGGGAGAAGAGGAAAAAAAACATGTTCCATCATTTCTAACCTGAGTTTCTATATAGGGTTTAAGAAAATTACTGCACTTTTTGAACAATAATAATGATTTAAGGGAGATGGTTGAGAGGATAGGTTTTGGGAGGTTGTTGAAGGTTGGATTAAAGACACTCCCTCGTGATCTCATTGTGACCATGCTGAGATCACATGACCCACCAACGCATCAATTTATAATCGAGGAAAATTAGAGGAAATAGGAGTAAAAGATGTTGAGGAACTTCTAGGAATCTGTCATGGTGAGGAGAAGGTGACAACTAAAGTTTTAGAGGGTGATGCTATGTATAAGAACTTGAAAAATGAATATCAGAGAGTATCATTTAGCAAAATATCGAAAGACATTATTTCAGGGGAGGAGAATGACATATTTAAGTTTTTACTTGTCCTATACACGTTGAGTACTTCTCTATATCTGAAATCAAACTCAAAAGTGAGTGAGAAGTTGGTTAGAGTTATGCGTTACACAATGGATGACTTTGCAAAGTATGATTAGATGACATATATTATAGAGGACTTGTGGAAAGAAATGGGAGACTATGTGAAAGCGTATAGGCAAGGTAACAAAGGGCAAGGGAGCAATACTCTTGGTGCCCGCATATACTTGCTTTTGGTATGACTATTTTGTTTGTTATTGTGTTTGCATTTTATTGTCGATGTGCGTAATATTAATGTTGATGATATATGGCATTGCGGCTTTTTTTAGTGAATGTTTTAACCTCAACATACCTGTTGACTGAGGCTTTAGTAGTGCAATCGAATATTGGACGGATGAGAAGATAAAAGAATTGGCCACCTAGGAGAGGAAGAGTGTTAAGAAAATTATGCATGCAGAGAAAGGTAGTCAAGTTGTGATTGGGAAAGAAGAGAGGATAAGTGTTGAGTTTTTGGACCTGGTATGTGGTATCTTTAGTAAACTGAACTTATTATTTGCTAAACCGAGCTTGGTATTTGCTTAGTTAACTTTTCATTGGCTTAACTAAAGTTGTGATTCACTCTAGTGAAATAGTCCCTTGCTATAGGTAAGTTGTCATTTGGCATACTTAAGTTGTAATTCGGTATACTTAAATTGTGATTCGCCATATTCAACTTGTTATTTGCTATATATGTCATTTGGTATACTAAAATAGTGATTTGGTATACCTAAGTTGTGATTCGCTAAAGTTAACTTATCATTTCCTATAATTAAATTGTCATTTGGTATACTCAAGTTGTGATATGGGGATAAATGAAGTTATTATTTGCCAAAGCAGACTTGTCATTTGGTATACTTAAGTTGTTATTTGGCATACTTAAGTTGTGATTCACTATAATGAACTTGTCATTTGTTTAATTGAAGTTATTATTTGCTTAAATGAAGTTGTTATTTTATATACTTAATTAATAAACGTCTTTTGCACGTAAGAGCTGATGAAATTGCTCTAACACCTAATGAAGAGGATAGAGGAAGGCCAAAAGATGCTAATGAAAATGGTGGACGAGGAGCTATTGAAAATGTAGACCCCAAGAGCGGGTTTTAGTGGGAATAATAACTCAAGAGGAAAGGCTCAATTGAGACAGTGCTTACAACTATTAGCGAGTCTAAAAATAATGAGGAGGATAAGCACAACAATAATGACAAAACTGAGAAAAAAGAGAAGGAAGAAGGAGACAGTGATGATAGAGAGTGTAATAAGCATGTTAGTAAATATGAAGATAGTTATGAGAAGAATGAAGAAAATAGGGTAGACAAGGGTGACGAGGAGGGTGCAAAGGAGGATGATAGTGAGAATAGAGAAAAGGATGAAGAGGATAGTGTAGTGAAGGGTAATGGGGATGGTGATGATGTGAGTAAATGGGCTAGTGAACACAAAGGTGATGGGGAGGGTGATGACAAGTAGATGGATGAAATGAAGAGTGACATGCAACTAGTTCCCCTATGGAAGTGCCATCTAATGTTAAAGGTGATGATGCAGAGGGTGATATACCGATGGATGTACCCCCTAGCCATTGTTCAATATGTTAACCCTATTGAAGAAGCTAAATCTGTGTAGCCACAACAACTAAAGAGATCCACCAGAGTTCACTTTAATAAGATCAAATCTCCTTAATTGGAGTTGAAGGCACATCTAAGAGTGAAGAGGCCTATGGAGGCCAAGCATATTTTGTTCACCTTAGTCAGTCAAATTGTCAAAGGTGATGAGAGTGACTGGTAAGTGATATTCTTAGCTTATGTGATGTTATTTTTTTAATGACATATTAACATAACCTATATGTGAACTAACTCAAATAATTTTCAGTTCTTTGATCAAAATGTTTGATGAAGAGATCCCCCGACAGTTGCTGCATTCGCTTGGTAGAAGTAACAAAGTAATAGGGTTATGTCATTGGTCTGCAAGGCTGTGGTGGATGAGCAACAAGGGGTTAAAGGACACATTAGGAGGCATATATTTGATGCAAACTTCATGGTGAGGTTTCTGTATTATTGTGTTTTCAACTATGGATGTGTTAATTAATAGGGTGCTTTGTAAATTTTACAAGTTTACAAAGGGAAATTGTTGTGTTAAGTGTGTTATTATGAATAACAAGTTCCTTTTGTGCTTTTGATAGGCCATGATGATCAGTAACCCAGCTCTTTGGGATCTTAACTAGCATGCATGACAAATAATTCCACAATATGTTAGGTATAACATAGATGACTGCAACTTGATTATAGGTCCTACTCTTGTTGGAGAGCATTGGTTCCACTTCCCTCTTGAACCAAAGACCATAAAGTTCAATGCCCTCGATTCAATGCGAGCATGTTTTTAGCCTAAGAAGATCACCTCTAAGTAGAAAAAGGGTGCCACTTATGACCCTTAAGAAATGGCCATCACAAGTTATGTTAGAAGATGTTTCTCATATGGGCATGTTAGATAGGGAAATGACAGTTTCATATTATAATCCTTTTGATGAATATGGTATATGTGCAGAGAGATTAGTTCCAAGACATAATTTGGATGGTTAGATTAGATTTGATTCATAAGATGGAAAACTTGGAAATTGTCCGTCTTGATAGACCTCAACAAAATAATTTGTGAGTATACACATCCTCTTCATGTTATATGTTGTTTGACTGTGTTGATTTGAGGAGTTTAAATTGCTAGGGTAGTGTTATGGGTAGGAAGGACTGTGGTGTGCATGTCCTCATATGACTGAGCAAATAGGAACCTAATATTTCCCTAGACTACCATCAAGTAATGTGGTTATCTTATTTATTATATAATCAACAGTGGCTAACTGTGATTCATTGGGAGTTGAATTTCTTGTACAGACTGATGTGTCTACTTTTCAGCATAAGCTGATGTGGTGGCTAGTGAACCATGATGATAATGAATGTCATCAGAATGCGTTCAATCTTATCTCATAACCAGATAAGGGATGAATGACCAAAAAATGGAGAAAGTTTTTATAGAGAAAGAAATAGGGACATGTGGATCTAATGTGCATAATGTTACTACATTTAACTTAGTCTTTGTAAATTTGACTTACTTTCTGAATCGACTCATTTGTTAATAGTTAATGTCAATTATGTATTGGTGAACTTATGATTAGATTGATAGTATAATATTGTTTACATTTTAATCAACATTATTTCTAGAGTTTTTTGGCGAATGACAAGTTTACTAAGGCAAATGACAAATTCCCACAAGCAATTCACAGGAAGTTAATTTTTCGTGTTGAAATGATAGAATTTCTACAATTATTTGGTGAATGACAAGTTTACTAAGGCAAATGACAATTCCCCACAAATAATTCATAGGAAGTTAATTTTCCATATTGAAATAATAGAATCTCCACAATTCTTTGGCGAATGACAAGTTTACTAAGACAAATGACAAGTTCTCATAAGGAACTCATGGAAAGTTAATTTTTTGTGTTGAAATGATAGAATCTCCACAATTCTTTGGCGAATCACGAGTTTACTAAGGCAAATGACAAGTTCCCATAAGAAACTCATAGGAAGTTAATTTTTCGTGTTGAAATGATAGAATCTCCACAACTCTTTTACGAATGACAAGTTCTCATAAGGAATTCATAGGAAGTTAAATTTTCACGTTGAAATGATAGAATTTCCACAATTCTTTGATGAATAACAAGTTTACTAAAGCAAATGACAAGTTTCCATAAGGAACTCATAAGAAGTTAATTTTTTGTGTTGAAATGATAGAATTTTTACAATTGTTTGGCAAATGACAAGTTTACTAAGACAAATGACAAATCCTCATAAGGAACTCATAGAAAGTTAATTTTCTGTATTGAAATGACAAATCTCCACAATTCTTTGGCAAATCACAACTTTACTAAGGCAAATGACAAGTTCCCATAAGGAACTCATAGGAAGTTAATTTTCTATGTTGAAATGATAGAATTTTCACAATTCTTTGATGACTGATGAGTTATTAAGGCAAATGACAAGTTCTCATAAAGAACTCATAAGAAGTTAATTTTTCTTGTTAAAATGACAGAATTTTCACAATTCTTTGGTGAATGATGAGTTTACTAAGACAAATGACAAGTTCTGATAACCCAATCATAGGAACGTAATTTCCTGTGCTCAAATGACACAATGTCCATAATTCTTTGGCGAATGACAAGTTTAGTAAGGCATATGACAAGTTTTGATAACCCAATAATAGAAACTTAATTTTCTGTGTTCAAATGACTAACATGAGAAGCAACTCATGTAAAATAATATTTCTGTCACATCGTTTCTTATTAACAGGACAACATTCAATAGCTCTACATTATTACAATATAGAACTTATTAACATAAAATTTAACATTGATTTGCACAATATCAAATGACTATCATTATTAGATTGTTGGTGTCATAATAGTTACGACAATGGTAAGCCAAAAAACAAAATGTTTCATATGTCCTTTGACAACAATCATTTTTTTACAAAAAATTAGATTATCATGTCATGTTAGTATCATAATAGTTAAAAGTCTGCATTAACAATACTGGCAAGCAAAATTACAATAATGGTAGGCCAAATAACAAAAAATCAGATGATGTGCTTTGACAGCAACTAGGTTTTTTACAATATTCAATGACAGTGCACATTAACATGATCAATCTACCTAATGTTCCATTATCACCAAACATAGTACTAACAAAAATATATGTGCACATCTACCAACACCTTTCTTCTAAAAAAATTAAGAGTAGAGCCTATATACACCAAAAAATTAGTTGTCCCATATGTAAATTAAGTTCAAGATAGGTTAAAGTTTCTGCACGTCCATCTTGTGTGTCCAGATTGGTGACATCTGGTGAAATGGTAGACTTTTTTGTTCTAGAATTATGATTCTCATCGTATAGTCCTTGGTCTTCTGGGAGGCCTAGTTGTGTTTGGTAGTAAAAACAAGGTTTGTTCAGTAAGATTCTCAAACCTATAGTTATCTGGTCTAGGCATATCGATTGTCATCACTAGAACCATGCTCCTAGCATAAATTTTCTTCTGTGTTGAAATTTTGTAACACTCTTTAACATATTCATATACATTTGCCCCTATAGTCTTAATGGTTGCATAAGTATGGCAACAGAGAATTCCTAACATTTTCCAGCCAAGACAACTATATTAGTGTAGACTAAGGTCTACTCTTTGGTGTCTATAGGATGTAGGTACACATAGTCCTCCACCTCCATAATTGTCACAACTTATATAACTACTGAAATACACATTCTCCACAACCTTTGCCTCAATTTTTGGCCCAACATAATTCCTCCACTTAGTCATTGCCACATATGATGGATGCATCTTCCTTGTTACTTTCTCTTAATGTTCATAAATCATTTGGGCCACATTATGTTTTTCTCTTTCACCATCCAAGCATTGAAAGACTGAGCTAAATTAGTTGTTTAATTGTCCCATCTTTTAAATGGAAACTTGTGCATTATCCAACTATTCACATCACCTTGATTGATAACCCAATCATGTAACTCGAGAGACAAAGTTCTCAACTTTGCCATTGCATGATCAAACTCACTATCAATCTTTACATAAGCCACTATATTAAGTACCTTTAATGCATCTTCTTTTAAATATTAAGTTGTCATTTTACCTCTGTTTACTTTCGCTTGTTTAGCACTGAAGTCTTCCTTCACATGCCTATAACAGTATGCATGCCTTTCACCCTCCAAATATTGCTTGGACAACTCCTATTATAAAATTATGTCAATCTAACACAATTGTCTAATGCACCGAACCAACAATTTTTTTAGTTTCGTACAAAAACCAAGTCCAATCATCAAGATGTTCTAATTTTACCATTGTTATTGCAAAAAGCAACAAGCCATTATCTGTATCATATCTCGAAGCTGAGAATAGTGTCCCCTTATATTGTCCACTTAAATGACTTCTATTAACATATAATATAGCCCTCACACCACCCAAAAAAACCCTTAATACACGAATCGTATATAATGAAAATACACTTAAATGTATTACTAATGGCTACCCATTCAACAACTGTTTTATCATCACTTTCCTTCAATCTTTGACATGTCCATGGTATGATCATATAGGATTCTTTCGGTTTTTCATGTATGTAATGCTTGCCTTTTCCTTTGCTCTATAACCTTGACAATATGTTAACCTCACACCATACTCTCTTTCCAATGTCTTTTTTATTTCAGTAGGATGCTTTTTCACATGGTTCCTTATTTTTTCAAGTATTAGTGATAACGTCAAAGTAACACTCCACCATAAGTGACATCTAGATTGTTTTGTGTTAAATGAATGTGTTCATTACAGAATGTGGTGATGCGTAATAAAGAAGTATCCCTCTCAACAGCATTTGCATATATCTTCCAATAACACCCTTCTATTTTACACCTCACATTCATCTTTTCCTTACTATTTCGTTGCAAAATTCTGTGCAATACTAAACATGTATGCAACTTGCCTAAAAGTTTAGGCATGTGGAATATATTACCCCACTCCTACAAAAACTCCAACCCATTTTATGCAATTCAAATTACCCCTCAATGTCCCTTCACTTTTTGAACTGTCACACAAGTTTCTTTGACTTGAACCCCCTCCTTCATATGTTAGGCATTTACCACCATTGTCAATACTAACTGGCTCATAGTTATAACCAAAGTTCACAGCACCTTCAGTCATTTCTTCTGATAGCCCAAACAAATTCTCAATCCTACAAGCATAATAACATGATTTGAATGGGAATTGGCAACAACTTATTAGGAAATAACAAATTTCTACTATAATAGACTAAACATAATAACAAGATTTGATTGGGAATTAACAACAATTCATTAATAAATAATAAGTTTCTACTGCAACAGACTAAGTATAATAACAAGATTTGTATAGGAAATAACAACTTATTATCAAATTACAACTTCCAACTGCAACTTCATAACCTTAATAACAAGATTTATATCCTAATTAATAACAATTTATTAGCAAATAACAATTTTCACCTACTATGTGATACACATCATAACAATATTTCTTTAGGTATTAACAATAGTCCATTAGCAAATTATAACTATCAACTGCTAAATTTTAACTACTTACATTTCTCCATCATTCATTGCTCCACCTTCCTGGTCGTTCATTTTTGTTATATACAAATGAGCACTGCTACTATTATATCTAAACATATTGGAAATATCACCTTCATCATCAGGATCAATGAATGTGCTGCCTCCAAACTTAACCGTGTACTTAATCTCACACCCTTTAACATCATTGTCTATCCACTATGATATTGTCCCCCTTAGTTCCTCAAGTGTTATCTCTTCTTTTATGTTACTTGCTCTCACACTCCTTCCAACGTATTTAATTTCACCTTCATTGTTTCCTTCAAAATCTTCACCAACATGGAACAAACAAAACAAATCCTTCCTAGAGCTTAATCCATTGTTACAATTTATTTTTCATGATAACCTAGAATAAGAATTTACATATAATAAACATATCATCTTCAATATAATTTTATTCAATCAAATGAATCATTTACATTGAGAAATCAAGACCAACTACCTTTTCTCTTTCCCACTTGACATTAGGGTTTTACAACTTTGACATTCAAAATGATAAGATCTTGATTCCCTCCCCGTACTGCACCACATGAAACTCCACAATCAAACTAACAATCGTTACCTACTTCCATTTTCCCTCCTCCACTCTACCATTCGTGACATTTGTAACCCATATCCATCGCAACGTAGCCCACAAAAATCACAGATCAACAATCTGACTATAAGGCCAAAAATTTTGAACCTCGAACCAACCAAAGCCTCCTCAAACTACATCTTCCATCATCAACTCCACCTCTCATTCTCGTCCATACCTATAACCCAGTGACCCACAATGCAACTCACCACATTGAAGAACAATATCACATTCCTCAGTCTTAGAGGGTAGAGAAGAAGAAGAGTTTAGTTAGAAGCATTACTCACTTGATTCTCAAGCTTGTGCAACGCAAACAATGTCTAATCTTCCTTCTCTAAAGGCTCTCCAACCATCAATATTTTGTCTCAGCCTTCATTAATGAATTTGAGTTACTGAGGGGTATTTCAATCTTTGAGGCATTATTTGCTAATTGCAATTTAAGACTAAGTCCCCTTGGCAATTTGACTTATTCAAGTGTCTTTCTTGTAATTTTGCTAATTCAGAGGTCTTTTGTTGTCATTTTTCCAAAATAGAAAGAATGCATTTATTTGGAAAAAAGCACACGTAGACGCTGACATAGTATAACCCCTTAGAAGGAGGGTGAGTATTTGGTTTTTCAGTTCAATTTTTTGTCATAACCAAAATAACTGAATAATTGAATAGAACGAATTTTAAACATCGAATTGAAACCGATTAACCAAACTAACTAAAATCAAATTAACAAAAATATTTCGATTCAGTTAACTAATTAACTAAAATATATAAATATGAAAAGTTATTTTAAATTAAAAGTAATAATAAAACACAATTATAAGTATTAATTAATAAATATTTCATCATTCAATGTGATTTATTATAATAATATTTGGTTTATTGAATATAAATATATTTGAAGAGTTCACATATATATTTATTAAATATAAATATATAATATATGTATTTTTGGTTTTTCAGTTATAACTGATTTTTTTTTATTAGCTAAACCGAACATCGAAACTGAATAGTTAAAAAAAATAAAAATTGAATATATAATAAAAACTAAAATAACCAAACCGAAAAACTAAAATTAAACTCGATTCAGTTCAGATTTTAGTTACGGTTGGATTTTGCTTATTCTTCCAAGAAGCGTGAATAACAATCTGCGGGAGTACTTCAGAAGAATCGACAGTTATCCAGAAACTGGATCATCGACATTCAACGAAATAAGTCCCCCGAAACTTCTGGAACTTTCCGTCCCCTACAAATACAGCCTTCCCATCTCGACCTCCTTCACCATTACATTGAAGCAGAAAAACAATTCCGAAAGCAATTCAGAATCCGAAAGTTAGGCCATTTACATCATAATGAGTACTCCGTACTTCGGAAGTTATCGGAGCATGCCTTCTTCTTCTCCCCACTCGAAGCCAAGGGTCAGGGGAATTCCTGTGGCCACACCAAAACGGAAGGCATCTCCGAAGGTGGTTTCAATTCCAGTTCATTTTGTTGGGTCGGAGCGCAGTAGATCCGACTCCGCTCTCAAGATCCAGAAAGTTCTGAGAGGGTTCCTGGTGAGGAAGAACTTGAAGAAGATCGCCGCTATAAGCAATGAGGTCAACCAAATCGAGAGGAAGATTTCGGATCATGAGACGATCGATTTGATTCGCAGGAATTCCTGCGAGAGGTTAAGGATTAACGAGACTCTCATGAATTTGCTTCTTAGGTTGGACTCTGTTACCAGCGTCGACTTTGGTGTTAGAGGCTGCAGGAAGTCTGTAATAAAAAAGGCCATTGCGTTGCAGGAAAAGTTGGATTTAATCGCTGCCGCTGTTGATTCTCATGCTCAAGGTCAAGGTAGAGTTGAGGTTGCCGCATATACAAGTGCTGTGTCACAGGAGGTGAACTCGGATTTGCATGACAACGCAGGGGACTTCGATCGGGCGGAAGGAATTTCTGAGTTTCAATCTCCCGTGAAAGAAGACGATGAGATTATGGCTGATGATAGCGCTTCGGAGCTGCCTAACAATGTGGAGGCGATGCCCGTTTCTGTTCCTTCTGAAGGTCTACCCGATTTTGAGGTCATACCAGAAAATCCAGGACAGGAGGCTTCAACGCTTACTATCAACCCGCCTCTAGAAAGTGAGACGAAAACGGAAGCGAAGGAAAATGGATTGAAGGAAACTTCCAAGGATCAATTATTATACAATGACCGCGCGGGAACATGTCTCGCCGGCGAGCAGCCTGGGACTTGCGCAATTGCCGAAACAGCTTCGGTTAAAGAAGATAAGGAAATAAATTCATCACTGGAAGTTGACGGGAGGAATATGGTTGCACGTGAATCTGAAGCTGCAGTAAGAGATAATGGGAGAAAAGAGGAACAAAATAGAGACAGGGAGCTATTACAAAGAATGATTGAGGACAACGAAAGGATGATGGGGCTGATGGCAGAACTGTTCAAGAGGGATGAAATTCAAACAAGAATCCTGAGTTCGCTGTCTGAGAGAGTTAAGAAGCTGGAGAAAGCATATGCCTGGGAGAAGTTGAGGAAGAAAAAGAGGAATGCTGCTTCGGCTACTGATGGTTCCGACATATTGCCAGATATCAAGAAATGTGATAAGAAACAGTGAACCTTCGAAAGAAATTTGCTTGGTATCTTTTGGTCTTGTTTTGAATTCTGACATTCATTTGGTTTTGTTCGTATTACCGTTTCCAGTAAATTGGCCTACCTGTGAATTTTGTTAATGAATAGGAACTTTTTGAAAGCTTTTTTATCGCCTAAACTTCAGTTGTAGTTTTGAAAATTTGTTGTTTATCGCATTATTCGCATCCCTCTAATTTGATCGGTTAGCTTAATATGCGAGCCAAAAGAGGCGGAGCATGAAGCGAATCTTCCATTTAGATTTATTTTCAATCTTTGTTTAAAATATATACCATACTCGAAAGGGTATTAAATGTGTAGAATCAAACAATGGTTAATCTTTTACTTGAAGCGAGATTTCCTGGAAGGAGATAAGTATCTGAACGCAACTGTCAACTGTCCAAAATTTTATGCCATGTAATGGGACATGGAAAGAGACGAAAAGAAACAAATGTTCAATGATATTCAACATTTAATGGTCCAGAACATAACAATAGCATTCCATTCATAAAAAACTTGTCAACGGAGCATTTGCATAAAGCGGAGTTACAGGACTGCTTAATACGTCAAGTGGGTATGGAAGAGTTGTAAGGATGTGCCCCCCATGATCCACCCCAAATCAGATGAAGATAAAGAAATTTCTTTGGCAATAAGTTGCACGGCTTCTTTGGCTCCCTTGTACCCACATTCAGCAACAACAAAGGGAAAATCACTGCGCGTGCGCCCACACTAAGGTTAGATTCCAAAGGATAACGTTTCAAGGTTTTATTATACCTTAGATGAAGCACACAAGAAATGCCATACCTGCCCCACATCACACGGTTGGCGCCAAAGCTGGACACAACTTGGGATAACACAGGACACAGATCCAAATATGGGAACTGCGATCTTGACACTCTAAAAAGTGCACTAAATTTTACGTGTACCTATCAAAGTTTTACGAGACGTTTCAGAACAATGTGAGGATTTAAAGAATCCGATACAAAATAAATCGAATTATAGATTTAAGATATTCTAACAAATTCAGATCAGAGCCTCGAAGACAGCATCCTGCACTTTTCTTTCAAACAATATTTACAGCGATAGAGTATAAGTTCATTTGACCAATAAGTATAAGCAGAAATCAGGCACCTACTTGTGGGAATCTTGATAGATTCAGAAGCCTAGAGAAGACAAGACCTTCTTCATCGTTTCTGTAACATAACATTCAAATGAGAGTACATTTCTTGATCTCAAGAACAAAATATTTATAAGGTAGCTCACGTTGGAGGTTTGCAGAAGGCCAAGTGATCGAGCAGTACAACTGTTGATGGAAAATCTGCACATAGTTGCTCAATTTCTGAAATATGCTGATCAAGCCCCTGAAAGAATCCAAGTGATTATTACATACAGTTTAAACAGCCTCACGCCAAAAAGAAAACAGTCAAATACCAGATAGGAAATTTAGCAGTTCCATTATCCAACGGTAGAAATATTCTCACAGTAGAAAAGGAGGAATATTCTGCAAACCTAAGTATGCACATTACACAGGGGAAGAAACTTTACAAGAGAATTTTCCAGCGTTTCTAAGTTAGGGATATAGCAAACACCTTCATGCACATGAATCCCACCGGCACTTTGAGTTCTCCGGCTTTTGAAAACATAGCTTTTCCAATTTCATTGGTCATCTGCAGTGAAATTGAGCATGGCAATGATAATTATCAAAAGATGATAGACTTATAATTTAAATGACCCAAAAAAAAAAAAAAAAACCGCCATTACATTACAGTCCTTACAATTTGTGTTAATGATATGGTTCCTTTCTTGCTAAAGTAATTGATAATAGGTTGCAATTCTGGACAGCCTATTCTTATATGACGAGAGATGGATCCAAGATTTTATGGGGAAACAAAAATTGTACATGGTTAATATGTTTGTATAGAGAACAATTTTAAGCACCACTTATGCAGTATTTAGAATTAAAAAACAACTATCCATTTATCAGTTAAAACAAGTAAGAAAGAATGCAGAGAGGAGAAGCAACAAAAACCAAATCCTAAGATTTAAAAAAAAAAAATTTTATTTTCCTTTCTTATGCCTTAAACATACACCTAGAGAAGGTGAATAGGTATTTTTGCAAATTTAACAGAATAAAAGTGATTAACAGAAATATAATTTTAAAATAGGTAAATTATGGAACGAATACAGATCCTTCCATACAGAAAACATCAAATTTATAGAACTTAAATGAAAAAGACAGAGAATACAAAATTATGAATTTCTGGCACCACGTATGAATTATAGGCAGCTGAAAATTAAAATTCCATAAGCAAAGCTTTAGTAAGTAGAGAAAGGATTATCACACCAAGCGGTTCTAGCAAAACTTGATGTGACAGCCTGTCAACTGAGCATATACTTTAATTAGTCATCTTGGAGTGCTTGCTCAAAATGATTTTTGCTAGTGGAGACAAACGCCACTATTATTTACCACATCTAACAGAAAAGGTAGATTTTCTTCACTTTCCAAATAACATTCAAGTGACAAATAAAACCTTGTTGACAAATTAAAAGTGAGATAGAGAGGGAGTGGGACAGAGAGAGAAAAGCTTAAGCATTGACATCTAACATGAAACTTGAATAGACACATGCAAATAGAGAGAGGTAGAGAAGGGAGAGTATACCTTTTCTCCAGATGGCCACAGGTAAGGGTTAAATCGTACAGCACGATAGCCATCCTAGCAGAAATGAAATGAAAACTTCAGCAGTTTCTCTCAAACATAATCACTTAGTCCAATATAAAGTGCATATCTCTTAATACCTGCAAAACAAGGTGTTCAAACTGCTTAATGCCACTACCATCGCCAGCTGGATTCGCAAGGCAACAACCAACGAATTTGGTTGGGTATTTCTTCAGTACACTGTCCGACAAAAATAGTTGGGATGAGACAGACCATGACACACGTATTGTAGGTGTCTGAAGTTGAATACCATGAACCACATGTGCAATTGTGTCAAAATAGAAAACTCTACTCCACTACTTAATCATTCAGCTCAATGTCTAGCTAATTTAATTGAAAAACTACTAACTTGATGATGTGCAGCTCAAAACGCACACAAAAGAGTGCAATTACACATCTCATGGTTGACTGTTATTTACCGCTGTCTGAAAAATCCCTAGCGGAGGGAAAATATATAATCTCTTTCTTATCAACGAGGCTCCTCTCTAAGCAGGAAGCACTTGACATATATATAACTAGAAATGTACCTTCCTTTTAGCAATTGATTTAGGAAATAAACAATAAAGGGTATAAATCAAAACCATATATTTAGAATTGAAAAGCATTATTAGATGAATTAAATTAGAGTTTCTATTGTACACCCCAAAAAAAAAAAAGAGTTTCTATTGTGAAATTTATTTGAAAATCCATTGGGGACAACTTTTAATTATTAAGTACTTTTCAAGAAATCAATTATTTACCATTAAAATTCATCTTCTAGGCCTGCATAATAGTATATCCAAGATGTCAAAATACGCTGGCTGCTCACATTTTTTTATGAAGATGCATCATAACTTAATATATTAACATGTGGGTGTGTTTTATTGGTGAAGGTGCTACATATTTTGAAAATTTCCAATGTGAAATAACCAGCCTAGAGTTTTCACCCTGTGTCCCAAAAAACTACATAAGAATTTAGTTTGTTGCTACATGCACCCCCAATATTTTGTTCAATTCTGGTACAGCATACTACTCGGACCATAACATAGTGATTCTCCAAGCCCACAAAACTCATGTTGATCTCAGCTTTGTTGCATCATCATGTTTTGTGAGTTCTATATCACAAATCAACACACACACACTCTCTCTCTCTCTCTCTCTCTCTCTCTCTCTCAAACATGTAATGTCAAACACCAGATCCTATGGTTTTGACCAAAAATAAAGCTATCAATACCTTTGAAGTCTTTCAAATCATAAATTGAAGATCAACAGTTTACGGTGGATAAATGCCGAGTCAGTGTCATGTTGTTACTATACAATTAGATTTTGTGAAGGAATCGATGCATTTTTATATCCATGTTTTCCAACACTAGGAAAACGTGTTATGAAGTGGAGGTCGGTGTAAGTTGCCCTGTCTAAGATCTACAATTTTTTAGTATTTCTAACATAGTGGAGACCCTTTCTTCTTTGTTAATTATAAAACCACTTGACTGCCATTTTACGTGTCTATATAAAATACTTTACTGCTCTTTTTACATGTCCATATAAAAATTATATTCCTGCAGTAATGGACCATTGAAATTTCAAGAAATTTGTACCTTTTATTCTCTTTCTATACCCTAAACTACTTTACTGCTATTTTCACATGTCCATATAAAAGTTATATTCCTGCAGTAATGAACCATTGAAATTTCAAGAAATTTTTACCTATTCTTCTCTTTCTATACCATAATCTCTTCTTTCACCAATTGACTATTGTTCCGTTTCATTTCAAATACATCAGTGAGAACCCTATATTTCCAAATCTGAAGGTTACACACATTTAGGTCATGAAAATCACATCACAACTAGACATTACGTCCACACCAATTTTAATATCAGCATTGCCTGGAAGATATAAAAGCACTAATTTTTCTTACACCAGGCAATAAATATTTGAAAATACCTTGTAACTAAACTATGATCAAACTTGTGATTGATTGGCTGCACGATGAGTGCACCATCTACCCCTGCTTCCTCCATGCACTGTGGAAAAATGAGTTCACACATACCATATTAAAACATAAATAGTTATGTACAAAGATACGAGTCAATTAAAATAAATGTACAAACAAGGGTATAATATTCATTGTTATAATTGTTTATGCAAACGTTGATGCTTCCAAAACATGGGAGTAGCTCCATTCAGGGTTAAGCAGGAAGTGAACAGATACTATCCGGTCATGTAAAAGGGATACCAACATAGAAGCTCAATCAACTCAAGTGGGGATGTTTAAAAACCAAAAACAAAAGGAGGCCCAAGAAATTTTTCAAAGCAGAGGAGAAATCAGACCACACATAGTTGCAGTGAGGATATTAATACTCCGAGTCAAGAAAATGAAGGCATCCTATACGATATAAAATCCAATCAATTTCCAAATTCCTGCCATTGGGACCACACGAGGATTGCATTGCAGAAGGGATGAAGGTCAGAAGAAAATATAAGAGCGAGGTATCTATCTATCTACAAAGCGTTACAGCGAAGCTGCATCGTCCCGAAAATATTTAGAATTCAAAAGAGGCGTACCTGTAGCAAAAAATCGACATGTCCGGGTAAAGTGGGTTCTTGACCAGGAAAGTAAGGGAATTTACTCGCAGCCTTCGAAAACAGGGGGAAAAAGCTATGAGCATCATCTGTTTAGTAATTTGATTATATAACTTTCAAGCAGACAAAAAAGACAATCCGAAAAAGTATAAAAAGGGCGACATTGAGGCTTCGCCAGCACTACAAATTTCATTGAGAAATTTGCCGTTGATAGTTACCTCTTGCGGAGACGCCCAAACATGGAGATGGGAGTCTATAATCTTGAAGCATGAGGGGGTTTTGCTTTCTGATTCACTTGCGGCCATTTTTCCTGCAGAAACTCTTAAAGGGGCTCTCCTCGAACAGAAGTGACCACATCGCAAGCCACTACGGAGGTGGTAAGCATGGCTCGAACGGATGAGCGATGGCAAGGCAGTCAGTCTCAGCGCCATGTGGACTCGGATAAATTACAAAATTTTTAATCCTATTTTTTAATAGATTGTAATAGATTTTGGGTATGAAATTTTTAAATGTTGGTGATTTTATAATATTGTCCCTTGTAATAAAATCATCAGCATTTCAAAATTTCGTTTGGTCAAAGGTATTAATTTGGGATTTTGCACATTGGTGACACCATTTTGAAATTATTGTAAAATCATTATCATTTCAAAATTCTATTTTGATCATGAGTATTCTGTTTTTTTTTTTTGGCCAATGGGGTTTATGAGTATTAATTTAGGATTTTGCAAATTGGTGACCAATTCGGAATCATAAATTTCAAATGGTATTTTTTTGGGAAATTTCACTGTAGGACCGCAGAAGACAAATAATTTCAAAGAGCCCCTAAAACATTCTGAAATCTCACTGCAGGACCAAGGGGGCAATCTGATATTAATTCCACAAGCGAAATGACGCCACTGCCCCTAATGAAGACTTATTTCCTCCGAAAATGAGACATATTATCAGCGGGTGTAAAAGACGGAAGAAAGACGGAAAGGGAGGAGATGGCGTTATTTCCTGCCTCTCCCATGCAGCGCGCCGGTGCGGAAGGGAGATAGCTGACAACCATGAGCTGAGAAAACGCAGTGGCGGAGCTTCACTTTTGCGGTCCGTCCCTCCGCCGTCTTTCGGACTCCAAGCTAGAGTTGGTGCAAGAGAGAGAAGTCGCAAGTGTGCCCTACAGTGTTGCGTGTTCTCTGGAAGTAGCGTCAGGTTGGCGTGGGAGGTAAGATTTTGTTGTTAAAATTTTGGTTTTGTTGGTGTGATTTGGTTAGCACAGGTGGGTTGTGATGGGTGAATGAGGAAGAAATGAGTATTTAAGTGCATGGGCATGTAGGTTGGGAGTGAGTTGCAAATCTTACGGTTTTATGGTTTAAGAAATTCATGCTGATGCTGTTTTAAGTTGTTAAAGATGTGGTGTTTGTGATGTTTTGAAAAGTGGGTGCATATTGAGAATAATGCACTGCTGAAGGAACATAGGTAGGCGAAAAAGAAAGGGAAATGGGTGTGTGGCCTGGAATGGGTTATATGACAGGTAGACGCGCAGAGGAATGGTGAAAATACATAGTACGATGGTAAATTTGGTAATTCTGGTTGTGTGCGAGAAAAAGCAATATAATGTTGTGAAAATACTAATTCTTGTTGTCAATTGTCAAATTGCTGATGTAAACGTACGTTGTGTCATACTTGAATGATGTGCAGCAGCAGAGGATAAATGGCTAGCAGTAGTAGGAAACAAGTATTTTGCATCTTTCATGTTAGAGGGCACTTTGTAAAGACCTCAGAAGGGAAATTCATTTATGAAGGGGGCATCATTACTGGAAGATTGATTAGAGAAGGGATGACATATGAAGAACTACAATGCATGGTAGCTCATGATGTGTGGCCAGGGACTCGTGAATATAAAATGAAGTACACAGTTAGCTTTGACCGGGATACATTCTTGGATCTTGTTGACGATATTGGTGTTGGACAAGTAATTGAGTACAACAATAGTAGTGGCCATGTTTATGTTTGTGAGAATGAGAAAGACTTCACACAAGTGTCACAGCTGGATAGTGTACAAGAGTAAGTTGTTCTCAACTGGTTTTATTAAGATTGTGTGTAGGATAAGAAAGAATATGTCCAATTTTGATAAATTGAACTGTAATACTGAATAGCTGTATTTGTTTATGCAGGTTAGATGATTTGGTTGGCCCTTGTGGAATGTCAGTATCTGCAATGGAATTGGATCTAGACACAGACAACATAAACATATCTTCCGTACAAGATGTGCCAACACTGATAGGAAGTGTAGGTATGGAAACGTTGCCAACCCCAATAGCGGTGATGAATTCATCAAAGTGGGTAGATTTGTTGATGTCAAGAGGGCAAACCTTTGTTAGTGCTGAACATTTTAGAGAGGCATTATATAAGTATAGCCTTGCACACAAGTTTGGTTACCGATACGTAAAGAATGATAGGCATAAGATGATTGTGAAGTGCTGTGTAGATGGTTGTCCCTGGGAAATTTCAGCATATGGTGTAGGTGAGAATAATGGATTCCTAGTTGTGAGAAGATTTAACTATGAACACTTGCATTATGCACAAGACAACTTAGTTGTCCCTCAGAGAAAGAGGTGCAAACTTGCTTCAGCAGTCATAATAGATGAGTTGATTTCTTGCATGCACAAAGCTCCAAATGACATTAGACGGGATTTGGAAAGAGAGTATGGGTTGAGGCTCAACTACCAACAAGCATATAGGGCGAAAGAGAAAGCATTGGCAAAAATTCATGGTTGTCCGCAGGAGTCTTATATGCTAATCCCTTGGATATGTGAAAGGCTGAAGGAAAGTGATCCAGAAACGGTAGCAAAGTGGGTTGCATCATCAGATAATAGATTTCAAGCTGTATTTATTGCATACGGTTGCTGTGTAGAAGGGTTTTTGAAAGGTGGCAGACCTGTATTATATGTGGATGGATGCCACTTGAGTGGTCCGTACAAAGGAACGTTATTGGGAGCACAAGCATATGACGCGGATAATGAATTATTCCCACTTGCATATGCGATTGTTGGAGGTGAGACGCTTGATGACTGGGCATGGTTTCTTGGTAACATAAAGGATATTACGGGCTCATTAGAAGTGACAATAGTATCGGATAGACACAACTCAATAAAAGGTGCAGTGCAAGCCGTGTTTGGAGGAGATCGACATGCTTTTTGCTATCGTCATGTGAAGGAGAATTACAGTGCTGAGTTTTTGAAGATAACCAGGGGAAAGAGGAGGACCAGCGGACAGACAAAGGAAGTTGCACTAAAATTACTCGATTGTATTGCATACACAAGATTTGATAGAGACTTTGATTGCAGTATGGAAAAGCTAATGGCATTTTGTCCAGAATTAGGACAATGGCTTCAAACAAATGGAGACATTGAGTGTTGGGCACAAAGCAAATTTCCTTACAAGAGGTGGGACAATATCACAACAAATCTAGCCGAATCCTTTAATGCTTGGCTTGTTGGTGAGAGGAAGCACAACATAGTTGTCTTGATACATGAGCACAGGGAAAAATTGGCAAACAAGATGTACCACAACAAAGAAGCCATGACGAATTGGAGCAATGGTGTGGGACCTAATATAGAGGAAAAGTTGATGGATCATGTGGCCAGATCAGAAAGAATGGATGTGCAAAATTATGGAATGAACAATTTCAGGGTCAGATGGGCAAACCTAGATGTGCGGGTAAATCTTGTGTTACGTGAATGCACCTGCAAAGGTTGGCAAATGTCAGGACTACCTTGCCCACATGCATGTGCTGCAATCAAGAAGGTATATGGTAATATATATATGCATATGTCGAGGATTGCTTTTTACTATCAGCCCAAAAGAAAATTTATAGCAGACTCATGATTCCAGTTGAGACCCATGACATCCCTAGGCCAAATTCCCTTCGATATGAAGATTACTCGTCCACCATCTTCCTACAACCACCATTGACAACTCGGCGTGCTGGAAGACCCAGAGGTAGGAGGATTGAATCACAATTCCAGCAGAAGAAAGCGTATCATTGCTCAGGATGTGGTGAAGCTGGTCACACTAGAAAGATTTGCACTAACCCGAACCCTGGGTGACTTTGTTGCTCAAAATGGTCTTTTATTTTTTTGGTTCAACACACAGCTACTTTTGTACATAAATGAGCCCCACTATGTAGTTGTTGAGTTGTTGGGGAAGTAGCTATGACAACCCATTTTGATTTTTTGGTGGTGGGTTCGATTATATTTTGTATAGTGGTGTCAATAGTTGAAAAATTTCATGACAGTAGGTGACTATAGCTGTCGCAGGATATGTTAGGCTGTAATCTGTCCACATGCGAATGGACTATTTTTAGTTGTAAATATTTGTATGTATGTTGCAAATTGTGTAATGTCACTTGCAAACGGAGATTCCCCTGCCTGTCCACTGACGGACAGCTTCTTCGGGTGAAGGTCGTCATATGTAAATGGACTGATTACAGTTGTGAATATATATATGTATGTTGTCAATTGTCTAATGTCACTTGCAAATGGTATACGAAACCATACTTGGACAGCTTCTCCAGGTGAATCAGTCCGCATGCAAATGGACTATTTTTAGTTGTAAATATTTGTATGTATGTTGCAAATTGTGTAATGTCACTTGCAAACGGAGATTCCCCTGCCTGTCCACTGACAGACAGCTTCTTCGGGTGAAGGTCGTCATATGTAAATGGACTGATTACAGTTGTGAATATATATGTATGTTGCCAATTGTCTAATGTCACTTGCAAATGGTATACGAAACCATACTTGGACAGCTTCTCCAGGTGAATCAGTCCGCATGCAAATGGACTATTTTTAGTTGTAAATATTTGTATGTATGTTGCAAATTGTCTAATCTCACTTGTAAATGGGCCCTTGCACACCTGTTCACCCACGGACACCTCCTTCAGTACGAGTAGGTCAGATGCAAATGGATTATTTATAGTTGTGAAAATATGCATGTATGGTGCGAATTGTCTAGTCCCACTTGTAAATGGGCTGTACCACACTTAAGTAAGACGCATGCATCAGGTGAATCAGTCCACATGTGAAACCAAGTATGTGTCTTGCAAATTAGCTAGCCCCCCTTGCCAATATGAATGGACGGATTCCACGTGTGAATATAGGTATGTATTTTAAAAATAGGCTAGTTCCCCTTGCAAATGCGCTCTCCCGCACTTGTTCCCTCACGGACAATGCTTCAGCTGGACCAGTCGACATGTGAACGGACTGATTCCACGTGTGAATATCGGTATGTGTTGTGCAAATTGGCTAGTTTCCCTTGCAAATGCGCACTCTGTTCAGGTCAAGGACAGCACATGTAAATGGACTGATTACAGTTGTGAATATATGTATCGGAGTAGCAAATTCCCTAGTTCCTCATGGAAATGGACACCTTATTCAGGTGAAGGAGGGCACTTGCATATTTAAGAGGACACGTTGTTCAGCAGATGAACGACACTTGTGAATGCTCTAATTGCTGTTGTTAACTTATTTGCCTCTCTTGCAAATTGTCTAATCGTTCGTGCAAAGGTCTAATCCCTGATGTAGGTTGTTCAGTTGGAAATGGACGAACATTTGGTGTTAATTCCTGTTTTTTTGGTGCAAATTCCCTAATTTTTGTTGTTAACCGTACATCTAATGAAAGTAAACAAGTAGTGATAATATGAATCCATCAAAACAGTCTTCATTAACATCGTTTGTATGCACAACATTTTAGTCCGCATAAAGTATTCACAACAACAATTACAGTGCTTATCAGCAAAAACTACAAGGTAGGAATTTGATCAGTCATCGCTTTCTCTTGCGTTGTCTGTTAATGTGGTCAAGGTGTTTGGTAACAGCATCTGACTTGATGTTTCTTTGATGCGTCACGAGCAAGGTAAAAAAAACCGGACCGGACCGGCCGGTTCAACCGGAAAACCGGTGAACCGGTCACCAGTCCGGTCTGGTTTGGAGAAAAAATCGGAGGCAGTTTGAACCGGTGGGGAACCAGTCTAACCGGTAAAAACCGGTGTTAACCCGGAAAAAACCGGTTGGGCGGTTCACACGGTTTGGCCTTACAAAAAAAAAACTCTTTCTCCCTCCCTAACCTGCCAGACTCGAGCCCTCGGTCCTTTTCCAGTCCTCCCCCATTTGTGACCAAATCGTCGAGATCTCTTGCACCTGCTCCCAGGAGAAGACTGCGACCCACTTTTTGATTTTTGTTTCGAACCCAATTTTTGTTTGAACAGCGAAGATATTGAACCTTCCTCTAAAGAATCTGAAGAATTAGAAGGAGAAGAAACAGAGGTCTTCGAAAGCTGCTTTGATTCAATGACCGGAAAAGATTTGAATTTGTGGAACCGGGATTCAAGGTCGGTGGGGAGGACGGAATCGGTGAGGGAGGCGCAATTGATGGCGGAAACCTGCTCCAAAACTCAGGCGTCTTGAGCTTGAGTGATGATTTGGTCAATGGCCGACTCGGCGTTCGTATTAGAAACGTCTACAAATCCAACCATTTCTACAAACTGCGAGAGGAAAGGAATGAGTCGGTGTGTGAGTGTGAGACTGTGAGTCGCAAAGTGTGAGCATATCAGTATTTTTAAAGCGAATGGGAATAGGGGTGTTGGAATGTGTGGAACGATCGAACGAGAAGCTTAATGGCTAGCTCATGCTTTGAGCATCTTTTTCAAGGACAATGGAGAGAAGCTGGATGTTGGGATCTGAAAATAGATAAAAAGATATGGAACAATTTGGCAAGTATTTTTATAGATTCCATATGATAAATGGATACCGATATATTGGTGATATGATTAGCCAGAAACAATATAAAAATATGGGGAAAATTGATATTTAAAACATTATTTTATTGTTATCATAGGGTGCCTGGAAAAGCTATAACCTTGGGTGATGATGAGAAGGAGGGATGGTGACATCCTGGTAGTGGCTTTGGCTTAGTTCCCTCTCTGCGCGCGCTCACTAGCTAAGAGTTGTCAGGAATCTAGATGCCAAGTGCTGCCTCCTATATTGAATATAATTTTGATTATAATGTTGATTTGATTCTTTTAGATTAATTTTATAAAGAGGAAACGGCTGCATTATTTGTTCCACTTTAATATTGTAAATTAAATTTTATTATTTTAATGTGACCGGTTTGACCCCGGTCCGACCCCGGTCAGACCAGTAACCCTTAACCCAGTATCTTAACCGGTTTAGTTTCCGGTCCGGTTTTTTGTTCCTTGGTCACGAGCCACCACAATAGCTCACACCGTATAGATGTGTATTGATCCTATGGGACAACAACAACTGTTCTCAGTAAGTTGACACAAATGCATGATGTCATTAATATATAATTCAACACCTACCGCTGTATAATAAGGCATGGTGAATAGAACTCCATCCTTCTCTTGTGGGTTGGGCCACTCTCTTAGATATGTGATGACATGAACCCCACAATCATCACTGAAAAAATGAACACATCACTATGCTGGCTTATGTATGTCGATTATAATTTATGACAAATAACTTTCAGTGAACAAAAGACTCACGTATTGTCTTGAACATGAACCGTGGGATACAAGATGTCATTGTTTGAATCTGGGTTGGCCAACCCCTCCAGCTCAGGCTTCACTCTCCTTAGTATTTCAATGAAGTGTGCCCTCTACACAATTACAGATGATTATCACACAGGGGATACTATGGTTGTCCAACACAAAAGTAGCAGAATAATTACACCACTTACAAAAGTTTGCGCCATGATTTGCTGCCCCTTTAATGCTGGATCAGACTTATTCTTCTTCTTTTGGTGCTTCATTGTATCCTCACCACCACGCAGAGAGTCCAGCACATAAAACTTTAGTGTGCTCGGTTCAAACACAAAGCAAAACCAATGCAGTGCAAACACAACAGGTGCAAATATGTATTCACATTCAGCCAAATTGTATCCCACGTGTTGGGGAAGTAGTTCTTTCAGGTGTTTGTCCACTTGCCATGCTGTGTGTTGCTGCACCATCCTTGCCTATCACAACAGCAAATTGCACAGCAATGCAAATTGTCAGTGAAGAAACTGTATCGATAACTTTATTGCACAATTTAAAGCATTGATCCATTAACAGGGGATAGCACTAACCGTGAAATCTGCATCAAATATGTGTCTTTTAACCGCAGAGGCACTCTCATGTTGGTCAGCGTTCAAGGTGTGGGCAATCAGAGTCATGATCTGTAGAATAAAGGAGCAGGAAAATTAAATTAAAATTGTGGCACATTCCATATATGGCCACTTTGATGTAACTTGAATAGGTGCACGTACCCTGTTACTTATCCACCTTCTGGGACCCAGTGCTTGTAGGTCTGATCATGTTGCCAAATGCCCAAACATATCTACCATGACCCTACAACAAATATGAAAGTGAAAATAAGTAGTCAGTGTTGCATAGTAGTATTATTCACAGGCTGTCTTTTCCATAATAACTGACTATACTTACTCTTGAGCCTCATCTGGTTGACACCACTCAGTACACACAGTATAAAATGCATCCCTGTCACTCATTTTCACCTTTCTGCCATAAGTAGACATGTAAGGAGATTTAACTGCTGGGACTTTACGTCTACTTGACCTCCTTGTGGGTAGCTGCACTGCTTTGCCCACCATTTTTCCTTCTTCCGTTTGAGCTGCCTGTTCATCTTTAGTATCCTTATCTGCAGCTTCATCTTCTCTCACATTGTCGTTCTCGTCTTCATCTTCCTCTTCTTCTTCTTCTTCTTGCTGTTCATCATCATGCAATTTGTCACCACTTTCATGTGTTTCTCCGCTCTTTACAGTCATAACTTCATCATGTTGTGGCCGCTCATTTTCATCCTCCTCAGTGTGGTGTTCTTTTCCTTCTTCTTCATTGCCTCCCCGGTTAAGAAGTTTATTTTCCAGCTTAACTAATTCATCACAAACTAAGTTTTGAATCTTGGTCATCTCATTGTTCAATGTGTTGTTGAAATTGAGCCAAAACTCCTTAATGTCCTGCACATTGTAAATGTATGTCATCAAATAGATATTAAGTCTCACTAACAGACATTATCACATTGGTATTACTCACCGGATGATGGAAACTTATACTGCTCCCCGGTTGTGTTGACTCATTCACTTCAGCAGCGGGTGGACTGTAGAAAATGCCATGTCGACTCTCCTTTTCCGCATCAATTCTCCTCTTTACAGCCTTATCATCCCAATGTCTGACGGCGTCTTTGTCTTTTGGTTCACCTCCCTGTAGAGGGAACCTTTGCAGGAAGTGCAACTACAGAGAAAGAAAAAATATGACTCAAAAATCAAATTACATAATACATCAACAGTTTAATGTTCAAAGCATATCCAACAAGGCATATTTTGTAAGGAAATATGCAAGTACCAATAAAAAGTAGATGCACCCTCCGACGACTCTGGCACTCTCGGTCTGTCCTTCCTTACTGCTCCTATTGTACCGTTTAATTTCCTCACTGAGCTCGTCAAGCACAAAGGAAGCCCAGTCAAATTTTTTCCAGTTATTTTCTGTGCAGGCCATTACTTTTAGCACCTTGTCACTCACACTTGCACTTCCCGTGGGACAAAGAAGAGTGCCCACTGTGAAAAGAACAAAATAGAATTCAAAGTTTCCATCTTCTTCATCACTCTTTATCTTCTCCGCAATTTGAGAATATGTCAGTGGAGTATAGTCCTTCTTCAGCTCATTTACTTCATCCTTGAAGCCATCCAACTTCACTTTGGAGCCCTTATCTGGTAACCCAAGAACCCTCCTAACATCTGTACACGTGACCTTCTTTGTCTTCCCCCTTATGGTAATTTGTTTACTTGGGGGGTCATATGCATGAATCAACTCCAGACATAAATCTCTGGGCAGCTTATTCAAAGTAATACCAAGAAGATGACCAAACCCCATTTCTTCTACCTTGCGCTTTAAATTTTCTTTGCCATTTATAAACTTTGCCACTTCCTTGAATTTTGTGGGGGAGCACCGAGTAGAAAATGGGGACACATATTTCTCCTTCTTCTTCTTCTCCTCTATCAGCTGTTCCTCCTTCTTCCTGTACGGCTCCCTGTCAGCATCACTCATCTCCCTCCAAATTGCTGAAGCCGCATCTGTGATTGCTCCCATATTTCCATGCATCTCCTGCTTCTTTTGCTCCCAATATTCTCCCTTGAATACTTTCCAGCCGGTAACTTGTGCGTCCTTTTTTCCCATCTTCTTCCTGTATCCAATAATCACAAAGTCATTAGTTAGTACATTAAACAGCAACATTCATACCATCCAACATTTCTTGTAACATAAACCCGGAAATTATATACACACTAATTATTATTGTTAAATCCTTAACTTGTCATACGACAGGACATCAAATTGTTACATGCAGGTTAACTGGATAATGACACCATTCTTCGTGTAAATTAGCTAACATTCATTGTCAGGCCACAAAAGATCAGATTCCAACTAACATTAAATTATGCAACAGAGGTGGTTAATTAACTACTTTTTCATGTCAATTCCCTAACTTTCACACTCCAACACAGATCAAACAATTACACCGGCGAACAGTCAAAATTCTGCTAATTGCTCATGTCAATTGCCTAATTTTCCCTGTGAGGCCGCTGCAAACGACATTCCCACAAACATGCAATTATGCAGCAGAGGTGGTTAATTAACTAATTGTCGAGGTAAATTTCCTAACTTTCTCAGTCCAGCACGCATCAAACAGTTACACATAAGCTAAGTGGAAATCCAGCTCACTGGTGGTGTCAATTGCCTAATTTTCCCTGTGAGGCAACTGCACACCAAATTCCCACAAACTTAGTGGGTAATTTACTGATTCTCCATGTAAATTTCCTAACTTGACAGATTCAACAAAAATATGAAACCGTCAGACAGGAGCTACGCGGATAATCCCCTAAATCCTCATGTCAATTGACTAATTTCTCCTGTGAGGCCCGCTACGGATCACATGCCAACAAACATGAAATTTTGAATTGCCAGTTGTTACTTTACTGATTTTTCATGTAAATTCCCTAACTTCCAGAGTCCACCACACATCAACCACTTAAACAGAAGCTAAGTGGAAATTCACCTAATTGCTCGTCTCAATCACCTAATTTTCCCTGTGAGGCCGCTGCAAACGACATTCCCACAAACATGCAATTATGCAGCAGAGGTGGTTAATTAACTAATTTTCGAGGTAAATTTCCTAACTTTCTCAGTCCACCATGCATCAAACAGTTACACATAAGCTAAGTGGAAATCCAGCTCACTGGTGGTGTCAATTGCCTAATTTTCCCTGTCAGGCAACTGCACACCAAATTCCCACAAACTTAGTGGGTAATTTACTGATTCTCCATGTAAATTTCCTAACTTGACAGATTCCCGGAAACATGAAAACTGTTTGACATAAGCTAACTGGATAAACCCCTAATTCCTCGTGTCAATTTCCTAATTTTCCTTGTGAGGCCACTACAAATCAGATTCCAACAAACATAGCTGGTAATTTACTGATTCTTTGTGTAAATTGCCTAAGTTGACAGATATATGCACACATGAGGTTGTCACATGCAACTGGTTAGTCAACTAATTCTTCACGTCAATTGACTAACTCCCATTGTTAGCCCACAAAATCTCACATTCCAACAATCAACGGGATAAACCAAACAAAACAAACTCATTTGCCTAATCCATACGACAACATTTGCCCCTCCCAATTCTTTTCCTTATTCCTGCAAAATGCCTACAAACACTATAGCAATGCAGTTAACTACCAACACTAATTTTTCCCTAAATAATTAATAACTTTCTTACTTAGCCCCCACACAAACTCTTCATGCTACACTCACAAGCGTTCGCTCACTAAATCAGGAGCATTTGCTAAAGGGCAGTCAGGAAAATGGCCGAACACTATGTGACACATTGGTAATCATTCCTGGGTTAGAACCTAAATGTCATTACCAAACACACCCACCTTTCAGTGGGTCATTCCTCCTTAACCTACCATGAAAACAAAATCCAAGAAATCTACTGCATTTAACGGGGACCGCAAAGCTTACCAAATGGAAATCAGTGACTTCTTCTCGCCCTGCTTCTTCCTTCTTTGTCGATAGCCTTGCAAGTTTCCTCCTTTGTCGGCCTCTTCTTATTCTCCTTCCGCTTCTAGTGATTACCACGAACCCGCAGATTGAAGCTGATGGAATTTTTGGGGGCCACGTCGAACACTTTTCGCAGATTGCGAGAGGCAGGAATCTTCCCACAGAGGTAGCACGTTCGCAGTCGGGAGAGGGCAGATTTTTCGTAGAGTGGTAGCACGTTCGTAGACCGAGAGACGCAGCAGTTTTCCCAGAGTGGTTGCACGTTCGCAGAGCGGGAGAGGGAACACTTTTCGCACACGGGTTACGTTCGCATATAGAGAGAGAGCAGGAGGACTTTTGACCGTCGCTTTTTTGCCTTATTTTCAAATTTCAGCGGAAGTAAAATGAGGGGCAGTGGCGTCATTTCGCTTGTGGAATTAATATCAGATTAGCCCCTTGGTCCTGCAGTGAGATTTCAGAATGTTTTGGGGGCTCTTTGAGATTATTTGTCTTCTGCGGTCCTACAGTGAAATTTTCCCTATTTTTTTCCCCTTAAAATTTTGATGTATTCTTTTTCTTTAAAATAAATTGCTTAAAAATCCTCCACTACAAATTTTATTATCCAAGGCAACTTGAAATTTGGGTGAGGATATGGGCAACCCATTTTTAATGGGGGAAATTTTTTTCAGTTGTACATAGCACGTTAAACAAGATAGCAAAAGATGGAGTCATTTTCAAAAAAAACAAATGACTAAGATCATGTTTAAGGGATGCTAACTATATGATTGGGTCCACCAAAGTCTTATAAGGGAAGTTACATATCACTCATGAGGTTATAAAGAAAGAAGAGATATTTCTTGGGTTAAGGGTCATCCAACACTTTAAAGTATTTTTTTAAGTATATTTAGTATCCTAAAGTATTAAGTGGTACAATTTCACCCTTAATATATTAAAAATAGATTAATTTTATCCAAAGCTAACTTTAGTTTGACCCATGGATGTTTATTTGGCATATTACATGGCAAAACATGTGGCAATAATATTTTTTTTATTTTTGTCAAGCGAAAGCTTTTTTTAATCCCAATTGAAGAGGTTTTAACCTAATATGTTTTCTAGGTTTTTGTGAAACCCGTGTGTGAAGGCAAAGGCAATAGTGCAGAATTCCACAATGGCGTAGAACTCAACAACAAAAACAACATTATGCATGTGAGGAAAAGAATCTCTTCCCAGGTAAGAATCGTTTATCTTTATTTTTTACGCTATAGTGAAATTCCACTATAGCCCTCAAGTAAAGTGGGCTTTTACGAGGAAAGGTTTTTTCAATTAGAGTATGTTAGTAGATGCAAATCTAAAAGATGATGTGGATTGCGATAAATGTGATGTGGCTGTGAACGAAGACTATTCGGGGGTGCATGTAGATGATGCAGTCGATTGCAATGCCAGTGATTTTCTCTTTCAAGTCTAAATAATTTTTGAATTGTTTCCTCTCTATTCTCTTGCTTTTGATATTATTCGCAAAATATATATAATCGATATGTGCGTTGTGATCAAAGAGCGGTCCTCTTTTTAAGCCAATTTGAGTTGATTTATGCTTAAAGAGAATGATCAAATATTGGGTCTGTACAATTTATATATGGGTTATTTGGGATTGAATCACTTTTGTGGTTTGAGATAGGCATTTCATGGAAGTTTCCTGTATATATCATCAATGTGATCCTCATCCATTGCAAAAGTTTTCTCATATCTATCCTTCTGATTTTCAATGATATTTTCATTTATATATTAAATGCAAATTTTAATAAGATGGAGGATTGCTCACTATATCTGGTGGTCCATGTGATATGATGCTAATTTTTGTAGGATTACATATTTAATTTTATTTTCCTTTTCTCTAAATTTGCTCTGAACCACATTACCTTCAACTTTGGCGTCTTTGCATTGTGTGTACACATTACTTTTCTATTATTTCTTTTTTTTTTTTAACTCTTTGAATTTTCATTTGAATGTGTGATAGCAGAAACTTCTAAAACAGTAATTGAAGAATCTGAAAGTGAGTAGGATAAATTAATTGTTGACGAATCTGGAGGTGAAGAGGAAGAGTCAATAAATGAAGAATTTGAAGGTGAGGAGGAACTGAAGAGGCAAGTTGACTTCCATGGGTTAGACAAAATGCTCTTCTTAATGCTAGGCATGACATTTGCCAATGATGAAGAAATAAAAAGGGCTATTGACTAGTATGTAATAATATATGGGGTCAAACTTTAATTATCAAAAAGTGAGCCTTCAAGAGTTAAAGCTATATATCAAGAGGGATGTCCTTCATTTTGTATGCTTCAAAAGAAAGGGCCATCCTTGGATTAAAAGTTAAAATCCTATGTTATGAGCACAAATGCCTCAGGGTTTATAAGAATCCAAGAGCTAGAGCAAAGTGGTTAGCTAGATACTTTAAAAACAAGATTCAAGGGAGGCCGCAATACAAAATAAGTAATATGAAAAAGGATGAAGAAACTGAATTGAAGTTGCATGTGAGCATCCAAAAATGCAAGAGAGTAAAGAAGTTGGATAATTGGAGAAATGGAAGGAAGTTATAAGGATGAGTTTGAGAATTTATAAGCTTACTGCAATGAGTTAAGAACCTCAAACCCAAGTTTAGATGTTAGTATTGAAGTAAGCAAAGAAGCTATGGAAAATGGAAGAAGAGTCTTTAATAGAATGTATGTCTACTTTAATGCTTGTAAGGTGAGATTGATGTCCATTTATATACTTTAATATCTTAAATTTGTATGTACACTTTAATTCATTATTTATTTGTTGCATGATTTATAGGTTGAGTGGAAGGTTGGTTGTAGGCCATTTATTGGATTGGATTGGATTGGATTTTTTTGAAAGGTAAAGCAAAGGGATTCTCCTCACTGCAACAAGACTTGATGCAAATGACTCTTTATATCCACTTGCATTTGGATTGACTCAACAAGAGAACAAAATATGTTTTGCTCAAAAAAAAAAAAAACAAGAGAACAAAATAAATTGGAAACGGTTTTTGCAATGGCTTAGAGAGTTATTAGATCTTGGGAATGGATCAATAGTCACATTAATGTCTGATATGCAAAAGGTATTGGTAATCACTTTATAATATTTCAGTATATTATATTTATAGTTCTAAATTTAACCTTTGTTTCATTTGTAGGGGTTACATTTAGCTGGTCAAGAAGTGTTACCTAAGTGTGAGCATCGATTATGTGCTAGACATATATATGCAAATTGGAGTAAAAAGTGGAGGGGACGTGAGTTTCAAAAAAAAGTTCTTTTCTTGCGCATGGAGCACATTTCAAGAACAATTTAAGGATAATCTAAAACAACTAGGGGGGTTGAGCAAGCAGGCAACAAAGTTGGCTTTGTCTTATGGTATACAAGCAATAGGTGTCAATCTTGGAATGTAGACAATAATTGTAGTGAAAGCTTAAACACATGGATATATGAATATAGATATCTTCTTGTGATTCGTATGTTCGAAGGAATAAGAGAGAAAATAATGATTCAATGGGCTGATAGTGTTAAGATTGCACAAAAATAGAATCATGATTTTAGCCCAAAATGTGTTGAATTATTTGAGTCGCAATGGGCTGTCGAGTAGTTTTTAATGGGGATGAAGGCTGTGAAATTAGCGAGGAGTCGGATAGACATACTGTGTTTCTCAATAAGAAGGTATGCACTTGTAGGGGCATGGGAATTGACTGGGATTCCTTGTCAACATGTAATTTATGCATTTTATCATGCCAAAATTGAACCTAGCAATCACATATCACAATATTATCATAAGACCACATACCTGGCCTACTATGAAATGAAATTTCAGCCTGTTAAGGGTAAAAAGTTCTGGAAGATAGAGAATTTCCAACCTATGTATCTTCCACCAGTGTGTAAGTTGCTTGGAAGACCCAAGAAGAAAAGAAATAGAACTGAAGAAGCAAGTAGAAGAAAAAAAGGTAGGCCTGGCTCAACAAAATGCCTCACATGATCACAGTGGAATGCTACAGCCAACAACTAAAAAATTGACTAAGTCAGGTTCTAAAAGTAGATGCAATATTTGTAGACAAGAGGGGCATAACAAATCAACTTTGTAAGGAGATAAATTTTGCCAGTAATGGTACATATAATTAGCTAGATTTAATTTTTTAGACGCAAACTTTTTTAATTTTAACCTTGACCCTTCAATCAGCAACATTACTTTGGAACAGTCAATAAAAGTCCACTCATCAAGTTTGAGCCTACTTTTGAGGTTCTGTAGTGTTTTTCAATAATGTTATAAAATTCCTTGTATTTATTGTAGCACTTGTAATCAATAATTTTCCCTTAACTTGTAATTAATAATGCGTTTTGATTTCATGTAGCGTCTTCCATCAACAGGCACGAATATTAACATAATAAGAAAGAAAAGAGGAAGACCTAAAAAAGTTTATTACAATGTCAGTCAAGTTGCTCAACAATGCCATTCCATTCCATTCCACTCCACTAGAACATAGTCAAATCACTCAGGAAGCACAAACTCAATCAAATATACTAAGATCTACTGTCCCAATAAGAAATTCATATAAGAAGAGAGCTAAGTGTGGCATGGGCATTAGAGTTGATTTAGAGACAGGCCAGATTGTATTAAATGTAAGTAACTTATGTTAATATTTTATTATTGCATTCATCTATTAATAGCTAGTACCTAATGTGTTCACCTTACTCTAGCTTGGAATGCCATCTAAGACCATAATTCAGGAGGGACTGCTCAACACTATATAGAATATTACGCTGGTCCAGAGACTCGTTTGCCAATTCCAAATGAGAGGGAAATGAGAAAAAACTACCTTCAAACTTCAAACGGTCAAGAGAGGAGAATTGCACTCTGTGGTGATGGTGCTAGAGTCTCACATCCAACTTAACTTCCATTCAAACCACTAGGCTTAAGATGGATGGGGCAACCATGCTTGACCAATTCACAACTGCAAGCAGAAAGACAAAGGACAATTGATATGCAAAAGGCTAACTCAAGAAGTGATGGCATATAGACCTACTTATTCTATATTTTGGACTTTCTAAATGTATAAATTTGATTTGTTAAATGCATACATTGTATATTTTGGTATCATGGAAACTCTTGGTGTGTTTTTGCTCCATGGATTATATTATGCTTCTAGACGTGATCCAATAGTAGCAATGGATTAGTTTTATGTCAAGTTTCAGAATTGAGTATATTAATACTACTCTATTTTTATTACCTTAACGCAATATTTCTTGCCATTATTTTTTATTGTATATATATTGTATATATGTGTGCCTAACGTTGTGCTGGAATGTGTATAATCCTAACACCATTAGTTGAAGTTTTATTTGTACCACCAGAAAGCATAATAAAAAATCGGATATTTTCGGCAAATTTGGCTATTGCAGTAAATATTTTTGACTGAATTATGCTTAATATGAGAAGGTATTTATAGGCCAAAAATCTAACCTTCCTTCCCTTGGTTTGCTGATTTAATCAACATTGATATTGTTTGACTTCATGATTATATATGTTATTGTTTTTAATTTTTGTAGTTTGCATGTTAGTTTTAACTATTTAATAATAAAATATATTTATTTAGTAATTAATTTAATTAGACATTAGGAGTGATATTATTTTAATTACAATTTTTAGTATTTTATTTAATTCCAAAAACTTGAATTTGGTGGTCTTTTTAATCATTAATTATGCTTTGAAAGATAATTATAAAATGTTTAGAATTTATTAAATTCATATTTAAACAATTTTGTATTTTTTTTGTTTAATTAGTTATATGTGATTTAAATTGTTCAATTAGTTAATTGTGATGATTATATATCTTCTTGTCTTTAATTTTTTTTTTAGTTTGCATGTTATTTTTAATTGTTTAATGATAAAATTTGTTTATTTAGTAACTAATTTTATTACACATTAGGAGTGATATTATTTTAATTACAATTTTCAGTATTTTATTTAATTCCAGAGACTTGAATTTGGTGGTTTTTTAAAATTATTAATTATGTTTTGAAAGATAATTATAAAATGTTTAGAATTTGTTAAATTCATATTTAAACCATTTTGTATTTTGCATTTTTTTAATTGGTTATATGTGATTTAAACTGTTTAATTAGGTAATTGTGATGATTATATATCCTATTTCTTTAATATTTTTAGTTTGCAAGTCATTTTTAATTTTTTAATGATAAAATTTGTTTATTTAGTAATTAATTTTATTAGACATTAGGAGTGATATTATTTTAATTACATTTTGTAGTATTTTATTTAATGTCAAAAACTTGAACTTGGTTTTTGTGTTTTAAATTTTTTATTTATGGTTTCAAAGGTAATTGTAAAATATTTAGAATTTATTAAAGTGATATTTAAAAAATTTTATATTTTGTATTGTTTAATTAATTACTTGTGGTTTAAATAGCATGGCTCGTCAACCAATTAACCTTAGAAAACTTTAAAAAATAGAAACTTAATTATTCAAGTAGGTAACCAAGTACATAAGTTTAATAAGACAAATAGAAAGGAATAGTTAATTGAGTAAACTGCGTTTAGCAGTCTTTTTTAAAATAAAAGATAATTATTTGAGTAGATGGTTGAGTAAAAGGATTAAACACTAAAACGTACAATTACTCCAGTAAAAGTTCAAAGAAATCTTTTTACAGAATCTCTTGACTTGTTATTATCAAAACATTAATTCCAATATCCTCTTCTGTTTTTAACGATGGCAAAACCGAATAATATAACACTAAGTAAAGTTGAAAAGATAATGTATGCCTTGAGCTTAACCTATATTAAACAACAGAAATGGCTCTACCCCCAACGCAAGTCTCAGTAACAGTGCTCGAGTGCGTAAATAACCGACGCTACTGTAAAATTGTTATGAAAATGAGAAATATGAGCAAGATTTGGAATGAAAGAGATGGGTAAGATAAGAGAGAAATTGAGAGAAAGAGGAGTGTATTCTCATTCATTTGAATGATCAAAATGTTCATTACATAGCCTTCTATTTATAGACTCCAAAACTCAACCAAGGGTTACATAAAATAAATAACAATATTAATTCACATAAGTGTGGTACATGTAACCTCTAAGTTGTAGAATAAAAGCTCCTAAAAACTATTCAATGGAGAGGTTATCGAGTGAGAATATGAAAGGTCAAGAGTTGAGAGAATTTATGGACATCCACATATTCTAATATTTATAACACTCCCCCTTGGATGTCCATAAACAATTATTGTGCCTCATTAAAACCTTACTAGGAAAAACCCAGTGGGACAAAAACCTAGTGAAGGAAAAAGAGTACACAATATATATTAAGGCTGCCTCATTAAAAAAACCTCAACCAAGAAAACCCTGTGGGACAAAACCTTGGTTAAGGAAAAGAGTACAATATGATCTTTGCTCCCCCTGTCAACAGCATAACTCTTTATCATTTTATCATAAGAAAGTATACTAATTTCTCAAGTCGTCCAATGCCTTTTCAAGCATGTCTTCTTTTTAGTAGAACTATGCATAGTGCATCATCATCAGCTTATATTGTAATATATTCCTCTAACATATCTTCTGGATATGTGGAATTATCAATATATTCTTCACTTGCACTAAGAAAACTGCAAAGAAATGTTATTCTAAAAAACACCATAATATATCTTGTATCGGTATGATTAATTTAATTTGAACAAAATGATATCATATAATAGTTTTATAGAACTATATATCTAATCTTAATTTCATTATTTACATGCATACCTGCAGAAACTTATCTTTACCAATAAAATTATAACACGTAATATTGACAATATATGTAAATATTATTATAGAATAAATATATGGGACTTCTAGTCTATTTAGTTAAATATCTTTTGCAGACAAAATTATCATAACAAAATCAATCATTTTGCAATCATTGATGCATTCAATAACTTGATCTATGGGTCAAGTAAGATACGAAATTATTTATTTTCTAATGCATTTTTCTAAGCCAGATATGTGTACTCAGATTATCTTATTCAACATAATATTTTAAATATTGGATGATTTTCTTCTATATAAATGCTTCTGGCATTTTAAATCCCTCAAGAATTCTCATGTAAACTTCATTATTTAGTGAGCCACATGCATAGACTATAACGATATCTAGCAGGCACATATTTTGTTTTTGATATACTGTCAGACTAGTAATATATGCAAAAATTATTGCATCCACCACAAAATACTATGCCTAATCATAATCACTAGACCTTTGTGAAATTCTTTATTTTCACAAAAATATTCATATGTCACATAATAATTTTGTATTTGATGTGTTTGGACTGCAGGTCCATAATAATATCATTATATTTTCATTGCATCTTTTCTCTTTTCCTCTTGCTTTTGGCCAAATTTCTACTTCATATAAGATCCTCTTTAAATCACATGATATTATTATCAAAAAATGTTGTCAACGACTTTATCTTTTTGGTTTTATTTTTCCTCTTGTGGCATAACTTATTGAGATCTTTTCATTACCTTTCAGGTACCTGAACCTCTTCTAGGGTTTTTTTTTCTCAATAAGTTATATCTTGGCACTCTTCTAGAGCGCATGCCTTCTTAATATGATTTTTAAATTTCATGCTCCTTTTTATTTGATATAATTATATTGGAACCGATTCATCTCTCATGCTTTAGGCATGTCTCACTTTTATTTATACTAATTAGAGCATTTTCAGCTGAAATATGATATTTAATAATTCTCACTTAATTAGGTCAGTAATAGCATTTGGCAAATATTTTGTAATATCTCATGAATGCATTCTTTGATGAACTTCTGGTTCATACCATCATATATCTGAGGATCTATACTTGATAATAATAATGCATTCTATATATTATCTTTTCCAGCTACTCAATATCTTCCCCTCATGTTGGGAAAACTTTGTTCATGTTGAAAAAACTTTGTCAAATGACAATTCATTAATCATACCATATAAGTCTCATAAATTTATTTGTTTCATTTAGAAACATCCCTTCATTTCATTTAGAGACAAGAAGGAGATTCTTTCTCAACATATATCCCAACTTTTTTTTTAAATATCCATCTATGTGCATTGTGCTGGGCTAATGGTAATAAATATTGCACATTTAAACTTTTAAGATGAAAATATTTGGCTTCTGACCAAAAGCCAGGAGAATTTGTTGGCTTGATATGTATAAGTGCTATAAAATGTCAAATCAAATATGTCAACATTAAAATGAAGATCTTGTTCTCAAAAGTATTGATCTAGCTACTTCTGAAGGCTTTAATAAATTATTCTACTAGATCATTCTATTGAGTAAGCTTTTCAACAATTTTCTAATAAATATAGGATAATTATTCAAAAGCTAAAATATAAACTCACTGGTGTTGGCTATAGAAATTTTCTGGATCACACTTTTCTGGAAATGTGCACTCAACATATAAAATGATTTACTCAATTAGTCTTGCAAACTTCAAGTTGCAACCTAATAATAGCACATGTAACCATCTTATAAATGCATCTATCAAATTTATTAAATATTTGTATGGTTTACATGCTATTGGTATGGGCCCATATATCTGAATTTGATATATTTCCAGAAATGTAGAGATTTATTCCACATCATGACTAATGATATCAACATAATCAATTTTTCTTTGAGAACAAGAACTATAAGAACTCTTGAATCATATAATATGTTGTCTATTTATGAAGAATCTTTTGGTTCTTCAATGGATGTCAATAATAATCATCAATGATTTGTTACATCATATATATGATTCATGATGATCAAACAAGGCACATCAACTATAAATCTAATTGGACAAGTAAACTTCTGGTTTATTGTAATAAGCTTCTTATATAAGTAAAACTCTATCTAACATCAACTCACACTTGTATTAATTTAATTGGGCTATTGCATTTTAGACCCTTTGGAGAATCGAAATTCTGATATAGATTAATAGGTCATATTTTTCACTATCAATTCTTTGTCCGCAAAAAAAAATTGCATTAGTTCTTTAGGAACTATGTGATTTGAGAAGAATATGGAGACAAATTCATCTTAATAACATTGTAATACATAATAATGAATAGTTACAAGTATCATAAGTTTAACTTGTAATATATAGAGAGAATTTACACATACTGCAAAGATGATTTTGTTCAACCAATCAAAATTAATATCAACTATTTATAATAAATTTTCTCATAAAGTTAAATAACTTTTCATTCTCTCAATTCAAATGTAACATAAATATATGATTTTTATTTTTCTCACAAATATTACAATAAGACCAATTTAATTTAAATATATAAGATCAATGATTCATCATTTCAAAAAATAAGGATTAACGTACCTCTTAACATTAGAATAGAGGAATATAAATATCTAATTTTTTATTATGTTATTTCAAAATGTTCAAATTTTTAAAGATTAAATGGTATTTGAACTAATCTAACGTCTATACAATTTTTTAAAATTATAATTATCATTTGCATATGCTTAATTTTTTCTCATAAGCAAACTCATATAGTTGAAAGGAACATAAAACGTAAATGATCTTTTAAAATAAAATTTTTGAAAACAAAATGTAAAATTGAATGTATTATTAGAATTTTTCAATAATAATCAAGATACCATATATCATTTATTAATTTGCAACACTCAAAATATGTCATTTGGAAAAATACTTACATATTATATGAATGCTTAATTTTTCTTTCTCAACTAATTTCGTATTTAGTTAAACTCAAAACAACTTTAAATGCTTATAATAAAATTTATTGTCAATAAACCACAATAAATCATTCAAACTAAGATCATACAAAGAGCATATAAATAAACAAAATATTAATAATATATCATCTCTTTAATTTGCACACAAATAGTACAATAAGATATCAATATCATAATATGACCTTTATTTTTTTTGGCTATTCTATTGGTATGAAAATAAATTATATTCATATTTCATATTCTTAAATATGCAAATAACTTAGCACAATAAATAAATATTTCAAAGTGACCAATAATTACCTTTTGGTATATTTTGTTTCATGCTACTCTTAGAATATTTATCAATATCTTAATATCAAATACTTATAATAATATATTTCTACCAATCAATCATAAAAAAAATTTAAAGTAATGTCATATAGCCTTCTGGGCTTATGATTATATTTTTTAACTTTGACTAATTGGAGCATATTTCTTCACAAGATATTACCTTAGGCATCATAACCACGTTTCATACTTTTCATAATATCTCTTGATCTTTTGGTTTCATAACCAATTTTAACATTTACCTTCGATGGATATACTTGTCCATATGATTTCTGGTCATATTGTAATATTTGCCCATAATTGTTTTTAACTATAGAAGTATCACCATCTTCTCAATTATGGTTTAATATTTCAAATAAAACTGTTTTATGCCATTTGATGTTTGAACCATTAGCCTTCAGGGTTTTGATATTTGTTACTATTAGATCATCAAAGTGCCATAAATTTTTCTTGTCATTCCATTTAAAAACATCCATAGTGTTCTTTCACAAAAGAATAATTGCAAAAATAATATGACTTCTGGTCATCTAATCACATATGGCTTCTAGCCATTCAATAAAATGAAATTAAATAATATTATAATGAAATAAATTAAACAAATTCAAATTCATAATCAAATATAAATAACAAATAAACCCAAATATATATAATATTATATAATCATATATATAATATTGTGATAGATATAAAATCACATAATATAAACCAAAATGATATATGTAAACAAACAATGGAACAAGAAGTATTGGAAAATAAATATAATAAATAACATAATATCACAATGGGGAGATAACAGAATTAAAATGTATGAAAAGAATAAATTAATAAATAACATAAAAAAACAACATAATATATAGCAAATATATTAAAAAAATTAAAATTAGACATGATAATAAGATAAAAAGAATAATTGGGTAAGGAGAAGTTAGTAGAGAGTATTATCATATACTATAAGAATATATTAATTTACAAAGAACTTATACCTCAAATCTTCAGAGCAAACTCGTGCTGATAACGTGTTATGAAAATGAGAAATATGAACAAGATTTGGAATGAAAGAGATGAGTAAGATAAGAGAGAAATTGAGAGAAAGAGGAGTGTATTCTCATTCATTTGAATGATCAAAATGTGCATTACATAGCCTTCTATTTATAGACTCCAAAACTCAACCAAGGGTTACATAAAATAAATAACAATATTAATTCACATAAGTGTGGTACATGTAACCTCTAAGTTATGGAATAAAAGCTCCTAAAAACTATTCAATGGAGAGGTTATAGAGTGTAGAATATGAAAAGTCAAGAGTTGAGAGAATTTATGGACATCCACATATTCTAATATTTATAACAAAAATATATTTTTTACATTGGTATACGACCTTGATCAATAGGCAAAACGAAGTTAAAAAAGAGGCAACGAGATTGAAATAAATTCAATATTTGTTACGTCGTTTAAAGATATAATTGACATAAAATGAATAATCTACATCGGTTCATTGTTGAACCGATGTAGAAAATCAGGTTTTTTTTTTTTTAAATAAACATGAATTTTTAAAACAAAATAAACTTTTCATGTGGTTATGTCTATAATTAACGTGATTTTGGAAAAAAAAAGTGCATTATTAAATTATATTTGTTTTGTATTATTTGCTTTATTATGTACTTATTTCTTATTATTTATTTTCTCATACATCATATTGCTTGTATCAATTAGTTATGATTATATCTCCTAAATAAAACAAAATCAATAACACATATTAATGCTATCCACAATTTCCGCTTTGATATGGTTCCTCATGTAATATTGGAAATTAATAAATGGTGATCAGAATTATCATAGAGTTGAAGAGAAATTATTAAAAATAAAAATAATTTGCATAAAAGGAAATTTATAATGTTAACTAAAATTAGGTATTTAAAGTATTATTTCAAATAATATTTTATAATTAGTTAAGCAATTTAAACTTTTCATTTGGACAAATAAACAAATTTAGTCAATTAAGTAAATTTACAACATACATATAATAATATATTTTAATAGTGAGTAGAATGCTGTTACTTGTGTTGGGGGGTTAATTATCCCCAGCCTTTCCCACATTATAAAAAAATCAAATTTATACTATTCATCAACCCCGCATCCATTTTTCCTGCTTCCTTTTTCATTCTTCCCGTGTTCTCTTGTCTGCAGCCAGGGTGGGAGTGAGATTGAGAGAGAAATAGAGTGAGCGGAAGAAAAAGGTTGCCTTGCTCTCATCTAAGATATTTTGGTAAGCTATTTATATCCTATTTTTATATTTGGCTTTTGCTCTGTGATTTTTCTTGGTTGTTGACATCAGTGGAAAAACTTAGGGCTTGATAAATTTCAAATCTTTGAGGCGTGTAGTTCATTATTATGATAGAAATAGAGCTAGTGGAGTTAAAACAAGAGCCATATGATTTAGATTTTTGTGAGTGGAGTTAAAACAAGAGTCATATGATTTAGATTTTTATGTAAATAGTTGATTTGAGGAAATTTTAAGTTCGGGATTGGCTGAAAATTTTGATTTATATTGTTGGGTTCTCAAATTCAAATTTTATAAATTTTTCTAGTTTATTAGAATTTATATCGATAATTGAATGGGTTGGATTTAAGGTTTATTATGGAAGGTGAATATTTATTAATTTTTTGGGGAAAGCTTTAACCAGTGTAATTTAGGTATTTTGAATACATTGGGAAAATAGTTATAATTCAATGATCCTAATGAGTGAGAGATGATTAATGGAAGAAGAAAATTAGATTGAAATGATGATCTGAGACATAATTGATGTATAGTTATCTTTTCTAGGAACTAAAGTAAGCAATTTTTTGGGATTTTTTTATTACTGAAAAGAATTATCATTGGTATTAAATTTGATAAGTTAAATATAGTTGAGGATTTTTAGGATTTGTGATTTGGAAGTATGGTTGGAGTTATAGATTTTAGGTAAGTCAATTATAGGAGTTTAATAACTAATTATTTATTGTTATGCTAGTTAGCGTTTTATTACGTATTATTATAAATTCATTATTTGTAGAGTGAACTTGGTTGGGCTTCGGTCTTGAATCCTCTCAAGTTTGGTTCTTATGTCAAGTAACCACTTTTTAATTTATCTTGTATTCTTGTTGAGGTGATTATAAACATATGTTAATATTTTTTTAATATATCAGTATATGTTATAGTATTTTATAAAAATATTTTGGTAAATTTTGTTAGTTAAGTGGGCACGAATTGTTTGTTTTGAAATTATATTGTTGATGCTAAACAATATTGAGTATTGATGAGAATGATTTATGGATAGTGGATTATGTGAAATTGAATTGTTGAAATGTTTATAAAATTATATTGGGTTGTGTTGAGATATGATTGTAGGAGGTTTGATTTTTTACACCACGTGGTATAGCCACCACTTGACCCTTGGTGGCTGGCTTTAATATTCTTAGGGCCATCGGTATCACCCTTCCTTTAGCCAAGACACGACACCTTTCCATATTCTAAGTAGAGGGAACCCATGATTCAATGTGAGCTCTGTAATTTTCGGCCAAGTTATACCTCATTATTGAAGAACTTGGTGTGGTTTGTTAAAGAGACAAATCCTGTTATATGTAGATAGCACATGGGTTTTTTCAGAGATTACAAAGTGGTCATAAGAATATTTGATGGAGTTCCATGCATACAAGTTCCATTTTGAATTATTATATATTATTTTCTGTAAAGATGTTTATACTATATGTTCTTTGAATTTATATTTTGCCCACTTAGCTATCTTGTAATCACTTAATGTTTACTTGTTAAATTGGAATTGTGGTTATTTGGTCAATTTGACTCATCCCATAGTTATTTATTATTTTTAGGCAAGAGTTCAGTTATTGGTTCCGAGGGAAAGTTACTTGAGGCTTGAGTTTCTCGTTTTGTTCTGTATAGTCTCTATTCTACATGTTCTAATTGATGTAAATTGGTAAATTTTAGGGTTTTTTGTTACCATTAACATATTTTGAATATTCTGCTGCATAGTGGGACTTGTGGTGTCAAGCAAAGGCCTTTGTGGATACATATGGCCTTTACTTTGGTTGTGATTATTATGATGGGTTGTAGTGGTTGATATTATGTGGGCTTTAAATGTCCCAACCCATTTATGATTGGTTTTTGTTGTAATTTTGGGATTTCAGACTTTTTTATGACGGATTTGATATTTATGATAATTAGGTGATTTGGTAATTCCTTGCTATAGTAACTAATTTGCTATTATGGAAAAGTGGTTAATGCTTCACTACAAAAAAAAGAGTAATTTGTAGCAGTTAAAATAGGTAATTTGTAGCAGTTTTAACCACTACCAATGCCAATTGTGGCATTATAACTACCACAAAAATAGCCGAAGCAAATGATTTTGTAGCGGTTTAATGGAATTGCAATGCAAGATAGCCAACAACTACAGATCTTTGTCGCAGTTTAGAAAACCGCTACTAATGACGAGCGCAAAATTTTCGTTTGGCATGAGCCAAAAAAATTCAATTTGGCACTAAAATGTGTAGTCGTTAAAAAACTGCTACAAATAGGAAAATTTTTTAAAATGGCACAAGTAGGAATTTGCAGTGGTTTAGCAACTGCTACAAATAGGGAAATATGAGAAAGCAGCAGCAGTTTGTCCTTTATAATGGTTTTTAAAACCGCTATAATCATTACATTGAAATTAAAATAAATAAATTTGTTATCAAATTTACAATTAAATGTTGAAGATAAAATATAATAAATTAAATATGATTTAAATAATTGTGAATGACATTTTATTAAATTTTATGTTATATAAGGAAATTTAACAAACATTTTAAATATTAAATAAAAAATACTTATTAGAAGATTTAGAATTTCATAATTATAAAAGTTAAAAAAGTTTTTGAAATGTTATTTATGAAGGTAAGAAATAAATTAGAAAGAGTAGAAGATAAAGGTAAATAAGTCCTGTATAAAAAAATTTAAAAAATTAACAAATATAAATTAAATAATGTGAGAAAATAAAAATAAATTGACAACTGAAAAAACTTACAATTTGATAAAATTGTAACAGATGAGATGGGGAGAGAGAGGAGGAGAGGAGGAGGAGGAGCGAGAAAAATGGGAGGGAGGGTGGGAGTATTTATAAAGGACAGGTGTCATTTGTAGCAGTTTTAGTTTAGTTTGTAGCGGTTATTATATTTGTAGCGGTTTTTATAGATTTTATAACGGTTTTGTAACTGCTACAAATAGTGAATTTTTTAAAAAAATTACTAATTTTAAAAAAATGGTTTGGAATGAACTGTTGGAAATTTAGTTTTCATCACTTTACCTGAAAGGAGATATATAAAGTCAAATAATTAGAAATAATTATAACACATATATTAAAATTAAAAACTCTCTTGTTAATTAATGTAACAAAAATGAACCAAAATTATATGTAAAAAAGAAATACTTAACAATTGGTAAATTGTCATCTCCTTCAAAGAAGAAATTTTTAAAATTCGTTAGTTGGAAGGGTTCACTATCATAAGCGATGTCATCACCATTAAAACATCCTTTCTTTAACCCCTTAGAGTACGCATTTGAAAGTGTTACAGTTCGAGCAATTCACGAAACAAAGCCTGTAGACTGAAAATTTATGATTGGTTCTCGAGTTACTGTTCACTAGTTAAATTCCAGATTTTTTGTCCAAATTTGAAAAATCATAACTAATTGTAGAAAAATCATATTGAGGTGGTTCAAAATTCTATCTGAAGCTTTTTAGGGAAAAAATATAGAACTAGACCTAACCCTTACCAATTCATACAGTTTATTCATTGAAATTTACTATTTATTTGGTCAAAACTGTACGTTCCAGTTTCTCTGCCATAACTTTGATCAAGGATAACTCTTAGCACACATCCATTTTAGATGGTCTACCGCTTGTTTTAAAGCCCAGGATGTTTATTTTAACCATACTAAATTTCATGGACAGAATCAATCGTTTGTCTTACCTCCACGTTGTCACTAACTTGTGGCTCCTTTAGAGATGGTTTATCTCCCTAACTTGTATTAATAATTCATGATTAATTCTCTCCTTGCATAATACATTTCCATCAATCCATAAAATATTCCCATACATTATCATAATCAATTATATATGCCATCATCATGATTTAAAATAATGACATATTGATATCATACATGAACATACAAATTATAAAATTTAATGTGATAACTTTCTTCAATTCTTTTTCTCTTTCCTTGCTTCCACTTCATGCATCCTTTACTTGATCATTATCACTATTATGGTTGGTTAAGGGAGAGTGAGATTCGAGAGAATCTCAGTAGCAAACATTACCATTTATGCATGCAAGATGGATGCAAGTGTGTGACATGCTTACTCAACCTAGTTCATGCTTACTTATAATATTTTCTCATGCTCAAAGTTTCACATAAACATGCATGGCCATGGAAAACATCAATAAAACATAGCATCATACTAGCATTAGCATCTCATATCATCATCAAACAACATAATCCACTTCAACACACAAGTATACACATCAAGAACACAAGAAAGGTAAGTTCGCTACCTTATATCCTTAAGCTTTCTTCTTGCTCCCTATTACTTCCAACCATTAAGGTTACTTGCTCAACTTTTTTCATTTATTTTCCTTGATGTCTCATGGCTCTAAATGCATCAACACATCATTACCATTCATTCATTCATTAGAGTCATGGTAATCAACAACATCAACACTTTGTTTTTTTTGAACTATATTGACTTCTAACTTTTGAGTTTGATTCTCAATTTTTCTAAAATTAATTCCATATGCTATTCCCACACAATTTTTTATGTAGAATCTATTTCCAAGCTCAAAATCATCAAAAGCCAATCCTAGCCCCAAGAACTAGCTCTGGGTGAAATATTACTCAAGTTACATCGTCATGAATTTCAACCAATTTCAACATAAAAAGCACTTGATTCTTGTTTCTTTCAAGCCTTTGAACATTATTCTAACATCAATTTCATCTTGCCATATTCTTAAAAATTTCATGCAGCATGCCCCCCAAGGGTCTCAAGCTCCAAAAAATCATTAAAGTCCATAATCAAGCTCAACAAGAACAAGGGTAGTGAAAACTATATCAAAAACCATGAACATACCTTGTTTTAGAGCTTGATCATGCATGGGATCACTTGGCCTTTCTCTCTCCTTCTTCTTTCTCTCTATAGAATTCATTTTGCAAGAGTTTCTCCATGGTTTCCTTGAGCTTGGATGAAATGAGGGGAAGGGAGGGGGTATTTATAGAGTTTAAGAACAGATCCTAGCTATTGATCTTAAAATTGCAAGATTAAATCTTGGCCATCCATTTTTTTCCTCTGTGTCTTGTAGTGACAAGTCTCCTCATGACATCATACTTATCTCATCATGCTTATATCATGCTTATATCATCAAGCCACATGCCTTTAATCCAACCATACATGTGTCTTACATCTGACTGTACACGTGTCTTGTATCCAACCGTACATGTGTCTTTTCTATCTAACCATACACTTGTCTCTTCCATATCCCTCTATCATTTTGACATTAAAATAGGGAGGAAATTAATATAAAATTCGTGCAAAATACATCCCTTAGACATTCCTCCACCCATCTTGCCATTTTGCACTATATCAGGTACTTTTTGAGGTCCTGACTTATCTTGTACCTCTGGGACATGTTCTGGCACCATTTTCTCATCTCAATTAAGTACACATATGGCATCACCTTAAAGGAGCATAGAAGAAAACAATTAGCTTTACTGACAAGCTACTTAGCCTTACTGAGTCACGCAGTAAAGATTTCACTATAACGGATAGATAAAGGATTGTCTAAAATGTACTCATACTGCGTTCTGATTTTTATACTATCTATAAATATCCCCTAATGACTTAGCACCCTAACTCAGAGGTGTCATAATTGCACTTGGAGACTTAGCATGCTGACTCAGTGCCATCATAATGGCCTTTAGATATTTTCTTTGCTTTTGTCTCCTATTTAGATTATTTAATATTTGACCGGAGCATGTTATTCAATTTAGAGCTCCAAAAATTCATCCAAAAATACCATAAAATTTCTTAAATTCTAGATAAAATATATGAATTTTCTAAATCCATAACTCGATCCATAGGCATTTCTTTTTGAATTTCACGTAAATTGCTCTTTTCAACATAACTGGCTTTTAAATATTCTTAAAGCCATTTTGCTGGCCTTCTGGGGGTAAGACTAATTTTATAATTTTCTTTAGCCTCTTGATTCATGAATCCCTATTTTAACTTACATTTCTGAGGCCTCTTCATGGCTCAAATAATTAAATCTAACTTTATACCTTAAAATGAACCATAATCTTTAAAATTTATTTAAAGTCAATCTAAGGTCATTTTCATAATTTTTCTACACATACAAGCCTTAGCATGTCATTTCCTATTTTCTGGGATCTTTATGAAATTTTCGGGCATAGTTTCCAATTTTGCCCTTATCTGCACAAAATTTTACAAAATTATGATTTTGCCCTTGGTTCGGCTTAACCAATAATTCACCTCCTTGAGACCTTTAACGTAATCTTTGACCTATATTCATCTCTATTTCTCATTCTTGGGCCTCGAGACTTCATCCGAGTCTCTAACTTCCTCTTTTCTCAATCCTAGAAAACTTTCTTTTTGCGATTTAGTCCCTAGGAATCCTTTTGTCTTTCGAAAGAATCTCTGGGACCTCTGCCAAAAAGGGTCTGGTAGCTTATCCATTTCAAGCTAATTTTGGTACTTCTAAGCCTAAAATTTAGAATGTGACAACCATCATCACCTATGTCATAAAGATTTCGCAGCTTGAGGTGAACCACCATATTCCAATCTTTATGTTTCTCGTCCTCGACATAATAAACCCGGTGTGCCTCAGAGGCAAGAATGTATGGCTCATGATCTTTAGATTCTCCTGTATAAATGAGCCTAGAGAAATTAACAGATGTGATGTCAATTTATTAGTAGAGAGTCCACATGAAATTGTTGTATTTGCCTAGCAACACTTGAACAGAGTGACAGTGAAAAGTCCTTAATAATGTAACTCAACAATATCAATCAGCTTTCCATAGTAAGGAATGTCTCCAAATCGCATGTCAGTGTCACTAGTATCAGCATAACTCCTCATTCTAAACATGCCAAAACTCCAGAGTTTTATGTGAGCAAACCCTGATCATGTGCTATTGTGCGGAATTTGAACCTATTGACATTATATGCAATAAACCTCCTGGCATCATCAAACGGACCATATGCAAGACTTTTGAGTTCAGCTATATGGGGATTATTGTCATTACGTATTTGACATGTAAACCAACTCTGAAATTCTCTGTGGACTCTCTCGTCAACCTCAATGGATGTTTGTGAACAAACCCGTAGCTGCCGCCTGACATATCTTCTAAATTCCCTATGGTGTTATTTGCTAGAGAAGGCAATGATGAAGAAATTTTAAATATAAAAAGGAAAATCAGTGTATAACTTACTAGAGAAAAGGCTCAACTTGAGTGCAATCTATCAAGACATGTCTGTGTGCTTGTAACTTCTCAATGGGAGTCAGTTTGAAGTATTCAAACACTCTACCTGGTTTCCTAATAGGAGAGAAGAAGTCACTCGAATTGGAAGGACTCGATGGATAATCGTTAATGTGCCCATGGGGGAGGGTTTGAAAGATGTCTTGATGTCTCAAAGTATCTAGAGCAAAAAGTTAGGACCTCATCTCTAGCATAACCTTATGCTATTAACCCCTATAGCCACGCCTTATTCTTGACATAGGCTTTTAATTTTTCTAAATATCTACATGTTTAATTAATTAATACTTGTCTATAACTGAGATTAAAATTTGGAGAATGTAAAGAAATAATATGACGCACCTTTCAATAGGGTACATCCATCGATATTGAATTGGGCCAGCAAGTTTTGCTTTTTGAACAAGATGATGGTAAGATGAATCATGATAGTAAAGAAGGACGGAGGAAATATCATCTTCAAATGACAAATCATCAAAATTATTTTATTTTGCAGTTGATCCAGCTCCCCAAGTATCAAAACCTTCGCACACAACTTTTTAAAAAATGAACATAGCTCCACTAAAACCATAGAGACATCAGGAGGGAGTGTGTTTCTAGGTGCCAAAGGAAGTAATTGTTACATCAAAACAAGCGAGTCATGACTCTTTAACCTAGTAACCTTTTGAGCTTACAAATCAATATACCTTGAGATGTTGCTGGAATATCTATCAGGGACTTTTATTTTCTCTAATGTTGACAGGAAGATATCCTTGTTCTGCTTCGTTAATGTAAATTTAGTTGGTTGAAACCTATGATAATCAGGCCAAGCATCTGGATGAATTCCAAGGTCCTATAAATCTTTCCTAGCTGAGAGGTGGTCTTTAGAATTTCTAGGTTCATTGTGCAACGTGTATAGCACATTATCACACACATTCTTTTCTATATGCATGACATCAAGATTGTGGCAGATCAAAATAAATTTCCAATAAGGAAGGATGAAGAAGATACTTCTTTTCTGCCACTGCATTGGCTGACCATTAGATGTGCCACGAGAACATCGTTCGACGCGTTCAACTTTGTCAATCTTGTCGAACTCGACATCAACACCCTCTTGTTGTCAAAATATATCCATGCTAGATAAAGTAAGAGGATGATCTCTTTTTTCTTGTTTACCATTAAAACGATTCTGTTGCAATCTAAATCTGTGCTTCGAATCAAGGAACCGTTGATACCCCATAAAGCACCATTTACGACCATGTGGAAGGCATACATGTTCAGAGTCAAAGTTGCACTCATGATAGGCTAACCCCATATGCATGTTCCAATCGAATAATGTTCCTAACCTAAGAAAATCACTAATCATCCATATTAAGGTTGTGTGAAGGTTGAAAAGCTTTTTCTCATATGAGTCATAGGTTTCCACATAAGTAGTCCACAACTCGATCAATTCTTGTATCAATGGTTGTAGGTAGACGTCTATATCATTTGTAGGTGCCCTTGTGCCAGGAATGATCATGGACAGTAAAAAGGAGCTTGATTTCATGCACATCCAAGGCAGGAGATTGTAATTGTAAATTTCAATTACTAATTAATTTCCTTTAACAGCTCCTAAGTGTTGTTCTTATTCCTCCCTGGCATCCTCTTCCAATTTTGCTCGTAGATGGGAAACAACATGTACTGTCCACCCAAATAAGCTAGATACCCATTGAACAGATGTCCTCCCAGCTCAATCAATTGACTGTGCTTATTCAAAGGAACTGACACATGCATCCTGTCTGTAATCTATGTCTTTCACATTCAGTCTCCTCATGAACCTATTGCCAGCTAGGTCTGTACAATTAAATTGATAAATCAAATAATATCAATAACATTTTATCATTAATATTAAATAACATATCTCACTTACCCACAACCTCCACCTCCCATATACTCAATCCTTCACCAGGTCGACGCGGTTGATTCTGCTATTGCTGCTAGTGGTTCTCTTCCTCCTCTGAGCCCTATACCTCTCCCTCCACATCATCGTTGAATTCATGCTTATGTCCCTCCAAGTTAAGATCGAAATGCTCATTGATCATGTAATTTTCCATGCTGATCATGGCCCCTCATCCTCCTTTGGCTCCTCGGATAGCCCAGGCTAGTCAGGATGCGGGGGGTCTCGTAGGATCAATGGGGTCTTTACTGTGTCACTGATGACAACAAAGGTAGAAATAATAAAAGTAGAGGCACAGTTAATTAAGCAGATAGGGAAAGCCCAGAAGAGAAATCATTTAGCAGATATTTTGAAAGCCAAAGTACTTTGAAATGAAACTCAAGATTTTGAGATCTCTCTAGAAAGAATACTCAAATTCAAAAGGTGAATATAGATTCCTTCTGTAACTAATATTAAAGAGAAAGTTCTAGAATAGGCACACAAAAGTAAGTACATGATACATCCAGGCATGACAAAGATGTATCGAGATGTTAGAGAATTATTTTGGTGGCCTAGTATGAAGAAAGATATAACTGAGTATGTGTCTAAGTGTCTCACTTGTCAAAAAAATTAAGACAAAACACCAAAAATCGCCAAGACCTCTGCATCGTTTGAGTATTCCTGAATGGAAATGGGATAGTATCTCCATGGATTTTATTATGGGATTACCTTGCACATCATTAGGATATGATGCAACTTGGGTAATAGTTGATTGACTGATGAAGTCTGCTCACTTCTTGGCAATGAGAAAGGATTATCAGCCAGAGAAGCTTGCAAGGTTATACATTAAGGAGATTGTGAAATTACATGGGGTACCAGAAATGATCGTGTCAGATAGAGATCAACAATTCCTCTCTAGATTTTAGAGAGCATTACAATAGGAAATGGGCATGAAATTAAGTTTCAGAATGACCTATCATCCGCACACGGATGGGTAGATGGAGTAAACAATACAAATGCTAGATAGAAGATATGCTAAAAGCGTGTGTATTGGACTTAAAAGAAAATTGGGATGAATATCTACTGTTAGCTGAATTTTTATATAATAACAGCTACCATTCTAGTATACAGATGGCTTCGTATAAAGCATTGTATGGCCATAAATTCTGATCCCCACTATGTTGGACAAAGTTAGGGGAAAGAAAAATTCATGAAATAGACATGGTCGAACAAAAAACACTACAGAACAAGACGATCAAATAGAGGCTACTTGCAGCTAGGGGTGAGCAAAGCCGAACCGAACTAAATTCAAAATAACTTTGGTTTTTCAGTTCGGTTATTTTAGTTTTCGGTTGCATATTCATTTTTTATTTTTTAACAATTCAGTTTCAATGTTTGGTTTTGTTAATAAAAAAATTCGGTTATAACCCATAAAACTGAAATAAATATATTATATATTTATATTTAATAAATATTATTATAATAAATATATATGTAGGCATATGTGAACTCTTTAAATATATTTATATTCAATAAATACGGTTATAATAAATATTATTATAATAAATCACATTGAATGATGAAATATTTATTAATGGTTATAATTGTGTTTTATTATTATTTTTAATTTGAAATCACTTTTTATATTTATATATTTTGATTAATCGGTTAACCGAATTGAAATATTTTGGTTAATTCAGTTTCAATTAGTTCGGTTAATTCAGTTTTGGTTAGTTTGGTTAATCGATTTTGGTTCAGTGTTTAAAATTCACTTTATTTAGTTACTTGGTTAATTCAGTTATCACTAAAAATTGAACTGAAAAACCAAATGCTCACCCCTACTTACAGCCTAAAGCAGACATAAAAGTTATGCCTATGTTTGGTGAAAGCCTTTGGAATTTGAAGTTGAAGATCATGTGTTCTTAAAAGTATCTCTGACAACAAGAATAGGAAGGTCTTTAAAAGCAAGAAAGCTGGCACTCAAGTTCATTGGACCCTTCCAAATTCTGTCTAAAGTAGGACTCGTAGCTTAAAAGCTGGCCCTACCCCTAATCATAGTCAAATATATGACGTCTTCCATATTTCTCTACTGAAGAAATACCAACCATATCCCTCTCATATTTTGGAATAAGAAGATATCATATTGCAAGACAACTTGATGTCTGAAGTAAAGCCATTAAAAATAGTAGATCGATAGATTAAGCAGCCACGAAACAAGACCATTCCGATGGTCAAGGTGATCTAGAATAGATTTTAAATTAATACAACACTAATTAAATATTCAAATGATGAAACTATTAAACAAATTAACTAATAAATGAATTTACATTCACACCTGGGTAACTGGAACTAGATTTAGAGCTAGATCTAGAGTTATAGTGGAGTTCTGGAAAAAATTCAGCAGAACCTCCCTATGTACACAAGCAAAAAGCAAAAAAATAAGTGGGCAGCGCTTATATAAGAGTCACCATTTTGTAGCGGTTTCTCAAAATTTGTAGCGATTTCCAACAAATCGCTACAAAATGGTGACACGTGTCGTGTCTGCATTGAATAATGCAATAGTTTCTCACAGTTGTTTGAGAAATTGCTACAATTTTTCAAACTTTATAGAGGTTTATTAATAATCATGACAAATTTTTGCACCTTTGTTGTGGTTTAATATAAATTGCTATAAACATTACAAACATTCAAGCTTTTGCTTTTCGACAAACCACTACAAACTGATCACATCATTTGTAGTGGTTATTATAGCCTAACTTCAATTATATAACTGCTACAAATTTAGCTCCACCTGGTGATTATTTGAAGGAGAAACCGCTACATTGTGTGACACAAAATGTTACCTCAGCAAACTGATGCAGATTTGTAGGGGTTTTGTTTGAAATTGCTACAGTTTACGTGTTTTATAGCGGTTTTTTTTTAACCGCTGCAAATAAAATACTGCAATTTTTAATTTTTTTGTAGTGCTTTATGATCAATATGAAATTTTAATAACCATGATAGACTTCTTTTTTATTGGTTTTGCTTTTCTTTTACCATGGTTGACTTGTCAATTGTATGATTTATTCTTTCTAACATAGTTATTATTTACTCTTTTAGTCCTATTTATAAGACAGAGAGAGAAGATATTTTTTGGTCCTATTTATAGGGTACTAAGAAATTTTTTATATGAATGTATAATTTTACTTTTCATTTATTACTGTGTTGACTTTATTTACATAAAGTATAATGCATGTTAAATAGAGATAAAGTTGAAAAATTATTGAATTTTAAATTAGAGTTAATAAAGTTTAAAGTTTTTCTTGGTCTATATGAAATATGTTGAAAGTAACTTATAAACAGGACCAGAGGAGTAAAGGTTTTGGGTTAACTCTTTTCTACTATTGTAGCCATTAGAGATTTAATCACTTGTTTGGAAATAAGTAATGACACGGGTATTAATAGGGTTGTTACACCCATAATCAATCAAAATTGATGTCGTTTATATTAGTAACCAATTTAGTAATTTTTTTAAATTTTAAAAAATAATATCGAAACACAAGGATTATTGTCATAATTGTTCGTTATTTTGAATCCAACATTTTGTTCTCTCTCCTCGTATTCTCACCTCAGGCCTAGCTACTCTGTTTTCTTTACTTCTTTTTCTTCTTGGTTCTATGAGCCCACACAATTGCTGTATGCACTACTACTCTTGACTTAGTCTTACAAAATCATTCTTTCACGCACACAATAGCATCATCGATGTCCTCAAGCTATAAGATCGCACATTAGATCTTATTTAGATCAAAATTTCGACGCTTTTTTTCAAATATAAAGTACATCATTGTTTCTAGTTGCATCGCGTGTTTCTTTTTCAGATCTAGTTCACTTTGAGATTTAACAGCCTTAATTTAGATCTCCTTCTTCACTGTTTCTATTTGCATCGTGGGTTTCTTCTTCAGACCCAGTCCACTATGAAGTTTAACAGCCATAATCTTCATCTTCTCTGGCAAAAATGCTTTGAAGGCCCACAACAAAATAATAAATGTTTCAGATATGAAAGTATTTTAATATTTTGTACCTTGTTGTACCTTTTTATACGATGCTTCTATGATTATGATGATCAACCTTGTTATTCCTTTTCATTTTGATGCTGTCGATATTGGAAGACGAGACTAGAGAAATGTATGTATGTTTGTTTAAAAAAAAAAAAATTATGTTGGCTAAATTTTAGCCAAAGTAGAAAGTATTTTTTGACGTCACTTCTTCAACTAACGTAAATTTTGAATATAAACTTCCTCGCTCGTATTTGCAACACTTCAATAACTCATGTAAAAAACTTTTTTTTTTAAATAGATATAAAAAGTCTTTTCAAAAACTCTGTAAGTTTGATTATATACATAAATTAGAACAGTATACAAAAAATGGAGGCTATATATAGAGTAGCCATGGAGACTTAAGCCTCAAATAACTATCCCCACTGCACTATATCCTAAAAAGATTCTGAATAAATAGGTTGGAAGAAAAAAAGAAGAGAACTATTATAGAAGTCCTCATCCAACGGAGAGGGATTGCAAATGAAAAGGCCACACTGGTTTCTTTGTTCAGACCTCATAAGCGATTTCCAGACTTGCAAGTGCCGAGGGCAAGGGTTGTTTCGAGAAGGCGTATTGTTACATAAAATACATAAGAAGTGAATAGGCAGTAAGTTGTTAAGTTTGTTATATGTACCTGGTCATTCAGGGAGTAGGTAGAGATTAGCAATTATAAATTGATTCTCCCTACATAGTTTGTAATCTTAATAATTAATTATTAGTAAAGTTATCTTAGTTTCTTAGTGTTTCTACATCTTTATCTCTAATTATCCTAATCTCACCTTTGTTCGCCATCTCTCTTCTCTTCCTTTCTCTTTTTTCTTGATTTTCCATATCAGAATCACCGAGGAAAGAAGCAAGGAGAAGGTAATTTGGAAGAAAGTACAAGAGGTAATAACTCTTTTCCTCTCATTTTATTATGCATTGGTTAATGCTTGTTTGTTGGTGATATTTTGTTATGGTTAAGCATGAAAAAATGGAATCTACCTTGCACAAGTTTATTTGCCATTACCATGTGCATTACTCAATCATTCAGCCCAATCATTTACTACTAGGAAAAAAAAAATCTCTTTTTAAATAGCTTTATTCAAAACAGTCATTGCACTCACGGTGTACTAAATGAGGTGGTGAGATTTTTGTAAATAACTATATAATTTTCACACCAGGTTAATAAACATCTAATTTAACTATAATTATTTATAGTGGTTGTGACCACTATGAATGATGGTTATATACATCAGTTATACTAAAGAGATGACCCTATATCTATCTCTTTTGTTCCCCTAAAATAACACGTTTGAAATTCAAAGATTATCATGTCATATCAGTGTCTATTTAAACTCAAAACTCAATTATTCTTCTCTATCATTTTCTTTGAAAGTCATTATCTGCCTAATCATCATCATGGTAACGTGCCAAAGGATGTTGCTTGTGAGTCCTTCCTTTCTGCCACCTTCTCTGCTGCCTTCTCCAGTGCCTCTGTTACCTCTCCTATCACTTCCTCTATTGCCTCAACCTCCATTTAATGAGCTGCTCACCAGAGTAATCGTCATTGAGTGTAGTGTTCATTGGATGGCTGCATACTACTACACCCTTAACAACAAGGTTAACCTCATACTCAATGACAGACAATGAATATGATCTGATGTACAATCCTTCTCCCCCTTCTTCTTTGAGGCATCCTCTGATTCCTTTGGTTGAAAAGGAATACAAAGGAGAATTTTTTTTTCTGTTCAGGAGGTATATATATTTAATCTTTTATTTTAAATCTGTGTAATGGCCTTGGCCTCTATTAATGAAAAAATTATTTTGTGTTTCTGCTATGTGCATGCTATGTTTTAATCCCTTTTTCTTACTTTATTTATCTACGAATCAAGTTTGGAGTGAGAGTGCTTTAAATGATTTTGTGTTGATACTGATTTAAGATTTATACTAGTTATGGACAAAAAATTGATGTATGAAGGAAGATTTATATTGGTTATAGAAAACCTTCGATGTAAAATATTTAAAATCAACTTTGAGATAATTATAGTTTCCTAAAAATCTTGCATCGATTGTTGTGTGGGCTAAGTAATATGTTTCATTTACATCAGCTTTACTTTAACTAGTGTAAATATTACATATGTTTCATAGCTTCTCATCTTAGTTGTTTGACTCTTGCACTCTCAGAATAATCACTCATTGCCCTTTCTCAAGCTAATATTGCTTAACAGCATCGAGTGCTCTCACTATCACCGTTTCTCCAAAGTTATGTTCCTTCGCCATCATCTTCTTTCTCCTTTGAACTACTTGCGATGAGCCCTAATCGCCATCTTCTTTATGTGCGGGATCTTCATGTCTTCTTGTTGTTGAAGCTTGAGCCATAACTCGCCATCTATGTCAAAGAGCCTAATGCACGCTTTCCCTGTCGACCTCGTTTTTCACTCACTTGACTTAGGTAACCCATTTCCTTCGATTCTAAACCTTGAACCCTAATCCTTCATATTGTTGTTTTTTTTTTTCCTACTTGTTGCTGGCCTCTTTTGATAAATCAATGTTGCTTAATGCTAAATAAGGATATTAAATGAGTTAGGTCTAAATGTGGATTGTTTTTCTTTTTGTCTTTTTTCTTAGTTTTTTCGTTTGGTTGCTTTGCCGCATGTTCCCAGCTTGAGAGAGCTTAGGTGAATTTCTTGAGTATTGGACATATGTGTTGATCAGAATTTAACCACGATCCCTATTTGTAGCAAATGCCTGATTCCTTTCGTGACCATCACTAAGATTGAATGCTGCCACACTTGGATTTGGTGTTAGATTCACTAAACTTGGGCATTTAAATCCTTTTAGGGTTAAAATGGAACATATAAATGTCCCTAACCTATTGGTTGGAGGGGTAAAGGGGAAAATTCTTGTTTAAAGAAATTAAGCATAATAAAGTTACTTTTGGATTTGCAAGCTATATTTCGTATGGTTGATATGATCAAGTAAGCTAGGTCCTGATTATAAAGGAAACCCAAGTAAAGGTCAACCAAGACCTTCAGTTTGGTTCCCTTTGAGACTGAAACCTACTCTAGTCCATCATAATCAACAATATAATGTTGTTTCCAAATTCAGAATTAAGTCTGTTTTAAACTTGTTTCATTAAATAAGATTCTTCCCTTTTAGTGCCACAAACAATAGCTTGGGAGCATTTGTTTGTTTCATTTTAATGCTAATGATCAAAATGCTTATTACTATTAAACATAGCAACCAATCCAAGAGCCGCAGTATTCAACTTTACCGAATCTTGCAAAAGAAACTGGCCTTCAGCAATAAGATGTCAGGTTAAATTATATCCACAAAATCTAACACTCAAAAATCATATATCCTCTTTGGATGTGGCAAAAATAGAGCACGCAAGTAAAAGAAACAAACCTTGAAAAAACAAATGATATAAGAATAATTAGCTAGTACAAGAAAAAAATGATAATTAAAACAAGTCCACTTCTTAGACCTGCTATAATAAATATAGCTAGTCTATAAAGTGGAATTTTTTTAATAAAAATTCTAATATGTACACCACTTGGTATGACAACTGGTCTCTGTAAAGTTACTTTTACTGCACTGATTTGGTTGCTAGCGTAAAAGGGAAACATATAAAACTAATCATTTTTACAGTGGCCACAACTCTATTGTAAAATATCCACTTTACTGGGTCAAAAAAATAGTTTTTTTCCCAGTGGTGTTTGCATGCATATTTCATGATCTTGTACGATTAACTGATGAAATTGGTTACTACTAAGATTCTCTAAATCTAACGCCTTGCTTCCTTGCTATGCAATGAGGGTAAATTCCTCTAAGTGGTTTGGTGAAGACTTGAAGGTGGGCGGAGCTAGAGAAGCATGTTATGTTGTTATTTATTTAAATTCCTACTTTTATGTCTAGCTATAATTACTTTTGATATTGAACCGAGATATGTATGTTATACTTCTCCTATCCTAAATATAAGATCCATTTTGTAGTACAATTTGCATTATAAAATAAGTCTTATATTTAGAATCAAAAAAGTATATATTTTGACGTGTAAACACCCTGTATAAGGAGGAGAGCTAAGACTTTATCATCCCCAAGATAAGTGCTATATCAATGAGAATGGCAAGTGTGTGTGTGTGTGTTTGTATGTGTTATGATAAGTAGCTATAGTTGAAATTATATTCTTGGTTATTAATAGATGTACGAGTTAAGCCTTGAGAATTTACATGCCAAAGTTAGAGCTTTTAAGTTTGAAAATGATAGGTAGATGGGTACTTTTGATTAAATAGATTGAAAGCTATGAATTTATGTAATAAGACCGTATAACATGAGGCATTAAGTATATAAATTCTTGTTCTATTATCTAGAAGTGTTCGGTTGATTGAATCAAAATGGAGCCCGGGTCTTATTTACTTATAGGAAGTTTTCAAAAAGATAAACATGGAGTGTGAACCATTTAGTCTGAACCTGGAATAAATTAGTTAAGGATTTTCAAACTTTTTAGAAAATTCCTTTCTTTATATATAAAGAAACATACTCTAAATTGATCAAAAGTTTTAAAAGGTTCCATTCTTTTGGGTACTAGTAATCTTTTGTGATTCATATTTAGATTAACACCTTTAGTAGGTGATTCTAAGGTTGGGTGTTACATGCGAAATTTTGACTTGGTGATTCGCAAAAGGTAAACTCTTTCCAGTATTTGTGCCTGAAGCAAATCTGCAGTTTTTGTAAACAAACAATATAATATCCTTAATAATGTCCTTAAAAGGAAGATGCAGATCACATCCCCTAGTGATCAACCACGCCCTTGAGGTAAGAAGTGGAACTTGATGAGGGAACAGAGGCCCGTTAGGTAACCAAAAGATCTGACATGAGAAATGGAAAATGCCTTATTTTCTTTTGTTGTGCGTGTTTTGCACGCCATTTTTCAAGGAAGAGAATTTTTGACGATGGTGAATTTTTCCTCATCCATGGGAAGCCCTCACTTTTGCAGGAAACCAATTTTCCACGGCCAAGAAATTACCAAGTAGCCCTCCATCGTCCAAGGTTTTTGCTCGATCATCTTCCTTGTTCGCTTGCCTAATTCAACAAATCTGCTTGCTTGTCTTTTATTAGTTGGTTCTTCACGCTGTTGGTGGCCTCTTCTTTAGGGTTGGTTACTGTCGACGCCTTAGCCTTCTATGCTGCTGGCTTGGTCTAATGGCGTCACTTTACAAGGCGGCTTTTGGTGAAGTCCAGAAGAGAGAGGATTGGCGTCACTTTACAAAGTGGATTTTGGTGAAGTCCAGAAGAGAAAGGATTGTTGAAGTGTAAATGATTTTCATATTAAATGTTGATTTTTGTGGATTTATGGTATTGTGGTGATTTATTAACGATTTGATGATGGCTGGTGCTTGTGTAGCTACAGGTCGAAGGAGACAAGGTTTTTTTTTTTTGGGGGGGGGGGCTCAAACAGAGGTAATTTAATTTTTTTAGGAGAAAGAGGGAAAGAAACCCTTGTTCTTTAATATATTTTACATTTAATTTCATATTTATATATTAATTTATTTTTGCGAGTAATTAATATTTATACAACTATTATCTTTTATATAATATTTAATAAGAGAAAATAACAAATAAAGACTCTTGAATATATAAAATTATGATTTGGGTTCTTGAATTTATATAATTTCTGTCAAGACCCGATCTCAAATAAGAATTATTAAATGATAAGGAAAATACCAAAATGCCCTTTTCCTTTTTTTTTCTCTTCCTTCTCTTTCATCATTCTCTGTCTCCATCTGTTTCTCTTTCTTCCTCCTCTCCTTCCCCTTCCTTCTCTTTCTCCCCCGATCCCTTTCCTCATCCCTGCCCCTATCTCCCCACACCCCACTTCATGTCCAAATTCCTGGCAATTTAAGAACACTCTATGGGGGAAAATGTAGAGCACTCATCGTTGTTCACCATCTAATGCTATCAAAGAGGGAGAGAATTACCATAGCAGTCTCCCTTGTATCTTCTCTTGAATTGTCCCCCTCCACTTCTCTCACCTATTTGTGGCATTGTGAACATTGAATGGGTGATTATGGAGTCACCGCACTAACCCCATAGAGTAGAAAGTAACGGTGAAGAGCACGTTATCTTTTGCTAGTAGCTTCACAACATTTTTTAAACCTGATTTTTGCCAATCCTTCAAATTCCAATGGCTAACTACAGAAACTGGTTCCTATCAAAGCACCTCTAGTTTTTTGTTATTTGGCTTACTATTTTTGTAGTTTCACTTGGTAGTATTATAACTGCATACTTGTTATTGTGATGGTGGCATTATGATATAACGAGATAAAAATGTTGATCTTTTGTTTATGGGCAGAATAATGTTAATATTTTGTATTTATCAGTTCTAAATGGTAAAAATGTATATCTATTTAAGGTTCTCAAGTTAATGAGAAACCAGTCATAAGCTTGTAATTTTGCGTACTAAACTGGTCATTTGACTTACTATTCTTGTCATTTGGCAAGGAAATATGAAAATAATATCAATTTTTTTATGACACTTAATTTCATGAGAAATCCAATTACAGAATTGTTATTTCACTTATCATTCTTGTCATTTAGGTATGAAACTTAATTTCATGATAAACCCAATTACAGAATTGTTATTTCACTTATCATTCTTGTCATGTAGCATGAAATGTGGAAATAATGGCGATTTTTCATAAAACTTAATTTCATCATAAACCTAGTCACAAGCTTATAATTTCACTTATCAAACTTCTTATTTAGCTTACCACTTTTATCATTTGGCTTACTACTCTTGTCATTTAGCAATGAAATATGAAAATAATTGCAATTTTTCATGATATTTAATTTTATCAGAGACCCAATGAGAGAATTGTTATTTCACTTACTATTCTTGTCATTTGGCTTACCGCTCTTGTCATTTGGTAGTATGAAAATAATGGCAACTTTTCATAAAACTTACCAAACTTGTTATTTAGCTCATCACTTTTGTCATTTGGCTTGCTAATCTTGTCATTTGGTAGTATGAAAATAATAGCAACTTTTCATGAACTTACCAAACTTGTTATTTAGCTCATCACTTTTATCATTTGGCTTACTAATCTTGTCATTTAGCAGTGAAATGTGAAAATAATGATAACTTTTTATGAAACTTAATTTCATAAGAAACCTAATGACAGAATTGTTATTTCACTTACCACAGTTGTTATTTGGCTTTCCACTCTTGTCAATGCTTTTCATAACTTGTTATTTGGCTTACTCAACTTGTCATTGGCCAAAGAAATATGGAAATAATGTCCTTTGAACACAAAAAATGAACTTCATATAAATTGTTTTTCATAACTTGTTATTTGGCTTACTCAACTTGTCATTCACCAAAGAAATTTAGAAATAAACAAAGTTGTAATTTGATATACTTAAGTTGTGATTTTCTAAACTTGTTACTTGCAATAATTAAGTTGTTATGTGATATACTTGTTTTATGTAATATTTAAGTTATCATTCGCTAAACTCAACTTGTTATTTAGAATAATTAAATTGTTATTTGATATATCGGACTTGTTATTTGTTATACTAAACTCGCAAGAGCTGACAACATAAAACCAAAAGAAAGAGGAAGTCATTATAAATAGTTTCAATAGAAAAATAGGGATGAATTGTACATATTGGTACTGTATTTAATAGGACTGCAATGGGCAGAGATGGGCAAAGTAGGACCCTTGCCTGATGCCCAGCCCGAAAAATGAACGGGTTGGAAAATACAGCCTATTACCCGGCCCTGCCCATGAAAAGCCTTAGTAAGTTCGGGTTGGGTAGGGTGGCTTCCATGCATGCCCAACAAATCAATATACTATATTAATTAACTAATTATTTATCTTCTTCTAAATAATCTAATGTAACTTTATATTAAAATGGCAACTTGGCCTTAATTTAGTTATTACTAATTAATATACTATGAAACTATATTTTATAGTAGTTAAGAGGAGTGACCTATGACAAACAAAAATGTTGTTAGTATATTTTATTAAACTTAATTGCTTTTCTAGTTTCTAAAATTTCTTAACCAAATAAGAATATTTTTTTCCATAACTCCCAAATACTCATAAGAGGATGGATCAATTATACAAATTGCCAATGGTCATAATGTTTACAGTAAAAAAAAAAGGGTTAAAGTGCAATTTTAACAACAAAGTTTACCTTAAGGGGCATTGGACACCATAAAATTTATTTAGGTGCAAAAATATATATAAAGTTATCAAAAAAGGACATCTAGCACCACACTGTTAACGTCCATTAATTTACTTTTAGAGGGGCACACAAAGTCAATTTTAAGGTGTATTTTTAACATCAAAGTTTACATCAAGGGACATTAGGCACTATAAAGTTTACTTGGGTGCAAAAATATACATGACTTTTTTAAAAAAAATAAAATTCTCCAACTCCTATAAATATCCATTAATTTTATTTTTTTGTGTCCCACTAAATATTACTTTTTCTCTCTACTCATTCCTACTTTCTCTTCTCCTTAGTATCATGGACAAATTTGAAAAAAAAATTAAAGAAGCAAAACAATTACTTAAATATAGCATATAGTACATGATCTCTCTAAAATATTTATATGCGTTATTTGATTATATATTAATTTATAAGCTAAGCAAATTAATTTGGAGAAAAACGATAAATATAATATTTTACAGTAATTTATTTAATTTTTTTTAATATCCTCAAATTAGTCTATTACGTCCTATATTAAGGACTGGAGGTAGTACTTGGATGCTAGCAATGAACCTCATATCCTCGAAGGGAAAGGCGTTGTTTTGTGTAAATACATATAAAGGCTTGGAGACAGAGAAAACAACATGATAAAGAGAATGTTTACGCTGAAGTACACTTCATGATGCTTAGTGTCCCTTGATGTAAACTTTCTCATTAAAAATGACCTTAAAACTAATTTTGTGAGCCCTTTTGACGGTAAACTAACAGACATTAACGGCCTCATGCTAGATGTCCCATTTTGACAACTTCATGTATATTTTTGTATCCAAATAAACATTATAGTACCCAGTGCCTCTTAGGGTAAACTTTGTTGTTAAGATTACAATTTTAACCCAAAAAAATGAATGGTTATACAAATCACAGTAAATGATAACACGTTTAACTCTCAAAATCATTTGAAAATAAATAAGTATAATAAACACTAAATATTGATACAATAGTGTGTTTGATTCAGGGGATAAATATGAGATGAATAAAATATATATAAATAGAATTATATATATTTTTACAGGCAAGGCCAAATGGGCAAGGCAGCGTACCATGTCCGATGCCCAGCCCAGCTCAACAATTTGCCTTGCACGAACATGCCTAATATTTCTTTTGAGCCATTTTTTTAGGACGGGCTAGGCATTTTTTTGTAGGCTTGAGCGGACATAGCGGGCAACCAGGCTTCGTGAACACCCCTAGTATTTAAGATGGGTTTAATATTTTTTACTTTGTTAATAAGTGACCACTGTTATAAATTATTAATGATAGTTATGTATTGGTGAAATGACATTTGAATTTGAGATTATTAAATGTTTCAGTTTGAATTGTCATTATTTTCACATTTCACTGCCAAATGACAAGAGCGGTAAGCCTAATGATAAAAGTAGTAAGCAAAATAATAATTCTGTCATTGGTTTCTCATGAAATTAAGTTTTATGAAAAGTTACCATTATTTCCACATTTTACTAGTAAATGACGAGCGGTAAGCCAAATGATAAGAGTAATAAGCGAAATAACAATTGTGTTACTAGATTTCTCATGAAATTAAGTTTCATGAAAAGTTGATATTATTTTCACATTTCACTGCCAAATAGCAAGAGTGGTAAATCAAATGACAAGAGTAGTAAGACAAATAACAAGTTTGGTCAGCAAAATTACAAGTCTATGACTAGATTTCTCATAACTTTAGAACATTTAATAGATCTACATTGTTACCATTTAGAACTGATAAATACAAAATGTTAACATTGTTTTGCTTATAAGCAAAAGACCAATATTTTCAGATCATCATATCATGTTACTGTCATTGTAATAACAAGTATGCAGTTACAACACTACTAGGTGAAATTACAATAATGGTAAGCCAAATAACAAAAAACCAAATGTGCTTTGACAGTAGCTAGTTTCTGCAATCAGCCATTTGAATTCAAAGGATTAAAATCAGCTCCATCACTAAAACCTTCTCTTAACAACAAACAAATTCAAATAAAGGAAATCAGAAATCTTAGTACAAGACCAAGTATCTCATTAGTCGTCATCATCTTGTTTCCCCTTTGTCATGGAGAAAAGAAAGAGGTGATTTAGTATAAAAAGAAGCAAAATGATTACCATTTGTCTCTATATGTCCAGTATAAGAACATAAATAGAAATCACAATCGAAATCGAAATCGAAATCGAAATCGTTATTGGTGGGTGAACATAAATTGCAAATAATTGAAGCTTGAGAACTCAAATAGGTTTGTAACATGTTGACTGTGGAGATCTGGAGTTCGCCTTCACTAAACAAGCTACTGGAGAAGATCTTGAGTTTTCTTACCCTACGAAGAAGTGGGAGAGGAAGTCCAATGGAGAGGAAGTCAAAAGAGAAGGAAGAGGAAGAGGAAGTAGAGGAGAAGGAGGAAAGAGAAAGAAGAAGAGAGGGAGAGGAAGTAGGAAGAGAAGAAGGAAAGAAGGAAAGAAGGACATTTTGGTCCTTTAGGCTTGATTTGATTGTTGCAATTTAGGACTTGGTTTCTCTAAGCAATTTCTTTTATTCAAGTGTACATTTGGCCATTTTGCTATTTCAAGGGTCTTTTATTGCTATTTTCCCATTTAATAATTTGTATATCGTTATATGTTATTTAAATATATTAATAATTTATCTTATTGATTATAAATACTCATTAAGGACAATATGGTGTTATATATATAACCCTTTTTATCATCATTTTCAACTTATCAAACATAAATTTTTTTACTAAATTATATATAACCTTTTTGAACTTTGGGATGGTTGCATATAATCTCTTTAACATTTCAAAGTTTAAATTCAACCCGTTGATCTTTTATTTTTTTTATTGCGGACCCCTTGCTATTAATTCTCCATTATCTTTTTAACAGAATTTGCCATGTCAGATCAATATAAGACATCCTGCATCTTACGTGGCATTTTATATGGCATCCTATGTAAGTTAATTTTATAAAACTCCCTTAAACTTTAAACTAGTTGCATATAACTCCCCTAATATTTTAATATTAAACCCCTTCCATTACATTTTTTTCCTTCTATTTAATAGTTGTCAAAAGAGCTCATTACCTTTACAGTAACGTTTTTATAATGTTATGATCTTATTTTTCAATTTTAATAGATTTATTAAGATTTTGACAATCATTTATTAATTAAAATAGCAATTTTTATGTGAAAAAAATAGAAGAAAAATGTTATTTAAAATTTTATGTTGACAAAAAATATAAGAATAAAAATTCAACTTCTAATTGAAGAAAAACATAGGGTTAATTTGTAATTTTAACAATAAAATTTACCCTAAAAAGCACTGAGCACCATACAGTTTATTTGCGTGTAAAAATTATACATAAAGTTTTCAAAAAAGGCCATCTAGCACCATGCTATTAACATCCATTAGTAAGGCCCATGAAGTTAGTTTTAAGATAAATTTTTAACAATAAATTTTACATCAAAGGGCACCAAGTACCATAAAGTCTACTCGGGTGTAAAAATATACATAAACTTTCTAAAAAGGGAAAAATAACAAAATTCATTAACTCCTATAAACGTCAGTTAATTTTATTCTTTTAGAGCCAACCAAATATCACATTTTCTCTCTACTCATTCATACTTCCTTCTCTCCTTAGTATAATGGACTAATTTGAAAAAAATTGAAGTAATACAATTACTTAATTATAGCATATATTATATTATCTCTCTAAAATATTTATTATATGCATCTTTTAATTATATATTAGTTATAAGTCAAACAAATTAATTTGGAAAAAAATATAAATATAATAATTTAAAGTAATTTATTTAATTTGTTTAATCTTCTTAAATTAGTCAAATGTGTCCTATATTAAAAACCAGAGGTAGTACTTGAGTGCAAGTAATGTACTTCGTATAGTAGAAGGGAAAAACATCATCTTGGATAAATACATATAAAAGGCTTGGAGACTGAGAAAATGACATGATAAAGAGAGAGTATGTTGACTATGATGAGAGAAAGGCAGATAGACTTCAAAGTTGGAGTGGATGGACAGAAAATACGGCATTTGGTGGGACCTAAAAAATAAAGTTAACAAATGTTTATAGAAGTGATCTTATGTCACCTAACACCAAATTTAATACTCTAATTAATGTGGCAAAAGTAGCTTCTAATTAGAGGTCGATCTCAAGGAGTTCAAATGTCTACTAGCATTATTAAGTGATTAAGTCACAAATTAGAATAGAATCTAGGTGAATACATTGGCAATTGAGATGAAATCATTTCTGGAACTTTTAGAAGAATGCCACTAAACAAAGAGTAAAAGAGAGAATGTTTAAAATCTAAAATCAATGGGAGACATGACTCCTAGGAGATATAACTTTGCCTTAACTACCTTTCTTGCATTAATTAGATTTTAAGAGCTTTAGTTGAATTAATTTTTGTAGAGATGAGATCGATCAAATGGAGATTCAGCCACTTCCAAAAGAAACATTAACTAATATTTCTCAAGAATTCAATCACAATGTATAAATCCGTACTAAACCTAGCTAAAGAACCACACATCATTACTCTAAATCAAGAAGATAACCCCTTAATACAATCAACCAAATCATAAATCACATAAATGGATAAAGAGGAGTCTGAATTTAGAAGCAAAGATTGACAACACAATCAAAATGTTACTGGATTAAAACACATAAAAGACTCTAAAATCTCCCTATTAAGATCATGGCTTAGGCTCTATTATAGCTCCTAGAGATCTTGAAGTTTAGTTGGACATGGAAGATCGGAGACTCAAGCTGGACAATGTGGAATCCATAGTAGCGATGGTGATGGACTAAAAGAAAAGCTAGACTGAGGATTAAGAGAAGAAGTAGAAGGCAAAGATTATCAATGATGATGAATGAATAATGCTCCCTTGACCAAAACCCATTCTCCCTCCTTGTAATTAACACCTCTTAATCAAAAATCAGATCAGGATCCGCGTCTCTTCAAAAATAGAGCTCCAGATCCAATTCCATCCTCTTCCAGCTCTGGTTCTCGTGTCTCTAGTTTAAATTGCAGATTGTCGTCCTCCGCCGTAGCACCTTGACTTATTTGCTGTGGCGCATGTCCAAAACGGTATCATTTGGATTAGTAATGTGGAGGTTCCATTAAAACCGAATCTGCCGTGGCGCTTCTCAAAACCCGTCGTAGCACCTATTACAAAAGTCCTGTCACTTTTGTAGCCAAGTCTTTGAATGTTTGTTTCTTTAATTTCTGGACCTAAATTCATATGAAATTACAAAACACTCCTTCCAAACAAATATTAGTATTTTATCACAATTAATTCTAGAATTAAGCATATAATTTCATAAAAATCATGCTAGAATTAATAAAATATAGAGAAATATCAAGGAGTTGATGAATTTTGTTATTTTTTCCTATTTTAGAAATTTTATCAATCTTTTTGCATCCAAATAAATTTTATGGTGTCCAATACCTCTTAATATAACCTTCTTTGTTAAAAATGCATCGTAAAATTGACTTTATGGGTCCCACTAATGGTAAATTAACATACATTAACGGCATGGTATCAATGCCCCTTTTTGACAATTTCATATATATTTTTGTACCTAGGTAAATTTTATAGTGTCAAGTGCCCGTTATGGTAAACTTTGTTGTTAAAATTGCACCTTAACCCAAAAACATACACTATTGTTAATAAAAGGATAAATATTGGCAAAAGGGATCCTCTAATACAAAACTAGCATTTTAATGTTAGCATTGTAATAATATTTGCATACGATCAATGCTCACTTGTTCCAAAAAAATTAATAAAAATAGTTCTGTGTACTTTTTCTATAAAAAAAACATTCACTGGTGCTTAGCAGGGACTTCATTCTTCTTCATACCAAGGATTAACTAAAGTCTTGAGTATTAGGAGGCTAGCTATCATACAATAAATAATAAAAGAAGATTTATTGTTATATTTGATATAAATGCGTGAATGTAAAGTAGATCAAATTTCATAATTAAAGAAAATTACGGATGCTTGTTCTGTTTGACGTGATGCAGAATTATTATTCTTCTTCTGTTCTTTTTTTTTTTTCTAACTTCTTATACACTTTTTGCTTAGGATTAGGAAGAACCTTACAACCCCTTGCATCATGACGCATTTTTCCACAATTACCACATTTTATAGTAGCTCCTTTTCAACTATCATTACAAAAGAACATGTGATTAGTGATAGAATTTTTCCCACCTCACCTCTGCCTCCACATGTCACTTTTATATAATTCTTCCTCAAAGTCACCTCTCTATTAGCTTGAATCAGTGACCTTGCAAAAATACGCGCATCTTTATCAGTTGAGCTACAATGAACCTACTAACTTTTTTATGTAAAATTAAATACTTATAATATTGTTATGCAAAAAATTGTATATACAAATATATATTATTAAAACTAAAAATAACCTATATGATAATTTTAATTTTAACTATTTTTATGATAAAATAATTTTTAAATATTTGTTATACTATTTATTTTATAATGTTTTATTTTTTAATATAATATTAATCAGGAAAAATTAATCTTTTAGTTCTCTACCTTTTAACTCACTTATAACTCAATCCCTCATCTATGATTTGTTGTGACTTAATCTCTAAACTTTTAACCATCTCTTGACTCAGTTCCTCATGTTTTCAATGTGTACAAAGTCTTTTCAATGGGTTTATGCAAGAATTTCTCAATTTCTCATACAATATAAGAGCCACATCATACCTTTCACCCTTGTAAGCGCCACATTAGACGGTGAATTAGCATGAGGGTAAAAGCTAGAGGATTAGGGCCACAGTGGTTTTCCCTTCTCATAATCTCCTTTCCTTGCGTCTTTTCCATCTCTGTTTGAATTTCCTCTTGGCTGAAGAAGGCTCGCATCATCTTGCATGCCTGTGGGTCATTCTCCATCGACCTTATCTTCTTGATCGATGCGTTCTCCTCCATCTTCTTTCTCCTTGTGTTTGTATTCTCCATCTTCATTCTCCTCGTGTTCGTCTGACTGATGCAGACGGGGAGGAATGGATCTGAAAATTCTTCTCTACTTCTTCAATAGAAAATTTTATGGTCCACTGCATCTTTCGTTTCACTGCTGGATCTCAAATTATGTAGGCATGGAATCTGTTTTATGACTTGAGTTGTACCATGTACTAATGCTATTAATTTAAATGAGTCTTATTTCATATTAACTTCCTGTTCAACAACACTCCCAAAATTTCATTATTTGAAAAGAGCAATCCTAGTTTCATTTTTGAAGCCCCACCTGGACTAGTGATGAAGTCTGAGCCTTGATCGGATGCGTTTAATCTTCAATGAAATCCCTGGCTTTTCTGATTTCTGAATGATTTTTTTGTTGATCCTATCATCTGATAAGCTTTTTTAATGGTACCAAATGCTATATTATGCCTTGACTCTGCACTGTGAATCCTTTTGAACTTGAACAGGTGGAAGTGTTACTAATAGAAAAAACTGAAACATGTCTTGGAACACGTACCACTCCCCAGGTTCTATGATATTTGACAAGCATTCAATGTGCCTACATGGAGATCAAAGTGCAAGAGGAGGGTAAAGTGCAAGAGGAGAGGATCAAAGAGTAGGAGGAAGTTGAAGAATTGTTTCGAGAGACACAGAATTAAATTGTTTCAGATTGTAAAATGTTTGCATTAAATTATTTAGGATTGTAAAACGTTTAGCAATTTTGCAATGTGCCATTTTTGTGTAGTAGGAAGTTGAATTCCAACGTGCAATTTTGCACTGCACTATACAAGGTTTTTAAATTGTTAATTATTATAGCACCGATTGGTATCATGCCGTGGGATGGAAAAAAAACTGATATTTTGAGGTTAAAAAAAAATTACTGATCAATGTCCATAGTATTGTGAGATAAAAAAACTTACCCATACTTCACCCAAATTAGTGGGGTTTCAAATACATCCACATTTGTTTCAAGAAAAAACACTACTTTTTGTAGAGAAATGATGCAGGAACAGTTGAGTGCTCACTAAAATTTAACAAATCTGCACATGAAGGTATCCCTATTTAATAAATTAATTCATAATTAATCTTGAAGAGATTGAAAAGCAAGGGTTTGCGCCTAAACTTACAGAGAGAGCCACTGAATAAAGCCAAAGTCAGGAATATGATAACTATATATGGCATGAAAAATATTCTTCTTCTTCGATTTGGTCTTCTTCGCTGCGTCTTTGCTTTACCTTTCTTCTCCGTCACATCTGCAGTGCGTCTTGTCGCCTCGCTTGTTCTCGCCTTTGTTCAGTCGCATGTAGTGGCAAATGTGCCCTAATTAAAACCTTTTTCTTTTTAAATTTCATATAAATTCTAAGGAAAATGACAATAAAATACCACTTAAATTCTAAAAAGACAGATAAGGGACCTGAATAAGCAAAATGACAAATAAGGCACTGGGTACCAATCTGAAATTCATATTTTCGGCCAAAAGGCCAAAATGCCCTGATGAATGCGAGAAGACCGAAAGCTGAAAGTGAGAGAAAGGAGAGAGGAAGACCGACGCAGTGAGAGAAAGGAGAGAGGAAGACCGACGCTGATGAAATGCGGGAAGAAGGAAAGAAGAATGTTGGAAATGCTATTATCTTACTCCTTCGCATCACCATTCTGTAGAGATTGTTGATTTGGTGGGTTTTGGTTGTGGGAAAGAGGATTTGTAGTGAGAGAGGGAGTGAACCGAAGCGGAAAGATGAAGCGGAAATCAGAAAACTGGCAAGCAATTACGTAACGTAACTGCTGTCATATGCCTGCTGGTTTTTGGTAAATCCCATTACGTGAATGGTAAATTTCACTATACATGTAGTTAATTATGAATTTTACAAAATACATATTGTGATTTACAACTTTTGTAGTGAAAGTGACTACTTTGTTAATGGGTTTTGCAACCTGTTTTCAGGAGATAAACAACTTGTTTGTAAAAACTAATAAAATTTCACGCTAAATTTGACAAAACGTATAGTGGGATTTACAACTTCCGTAGTAAAAATGACCACTTATTCAATGGATTTTGTAACTTGTTTTCAGGGGATGGGCAGCTTGTTTCTAAAAACTAATAAAATTTCCTACTAAATTTGACAAAACACATAGTGAGATTTACAACTTTCGTAGTGAAAATTACCACTTCTTAAATGAGTTTTGCAACCTCTTTTCAAGGAATTGGCAACTTGTTTCTAAAAACCAATAAAATTCCATGCTGAATTTTACAAAACATAGAGTGATATTTACAACTTTTGTAGTGAAAATTACCACTTCTTAAATGAGTTTTGCAACCTCTTTTCAGGGGATGAGCAACTTATTTCTAAAAACCAATAAAATTCCATGCTGAATTTTACAAAACACACAGTGATATTTACAACTTTTGTAGTGAAAATGACCACTTCTTAAATGAGTTTTGCAACCTCTTTTCAGGGGATGAGCAACTTGTTTCTAAAAATCAATAAAATTTGATGCTGAATTTTACAAAACACACAGTGATATTTACAACTTTTATATTGAAAATGACCACTTCTTAAATGAGTTTTGCAACCTCTTTTCAGGGGATGAGCAACTTGTTTCTAAAAACCAATAAAATTCCATGCTGAATTTTACAAAACACACAGTGATATTTACAACTTTTGTAGTGAAAATTACCACTTCTTAAATGAGTTTTGCAACCTCTTTTCAGGGGATGAGCAACTTGTTTCTAAAAATCAATAAAATTTGACGCTGAATTTTACAAAACACACAGTGATATTTACAACTTTTATAGTGAAAATGACCACTTCTTAAATGAGTTTTGCAACCTCTTTTCAGGGGATGAGCAACTTGTTTCTAAAAATCAATAAAATTTGACGCTGAATTTTACAAAACACACAGTGATTTTACAACTTTTATAGTGAAAATGACCACTTCTTAAATGGCTTTTGCAACCAGTTAATTCAACGTGACTACAAAAGTTGTCACTTTTATTAGTTTTTACAAACAAGTTGTTTATCTCCTGAAAACAGGTTGCAAAACCCATTAACAAAGTAGTCACTTTCACTACAAAAGTTGTAAATCACAATATGTATTTTGTAAAATTCATAATTAACTACATGTATAGTGAAATTTACCATTCACGTAATGGGATTTACCAAAAACCAGCAGGCATATGACAGCAGTTACGTTACGTAATTGCTTGCTAGTTTTCTGATTTCTGCTTCATCTTTCCGCTTCAGTTCACTCCCTCTCTCACTACAAATCCTCTTTCCCACAACCAAAACCCACCAAATCAACAATCTCTACAGAATGGTGATGCGAAGGATTTAGTTTCGTCAACTGGAGGGGGTTCGGTTTCGTGGAGTGGAGGGATTGGTTTCATCGAGTAGAGGGATTCGGTTTCACTGAGGGGAAGGATTAGTTTCATCGAGTAGATGGATTGGTTTCGCCAAGTGGGGGCAGTTTCTCTTTCGCCGAGTAGGGGGAATTGCTTTTGCTGGGAGGAGGCGAACACAATAAGGGCAATTCCGTCTTTAGGCCAAAAATCAAAATTCCAGATTGGTACCTGATGCCTTCTTTGTCATTTTGCTTATTCAGGTTCCTTATGTGTCTTTTTGGAATTCAAGTGGTATTTTAGTGTCATTTTCCCTAAATTCTATGGGTATTTGATTTGACAGGCACATGAGCAATTATTAACACTGGCAATAACATTTTTCTAGACGCAGGAGGGATGAGTTATGAGTTGAACTGCTAAATGGATAAGAAGCATTATGTTTTCAAAAAATAAAAAAAATAAGAAACTGAGTCATAAGCAAATCAAAAGTTTAGGGATTGAGTCGCAACGAGTCATAATTGAAAAACTGAGTTATAATGAGTTAAAAATTAAAAGACTAAAAAATTAATTTTTCTATTAATTTCTAATGAAATTAATTTTGAGTTTTAAATCTTAAATAATTTTTTCATAAATATATATTTTTAATTGACACTGATAAGATATATAATTTAATTATACATGTATGATATTATATTATATTTTATTATATTATCTATATGTGTTTTATATATTTGATGAAAAGTATTTATAATTAGTTAAAAAAATCTAGTTATTCAAAAAATAACTATTATAATAAAAATCTAATAAATTATTCTATATTCAAAAATTAAATGGTTTGAATAGATTATAATAAATAATATTCGCCTACTTATATGTGTAGCTTATATAATTTTTTTCTTAAAAACCTTTGTATGTGCCACTTGTTTTTGTGTTGAAGACCGAAATTAATCTATATTATGAGTTATTAATTATATCATGATTAAATTTTATTGTTTAATGACTGAAATTCAAAATTCACTTCAACATTAATTTGATCTATAATCATAAATTAAGCTTTTCATATAAATTTATTTTTTTGTTTTGAATTTTTATCATATATTGCATGTTTCAATATCTTCTATATATAATAAAATTATTTCTCTCTGATATCAATTTGTATAACAAATTTATTAATATTCTTATCATATTTATTTAATTATTATCAACAATCAAAAGCAATTGATTTTAATGAAACATAAACAAGTTTTCTAAAAAATTGTCTTCATGTCTTTAGTATGTATCTAATGGTGTGATAAATGATGATGATATATTCATTAACACAAACTCCATAAATATATCAATTTATTTTACGATTGAAGATATACTTAAATCATTATATTCTTAATTATCTTACTGTATAAGTTATTGTAAGATTATAATCTAAAATAATGAAATTTAAAATTAGCGATGCGTTAGCAACAGAATTGCGACGAAACAAACTTATTGACTTGTGTATGAAGTGGACCTTTGCCTTTAAGGCGCTTCTTAAGTTGCAAATCTTCCCACCAAATAGTAGTATAGTAAGAAAACTGAAATGAAGCTAGTTTTACCCTCTTTTTTTCAGGCCAATCATTCATTCTAAAAATCTGCTCGAACTTCATCTCTCAATCAAGATATTTATCCGGATTAGTATTACCCTAGGAACTAGGATACTTGATCTTTGGGTCAGTTATAGCCACGTCATTTTAGGAATATTTGCTCATGCTCGTTGAAGATGATGAACTAGATCTAATCATCTCCTTATCACTACTATCAGCTTTGGATACCTTCCACTCTTCTATTTCCATCTTGAGATTAAGAAACTCACCTCTCACAGCCCTCATGAATACTTGGATTTCTGTGTTGAATTCTTCATTGTTGTATTTTTTACCACTCATCTTTAATATGAAATGTTAGTTTAAGCAAAGAGGAAAAAAAAGGAATAAAGGACCTCACCACTCTTCTCGGTGCTGCTCGTGTTTCTCTCAAATCTAGCTTTTATATTGAAGTAAAACACTCTTGTCTTTTACCACTCAAGATTGCGTCCTATAGTATTCTTGATTAAAACTCAATAAAAAACCATCAAACAATATTAGAAAGTGGTAACCTTCACAACTAGAAATTGTAAGAGCTAGCAACTATGTGAAAGAAAAAAAGAAATAAGAGATGAAAGAAGAAGGATAGAAAAAGGAGAGGATGGAATGAAAGGAGGAAAAAAGAAAGTGAGGTGAGAAGTATATGGAAAGAAAAAGGATAGGGACAAAATGTGGGAAAGGAAGGAAGAAAGTAGGGAACAAAAATAAGGGTGTGAAAATAAAGCAAAATAGGAAAAAAAGTATTTAGGAAAGGTACTACATTGGGAGAAATTTAGAAAAGTAGGTACCTCGCAAGAAAAGAACTCAAATTAGGCGAGTAGTATGAAAAAGAAGGAAAAGCAATAGGAAACAAAAGAAAAAAGAAAACTTGAAGAAAGAGAATAGGAAAATAGTATGAAAAGGAAAGAAATTCAAAATAGAAAACAAGAAAGAAAGGAAAGTAAGAGTCTTACTACCTAAACTTAAAAATTTAGGAAATTACTTGTGACTTGTAATGGAAGTACTCTCAAATTAGAAAAATTGCCTTTAACTTTGTAATATTCCAAATCTGCAACTCTTTCCTCTCTTTTTTTTTTTGAATATTTTTGGGCAATTAGGCAGCTTTTTTTTTCTTTTTTTTACACAACTGGATCTTTTTTTCTTTTTTTTGCATTTTTTTCTTCTTGTTTTTTTTTGCTACTCAAAAAATCAAAGCAAGTCAAACAAACACAAATAATGGGTAGGAAGAAAATGAAAAGGAAAAAAACAAAAAGAATGGAAACAAGAAAGAAAAGAGGAAGACAGAATAAGGAGAGCGGAAAAGGAAAAAATGACAACAGAAAAAGGATCAAACTTGAAATCCAGCAAATCTTAGCTCTGATACCACTTGATATGAGGGAACTTATGGACTAGCTAGAATCAAGTAACAAATGGACAGATAATCTAGGCAGGACATTAAGATAACCTGTCTCTTACAACCTGTCGGTATTCTCACAAGAATATGAGAATGTAAGCAAAGCTCACATATAAAGAAATAAACTTAATTTTCATTCATCTAAGTCTGAAATTTAAATACAAAAAATGTAGCCTATACATAACCAAGCATAGAACACTCTAGAATTAGCATCCTAAGACATAAATGCTAAAGATGATACCTCATTAATGATTATTTGATTGTGGGAGGCGTTATTTATTACATAGAGATAAAAGAAAATGACTTAAATTTCAAGAACAAGTATGTTATGTGAAAATAAGAAACTAAATTAAAACATAATCTTTTAGAACAATCTTTGACCAAAAGGCCTATTCAAAGCAAATATAAAAAAGGAAAACTTTCTAAAAAAAATGAATTTAAATCATAATTAATGCATAATGACTCCTTTTAATACTTCGTGAAGGCTCTTGGACATTATTTATGCTTCTCCTCCAAGACGCATACTTGTCACATGGTATTTTAAGTGAATTCTTTAATCTGGACTCCATACGAGCCTTATACATCATCTTATTGGGCTTCTAATAATGTGATCACCATTCTTGGACTCTTTTTAGACTCACTAAAATATGCTTCCTCTAAATAAATGAGCTCCAACTCTTGGCTCTCTTATTAGACAATCCAGGACTTCCTTCATAACTTTGGTCCTTGCTCTTGTCATTGGGCCTTCAATGCTTTATAATGGATCTTTTGGAAGTTAGACTTCTTTCCATATGTTTGGGCTCCTTGTTCTTCTTTTGAAGCTTGATCTTGATCACACCATGCTCCTCTATTAAACAATGTAACGACAAATTAGTGACAAAATTTTTGCGTCGCTAAAAATTTTATAATTGAAATTAGCAATGAAATTAGTGACAAAAATTTCCAATGAAAAAATTATGTCAATAAACATTTACTGATAGAGTTTTTGATGAATTAGTGATTGAATGAAATTGCGTCATAAAAATTCCATCGATAATCCGTTGCTAAATTTAGTGACAAAATTTTTACTGATAATTCATCAAAAATTAGTGATAAAATAATTTTTTTTGTCATTAATAAGCTGTTTTTTGTAGTGTATGGCCAATATTCTTCATTAGGCACTACACCTATTGTTATATCATAAGCTCTCATGAATGAATCTTTGCTATAATATATAGAAACACAATCTTCAGATACTCCTCTCATTTGATAAATTGTAGCACAACATGTCCACAAGGGATGCTAGTCAAATCTCGAGCCTCACATGTATGAGTCATCATCTTAAGATCTACCACCTCCTTTTTCCCTGGACTCTACAACTCAAACCTCTCATTACCTGTCATATAATATATATATATATATATATATTTTTTCAAGTCATCCTTTGCTCTTTGAACCTTATTAATGATTCTATGACATATTACATTTTGAAATCTCTCTAGCCCTCTCTCTTTGCAGCCATCCTCTTCATTAGCATCTTTCTAATTATTTCACACATTGTGATGATTGGCTTGTCCCTTACAACCAATGCAAAATAGATGAATGTCTCTGCAATGTTGTTTTGCACAATGTCACACTTAGCATTTATTGAGAATGCTTGCGTACTCCAAAGCTTAGGGTCATACTTATCTAACTAGTTAGCAGTGTTAGGGTCAAGCTCTTTTAGTCGTTTCATATGATGGTTGAATTCTTGTTTAGTTATTACCTTGCATGCATTTCAAAGCTTATCTTTCAAATCCGTTCCTTTATATCTGAGCTTGAAATTAGCATATAAATGCTTATCACAGAACCTATGCTCACATTCTGTTGCCTTAAGCACCTCTTGCAACTCCAATAATTTTATTAAATATATATAAATTGATTAATCAATTATTATTAGTAAAAAATACAATAAATATAAAAGAATGATATGTTTTGTATATCTGACATCATGATCCATCCTTTATCCTTTACATGAGCCAATGTTCTCAAATAGCAAATTCATGAACCAATTCCAACTATACTCACTACAACAAAATGTGTTATTTACCTCCCTCATTTATGTCTGTTTTCAAAAACAGAAGAGACTTCATGTCTGTTTTAAACAAAACAGAAGTTAATTCATGTCTGTTTACATCAACCAGACGTGAAGTAATGTTTGTTGACACAAAACAGACATGAATTCATGTCTGTTTATGTAAACAGACGTGAAGTAACGTCTGTTTATTTAAAACAGACGTGAATTAACGTCTGTTTATTTATAACAGACGTTACTTCATGTCTGTTTAGCAGAAACAGACGTTACTTCATGTCTGTTTTTAAGAAAACAGACGTGAAGTGGCTTCATTTTAAAAAAAAAATTTGCCCGCAGCTCGCATTAGTAGTTCATATCAGATCTGCATGTACTACGAAGAACCTCCAGCTCACAGCTATCTCGCTCGCAACTTTGATTTTTCGGTCTCTCCCTCTCATTTTCGTCTTCTCCGTGCAGTAGCCGTGAGCTACTTAAAGATTTTTCAGTCTCTCCTTTTGATTTCAGCTCTTCAAGGTCGTAGCCCTCTCTCCATTGCGTCGCGTGTTCTACAGTAGCCGTGTTGCAGCAGCTCACCGTTGAAGCCGTGAAGCTCACACGCACAGCAGCTCACTGTCGTCATCCTCTCTGTAGGCCGTTGATTCGAAGGCACGCCAAAACAGTGAAGGTAAGTTCATTCAACCATTACATTGTGGGTTTAGTGTGTTGTACGTGGGTTTGAGTAGCTTGAAGAGTTTTGAATTGGTTTCTGAGGTTGCTGTTTAAATTTTTACTGAAGAATTGTATTTAGATAGTTTTAAATTTGTATATATTGATTGGGTAGAAATTTTAAAGATTTCAAGCCTTGTTAATCTTGTTAGAAAAATAATGCACACAAGGTGTTTGTCAAAATGCCTAAGAGGGATTGCATTAGATAGTTTCCTATATGTATTAAATTTAGATTAAGGATTGGGTATACATTAAATTATTAATGAAAAAATTGCATTTAGATAAGTTAAAATTTGTTTACATTGATTGGGTAATATATTTGAAGTTTGAAATCATTATTAACTAACTTGTTTGAAAATTAATATATAAAAAGTGTTTGTCAAAATGTCTAAAAGAAAATTTCCCTATATGTTTTGAATTAGATGTTGATTACATTCAAGAGGAAGCTTTAAAAATTGGATGTTTATTAATTGGATAATGGATTTGAAGATTAAAAAGATTGTTATGCATTAATTAGTTGTCAATGAAAAGCTTTGTTCTCATAATGTTTGGATTTTTGTTATGTAATATGTAAAATCTCCACAACTTGTAAAAGTAATTTTTATGTCTTTTTAAATTTTAGGAATTGGCATGATTTATGTTGTAATTGGAATGAATCGGATTCAATTGATATCATTAGTTTTGAATTTGGTTAATGTTTATTGGGACTGTGCTGAATGGAATTAAATTGTTTATAATTCCTTAGGTAGTAACGGAATGGATCATAGTTGGATGAATACTTTGAGAACAAGTGATGAATACGAGAATGGAGTAGAACGATTTATTGAATTTGCTAAACAGAATGCTCCTAGCAATAACGGAATGTATTTTTGTCCCTGTGTCAAGTGTTTAAATGAGAGGCGACTAAGTGTTGATGATATTAGAGATCACCTGCTTTGTGATGGTATACATCTTCGATATACAAGATGGGTATGGCATGGTGAAGTAGGAACAAGTTCAATACTCAAAGAAGAGGAAGTTATGGATGATGTAAATGATAGAATGAGCGATATGATTCGTGATGTAGGGATAGAGTTCTTTGTGCGATCACATGCAAATGATAACTTGAAGAGTGATGCAGAGATGCCTTTGTACCCTGGGTGTTCTAAGTATACACGATTGACAGCTGTATTGAAATTGTTCAGTTTAAAAGCAAATAATGGGTGGACTGACAAAAGTTTCATAGAGTTGCTTCAATTGATTAGTGATATGCTTCCAATTGATAACGTTCTTCCAAATCGTGTGTATGAGACAAAGAAAATCTTGTCTCGGATGGGTATGGGCTATGAAAAGATACACGCTTGTCCTAATGACTGTGTATTATATAGAAAAGAGTATGCTGGTCTACATGAGTGCCCAAAATGTAAAACTTCACGATACAAGGTGAAAAAGAACATGGACTGTGCTGGTAACTATGATGGTGATGAGACAAGTAAAGGGCAACCTTTGAAGGTGTTATGGTATCTTCCGATAATACCACAATTTAAGCGCTTATTTGCTAATGCAACAGAAGCGAAGAAGTTAAGATGGCATTTTGATGAGAGAATATCAGATGGAAGATATCTTCGGCACCCTGCTGATTCTCCTCAATGGCAGAAAATAGATGAAATGTTTCCGGAATTTGGTCTTGAACCAAGAAATCTTCGCCTTGGGCTTTGTACAGATGGAATCAACCCTTACGGTACTCTTAATAGCACGTATAGTGCATGGCCAGTACTGTTGGTGATTTACAACCTATCTCCCTGGTTATGTATGAAGCGCAAGTACATGATGCTTTCTATGATGATTTCAGGACCGAAACAACCAGGAAACAATATCGATATCTACTTGGCACCTTTAATTGAAGATTTGAAGATATTGTGGGAAGAATGCGTGGATGTGTTTGATGCATACAAGCAGGAGTCCTTTAAGTTGCGTGCCATGATCTTTACAACGATAAATGACTTTCCTGCATATGGAAATCTATCAGGATACAGTGTGAAGGGGCATAAAGCATGTCCTATATGTGAAGCAGACACATATTTCTACCAACTTAAGCACAGAAGGAAGACAGTTTACCTCGGTCACAGGAGGTTTCTTGATCGATTCCACCCATATCGGAGATTGAAAAAGGTTTTTAATGGCTCACTAGAGCATGGCATGGCTCCGAAGGCATTAACTGGAGAGGAAGTTTACCAGCGAGTTGAAAGAATCAATGTCATTTTCGGTAAGACTCAAAAAGCTGCAAGTGAGAAAAACATATGGAAGAAGAGGTCTATTTTCTTTGATCTTCCATATTGGCGCAGTCTTGATGTAAGACGCAGTATTGATGTGATGCATGTGGAAAAAAATGTGTGTGATAGTCTTATCAGTACTCTTTTGCACATACCTGGAAAAACTAAAGACGGAATTAATGCAAGACTTGATCTGGCTGAAATGGGCATACGAGAGCACTTACATCCACAATTGAGAGAGGGTGGTAAGCGGGCTTATATGGAACCTGCGGCCCACACATTGTCTAAAGTCGAAAAAACAAGCTTGTGTCAGTGTTTGCATGACATCAAGGTACCCCAGGGGTATTTTCTAATATGAAAAGGCTTGTCTCAATGCACGATTTGAAGTTAGTGGGAATGAAGTCTCATGATTATCATGTACTGATGCAACAACTATTACCCATAGCTATTCGAGGCACAATGAGAGATGATGTGAGGAGCACTATAACTAGATTATGTATCTTCTTCAATGCTATTTGTAGCAAAGTCATTGACATAGAGAAATTGGATGAATTGGAAAATGAGGGTTATTTTATATTGTCTCAACTAGAAATGCACTTTCCCCCAGTATTTTTTGATATCATGGTGCATTTGATCATTCATTTAGTGAGGGAGATAAGGCTTTGCGGTCCTATTTTTCTAAGATGGATATATCCATTTGAGAGGTACATGAAAGTCTTAAAAGATTATTTTAAAAATCCTTATCGACTTGAAGCATCAATTGTTGAAAGGTATGTAGCGGAAGAGGCTATGGAATTTTGCAAAACATATCTATCTATAGCTAAGACACCATCTCGGCATGAAAACGATACAAGTAAAGGAATCAGGGGGCTAAAGGTAAAGAGTATGGGTCGTGAAGAAGTGTTACAAGCACACTTATACATATTGAATAATATGGAAGAAGTGCAGTCGTATTTAGATGATCACAAAAAAAGTTTAAAATAAAAGTATCCAAAGAAAAGTGATATGCAGATAGCTAATGAGCATAACAAAACATTTATAACATGGTTCAATGAAAAAGTTTTGAGAGAGGCCAATGTATCTGATATAATAAAATGGTTAGCTTGGAGTCCTTGTTTTGAAGTTATCACTTGGAGTGGATACGACATAAATGGATATTCCTTTTATCTATTGTCCTTCAAAGTAAAAAGCAGAAGGACAGTGATCCTACCATGAATCTTGATGAGACACCACCTTTTGCTTCAAATCCGCCTAGACCAAGTGAAGTAGAATTGGTAGATAATGATGAATATGCTGCAAGAGATGATCATTGTGAAGGGATATGGGACAATGCATAAAGTCAGATTAAGTAATGTAATTTTGCAACGTACCTTGTGTTATTTTCTTTCATTTATTTCATTGCAATGTACTTGATATTATTTATATTAATACATTTCACTATAATTTACTTATTTATCTAATTTTGGTTTTTCAACAGGCACATGGAGGAGGATTTTGATGCCAATATGGAGGAGGATTGTGATAGAGATATGGAGGAGGATTATAACATCGATGATGTCAATCAGCCAGAAGGAAGGAAGGTTAGAGGTAGTACAAGGCTACCAAAGTTAGCAGTACGTCATGGTCGTATTCAAAAGAAGCATGTGGATTTTGATGCCAATATGAATCCAATTGGTGAAGAGAAGGACAGATTCATTAGCTATATAGGCTCCGTTGCCCGAAGCAAAGTTAATATTCTATGGCCTAATTGGAATTCAATTTCTAAGGAGACGAAGGATAGGATTTGGGAATATATTTTGGTATGTCACTTTCTAATTTTATTTGATTTGTTTTTTTGTAAATATAGTTATAACTGAGATCTTTAACTCAAACATATATATTTTTCTTTGCAGCAAACGTATGACATCCCTCGTACTGAGCAAATGAAAAAGCATTTGTTGCAGCAAGTTCGTCAGTGCTGGAAAGATTTTAAGCACACACTCACGAGCCAGTATGTGCGAGGGCCTAAGAAAAATGATGATCCGTGCGAAAAATACTCCTTCCTTGATCCAGATGATTGGAGGAGGTTTGTGGCATCACGGCATGATCCTAAATTTCAGGTACATTGCCTTATAAAACATTTAATTTTGATTTAATTTACTTCACTTGCTCAATTTACTTTGTTTTCTTTTCCACAGGAATTAAGTGCGATGAATAAAGAAAGGCAAGCTAAAAATTTATATCCGCACTATTTATCCCGTGGAGGTTACAAGATGCTTGAGGAGAGGATCATGCAGAATGACTTTAAGGCGATGTAGGAAGCTGCAAAATCTAATCCTAGTATCGTTGTTCAGACCCCACCTCCTCCTCCACGTCATAGAAAATGGAAGGAAGCAAGAATGAAGAAGGGTCAATATATTAATCCAGCAGTTGCTGAGATTGCTAAAAAAATTGTAAGTTGTATAATTCAAATAACTTTAACTTATGGTAATATTCCTTATATTTTATCATTAATTTTCATTTATACTGTCATTAATTTTTTATCATACTTAAAATGTTATAGGAGGTACTTAAAGAGCAAAGCAGTGAAGGTTCATTTAGTCCGAGTGGAAGGATGGACATTTTAGCGACAGCGATTGGGAAGCCTGATCACCCCGGACGCGTTAGAGGAGAAGGGAGGACAGTTGGTCTTACCCAATATTTTGGATAAACTTCACGAGCTTCTCTACGAAGTCAGCCCACTGATGAGATGATAGCTAAACTTTGAGACCAAGTTCGTGATGAGCTCCAATCTGAGCTAGAGGTCAAGATTGAGGCCCAGTTACACCAGTTACTTCGAAAAGAGCTTATGGCTGAGCTTCGTGATGAGATGAAATCTATGGTCTCTAGCATGCAAATTGGGACAATTCAACAACAATGCACACCCCAGGTTTGTAATCAATTCCACTTAAATTGATGTTGAGTTTTACCAATGTTGTTTTTATTTAATTTAATACTTGCATTTCTCTCATTTAGGATTCCCCCGTCTTTCCTAGCACTAAAGACAGTTGTAATCCACTGGGGGCATTGGGAGAGCATGATCCTAGTAGTCCCACGCCGGACTTTGGACAACCTTGTTGTCTTCGTTTAGAGGTCCCAACGATGCGTGTTGTTGCTGATGCTCTCCTCTACAATCAAGGGAGCACTATCCATCACCAACATATTCAAGAGGACCAAGTGAGGGTTATAGTTACGACTGCTCGAGAGGGAGAGACAGGTGCGGATGTACCATTCCCGACTGCTGAAGTTGTGAAGTTAGGTCAGGCAATTGGAACTTTCATTCTTTGGCCTAGACACCTTGTTGATGAGGAGATAATACCTGTGATGGTAAGAAAATGTTATTCTATATTGTGTGCATTTTTTTAACATAATACTTATTATGTTTATTTGATGTTTCATTAGGACCAGAAAGATGTTAATAGATATCCCTGCTTGGCACAATTATATGAGGAATATAAAACAATTAACAAGGTCGACATAAAGATGCCTGTAGGGATTGTGGGTGAAGAAAAATCATATTTCTTTGGACTTGACAACAAAGATATCAGGGATTTCTTATCCTTGAAGGAGTTGGACATAGCATGGGTTCAATTAGCAATCATGTAAGTTTACTTTTTCATTTCTAACTTAAATTTCTAATTTCTTACTTTCACATACTAATAATTATCTTATTTCAATTCAATGATAGCTTCTTCCATAACAAATGCATGTCATCATTGGAGAAGAGAAATTTGTATGGATATTTATGCCCTGCAAGTATCCAGAAGAAGTACAACCCACTAGATAGGAGAATCAGATATGTGGGCAATACGATTGGAGACACTAAATTACCTTGTTATTTGGCACCAATTATTGAAGGGCAAGTAGCTTAATTATATTTATTTATACATACTTAAATTGTTAAGAATTATTGTGATATCCAGTAATATATAAGTCTTACTCTATGATGCAGTTTTCATTGGAGTTTGTGTGTTTCTTGTCCCATTGATAATGTCATCTACTGGTTTGATCCCTTGGGTTGTCGTCCAAGCAGTGAGATGAGGGACGTTTTCAACACGTAAGTACCTTAATATAGATCAATAATTTTGTTTTCAATATAAATTATTTAACTTGTGCTTTCAGTTGCTTATAGGGCTTTAAAGACTTATTATATAATCGGTGGGAAGCGTTCCGACAAAAATGGCTCAACAACTTGGGTATATCCCAGTGTGAGTACTTTAAATTGAAGTTCTTTCATTGATGGCAGTTATTTTATATATGAATTTGGATTATCATTTCCTTGTGATTTGCAGTGTGCTAAACAACAAGGGCCAACAGAGTGCGGATATTACATTATCCGTTATATGTTAGAGATTATTGAGAGCGGATGTACTACAAAATTTGATGAGGTAAGTAAATATAATTTTAGTTTTGCAATAGTTGAATTTTCAAATTGAATTGTTACTTATTTTATTTTCTTCCTATGTTTAAATTTGTTCATTTGTCAATTTACAGATTTTTGATAATGATTGTTCATATACTATTGATGACATTGACTTCATCCAAGACCTTTTGGCACAGCAACTGCTTCAAGAATTGTGGTCCAGGGATTGATCAAGTTTATGTTTAGAGACAATAGGTTATCAATATTGACTTTTGTAATTTGTTCTTCTTTTTTGACTATTTAGTTAATTAATGTGTCTATATAGATAAAGTTATGATGTTGATATGTCTTGGCTGAAAATATTGACTGGTTCATACTATTTCAACTTGTTGGAAAGTGGCTATTATGGCTATTATGGCTGTAGGGGAAGTAGTATATACGAACTGAATTTTTTAAAAAAAATAGAGGACATTCACGTCTGTTTAACGAAAAAAAAAGTAAAAAATCGATTTTTTACTTCTGTTTCTCCAAAAACATATGTGAATTTAATTCACGTCTATTTTAGTAGAAACAGACACGAAATCACGTCTGTTTTTAAGAAACAGACGTCAATTAACGTCTGTTTTAAACGAAACAGACGTAAAAAATCGATTTTTTACTTCTGTTACAAACAAACTTAAATACTACAACTTTTCTCGTCTGTTCAAAACAGAAGTAAAAAGGGGGTACTTTTTATGTCCCTTCTTTTCATGTCCCCTGCAAAACAGACGTAAAAAGTCATGCAAAACAGAAGTAAAAAGTCTTCATTGTAGTAGTGACTTGCGCTCAAATTCTATAATGGCATATGCTATAGGATATATATGCTCATTTGCATCTTTTCCAACTGCAGGTAGAAGGTGGCCTCCAAAGTTACCTTTCAAGAAACAATTATCTACATATATAATTGGTCTACGTGTAGCTACAAATTCTTGTTTACATGTACCATGACACACATATATTTGCTTAAATTGTGACCCTTGTGCCTTAACCATCATTGTACTTTTACGGAGAACTTTTACTATTGCCCCACAATATGCATATATCTTAGCACATTGCTTAAAATCACAACCTTCTAACACTTCTAATGCCATTCATTTTGCTTGATAAGCAAAAAATTTTGAAATTTCAACATTGTAATCCCCTCACAATTGATTTGCGAATGCTATTGCACTCTAGTTTGATTAGTCTCCAATGTGTTCAATATATATATTTCACAACCAACCTGCAGTCACCCATTTATTTTCTCTTTCACATCCATAATTGTGCTCTTTCTAGTGAAATGACTTAATTTGAAATGCATCCCAGCATGAGTCCTTGATGCATGAATAACCCATCCATAGTTGTGCTTACACTTTACCCTGATTCATGATGCTTCATTTTTTATATACTTGAACTCTATACCATTCTCAATGGCATATTGCTTTAATGCTTGCTCGTAAATTTTGAAATTTGCAAACTTCATACCCATATGAAGATTGATAGGTCTTCTAAAATCTGTCTTTTTCATTAAACTTATTAGATGATTTTCTTTCCATTTGTTGGCCTCTATTATCTAATCCAATTAAACTTGCCAACTCTTCACTATCAACATAATCAGATTGCACTTGTCCATCCCAATTACATCCACTTTGTGCCTCTTCATTCCTCATATCTCTACTCTTGGACCCTTCAAATTGGTCATCACGCAACCGTTGATTAACTTTTACTTCTATCCCTTCATCAAGATGTTTAAAAAATAAATCTAGCTGCTTAGTACCACTATTATAATACCTCACATAATTATATACATATATGCCATAAAAATACTTCATTTAAAAGTACATGCATATTTTTAGCACTCCAAACAAGTCATAATTTCAAAACTTTTTTTTTTTGACATAACAAAAGAAACTATTGAAGTCTTATAGTCATGAAAAATAAAAATATAACATAACACATGCTTGAGGAGTATAGAAGCCTTCATGGCTCACTCCATCAGTGCCTTCCCTTGATTTCTACTGGATTTTTCGCTTGAAAATGTTAATATAAAGGATGAGATCAAACGTCTTAGTAACTACTAAAATTCTAACCTATACAAGAAAACAATATATAATAAATAAAAATCCGTTTATATGTGTTTATATATTTATGTATGTAAATCACGGATTTTATACATTCAACTTAATTTCATTTTTTATTCAACAATACACCAACATCATTTTTCCAATATATCAAAAAATAATGCAATATGCAACCTCCCTTATATTACTGTCTATCCTTATACTGTTGACTGGAATCATAAGCTAACACATAGTCTAATAAGAACTAATGCATGTTACTGAATTATTCTAAGCTCACCAAAACTGGAGATATATTCGGTCAAAAATATAGAGTTCAAGTTCAGACTATGGCTCCCCTCCTTTGCAAATAAAATAAGGTGTCACATGTCCCACAGCTCCAATGGATTCCTGGTCAAAGGAAAACATGGAAGAAGGGTCCCTGACAAGTGCCATCCACTATACACCGAATGATGGCATACCACATGGTAATTTTATATCCATGCAAATCTCCTTCTATCCTGAACCTAACAATGCATATGTCATATGCAAATAATGTTACATTAGAAGTATGTGTTCAAATATATTATTAAAATAAGATAGCAATAAAATTTTTGTACCATTTTATAGCAACTCATGATAATTCCATAGCCATCATTATATTTAAATATTGATCATAATTAACAGCAATAAATCTTAACAAAATCAAGTAACATATCAAAACATTTATTTGAAAAATCATAATATTATATTTCAGTATGATATTAAAATTAGTAAATCCATAATATAATAATACACAATTCAAAACATAAAAGAATTTTCAGTTACCTGCTACCCTTTAGCTTACAAAAATTTATACAATGATTACTCCAACATTCTCAAGAGTTTACAAAAATTGCACATAAATATTTATTAACATATGACTCAAAACTATTCTTAAAACTACTCTAAAATTCTAAGACTACACTCTAAACTAAAATTAGAAAAAATAGTGAAAATAGGACAAAAATAATTATTTTAAATATGTAAAGGCCTCAATAATTCTTGAACAAATATGAAAAAAATTATTTAAGAATTTATTTGAATTTATAAAATTGATTCCAAGTCTTGGAGGTGTAGAAATTAATTTTAGAATATTTATTACCGAAATCTTATTGGCAAAGTCATATTTCAGAGAAAATTCAAAATAAATAACTAGAGGTTGAGATAAATTCTGAAATTTTTCAGGATGATTTCCTATATTAAAAAGAAGTTTTTGATGGAGAGAAATGAATTTTTGGAGGTTCAAAAATATTTTTAAAAATAGTAACCAAAAGAGTGAGTTTTGGTTAAAAATTGATATTTATGATTGAGCCACTTTTTTCTCCCTTTTTAAACCAGATTTGGGCTTCATATTGGGCCAAGAGGGTTCAGAAATTTTTTGTAAGACATGGCCCAACAATTGAAGAGGCTTGAGCCTAATTTAATCCCAAAAATCAATAAAAAAAATCAAGAAGAAAGACATATGGCATAATCTGAAAATTTCAGGCATTTGATGGAGGCCACATGACCCCTTATATGGCAAATTTTGACACCACAAAGGCCTAATCTTAAGTCAATTTTGGAAAACACCGTGACACCAACCAATTGATTTAACAAATCATCAATCTTGGGTAATGGATACTTGTTCTTAATTGTCGCCTTGTTCAATTCCCGATAATCGATGCATAATCGTAAACTGTCATCCTTCTTTTTCACAAACAATACCGGTGCATCCCATGGAGATACATTGTGTTTGTTCAAGACTAATTTTCTCTGACTTGTGTGCGGGATTCATGTAAGTTTCACTGGAACCATATATAAGAGTCGAGTTAACGGGTTTCTTGACAAACAAATTCACCAGATCATTTCGGACTTCAGTTTCCTTTAATTTTGCTGTTCTGTGACTGAAATTAGCTATTTATGTGACTGAATTCGATGGTTGAGCCTCTGAAATTAGAAAAAAAGGGAAATAAGTTATATGGCTTCTTTGAATTGGTGTTCACTGCATGGAATTTAGTTATAAGCTTGAAGTTGAGAATTTTATTTTCAGTTTGTCAAGGAGAATTCATAATAATTTGGGGGGGTGCGTGTAAAATTAAAAAAGGAGAATTCACAATGAAAGAGAAAGAAGTTCCACCTGTGTGTCTTGTGATGAACCACATGTATACTTAATATATGTTTAGATAAATCCAAATCATGGTTTGGAGAATCATTTTTGAGAAAAAAGTAATTTTGAAAATAGATTTTTGAAAGAATATATTTTGTAAAAAAATAATTTTGACAAAGTGAGAGTGTTTAGATAGTTGATATTAGAAGCACTTTTTTTATATACAAATTATCAAAAAATACATAAGTTAATATGTTAATTACATAAAAGATAAATTTTAATTTATATTTTCATTTGAAGTGATAAATTTGCTAATAATTTAAATTTGCCAATATAATAAATGAAACATAAAAAATATAATTAATTAATTGTTAATATGTGTATATATGTATTTATAAAATATAAGATTAAAAATATTTTTTTCAAAAGCAAAGGCGAAGGAATTTTCAGAGAAGAGGCGAAGCTTGTGATTCAATTTGGTGGGTGTTTTTGTCATATAACATTCAATGTATTCTGACAGGACATAATTATTACTACAACAATCCAAAATTTGCTCCTAAAAGCAAAAGTTTATTGCTTCTTCACAAATCTAGGTTTTAAGCCAAACGAAGATTTCTCAAAAGATTTGGGTGTTTGGCAATTATCTGGTCCAAACCATGATTTTGGGTGAAAAAGCAATTTTTTTTAAGTTGCCAAATACCTCCTAAGCGAACTTAAAATTACTCAAATTATTATATTAGACCTAATGATCAAATTATTTGGTCTTGTTTTTTTTTCCGAAAACAAGACAAAAGTATCTTGACAAAAATGCCCTAATAAAGCTAATTTTGAAAGAAAGAAACGCCCTTTGCCTTGGCTCTATAATGTTTATAGTATGTTTTTTTTCCAGTATATGTTTATAATTTATCATATATTATTTTTTATAAAAACACGATTTTATTCAATATATAAGTAAAACAATTTTATAAAAAAGCCAACCAATCATATTTGATTAATTTGAGTGAAACCCAAATGAACTAAAAGAGAATACTGATATAAAGCATCTGAAACATTAAAAGAAAAGACAAAACAACGACCATCAATCAAAAAACAAACATCACAAAAATATGAAAAGAGCGTGCAGCAGCACATCCTGCAACATTGACCACATAATGCAAAGTGGGTAAGAACAACTCGTACCAAAGTACGAGCTGCAACTCACATCAACTAAAACACCGCGACCCATGACACTTCAAAGTGTAAATTGTCACATCTCTCTTTATAACCTATTACATGGTAATTGGAACTAATATAAGTTGTTTCGTAACGTTTCTGGATGAAAAATTTTTCTTCCAAAAATGAGCTAATTATGAAAATTCATAATTAAATCTAAAAAAATTGAAACGAAATAGTTTCAATTTTCACACGAAACTTGCTAAGAGTTTTATGGAGGAAAAATAATCATTAGGTCTAATTCAATCTAGAATAATTCTAGAAAATTCGTCAAAGTATACTATTCATTTGGTAAATTTTTGAATTTTCAGTATTTTTGCCCAACTTTAAAAGGGCATAACTCTTAGCACATAACTCCCAATTTAACGAGTTACCACTTGTTTTAAAGTTAAAAATGAGATCTATTTTTATGTAAAATTTCACGCTTAGATTCTCACAATTGCTCATTATTTTATGTGCCACAAGTTTGACACTTTTTAGGGAATTTCTATCCCCTAATTGCCACTTTCTTTTATTTATTTCCTCTTTTCCTTTTTCCACATCCATTCCATAATGTACCACGCATAATTCCAGCATTAGGGTATGAGAATAAGGTATAATACACATCATAACATCATCCATAACTAGATACAACCATTACATAAAGTTCAATGATACCTTACACAACATAACTTAACAACATTAATTACATATTGCTCCACTATCCCAATACCAATTCCTTGCCTTGATCCATGCTTGGTCCACTTCCTAATTAGTTCATAAAATGACATAGGAGGGATGAGATCTCAAAGAAATCTCGGTAGCATACGAATTATAATTATCATGTAAATCATTGCTAGTTAAATTGTAATATATCATGCAATCCAATTCATTCCCAACTCATGGGAATTCATGCCAAATATCATGCAAGGAGAGGAACATTATATCATCCACATTGATATACCACAAAGCATTTGGCCAAAACATAACCAATGTCAATCAACAATCAAAGTCACTACAAAATTCCTCCAAATCCAAGCAACAACAAATCACAACAAAAGTAAGATAAACAATCAAATTATAATTCAAAGCTACCTCTACAAAGCTTGTCCAACTAATTCCTCCAAGGAGCAATGCTTCTCCTTAATTCTTCCTCTCAATGCTTATTAAGCCAAGCATAAACATAGACCATATTAATCACAAGACAACTTAGTTCCAACACTTTAACATTACTTAACAATTTCCCCCCTTTTGTCTTTGATTTTTAACAAATTGATTCCTCCTTTAGAATCAACCATCTCATCACTCAATCCTATACAATTTTTCATGAGGAATCCAATGGTGCAATCAAATTTTAAAAATTCAAACTCCTTCCCCATGAACTCCTCTTGGCCGAATAGGGGGCTATATGCTTCCAAAAATTCTATTTTTGATTCCAATGATTTTAAACATTTTTCAATATTATATCCCTACACAAAAACATGTTTTAAAGCTATTGGAATCATCAAATCAAGCAAAATCAAATTGCTTTTGCATGAACAATGCTGAACGAAATTCCTTCCCTTAAACCCTAACTTTGTTTTCATCCAAAAATCAATTCATACATCACTTAATCTTCCTTATTCCACTTAATTATTAAGGTTTCTATCCTTCCCTAATCATCACACATCTCAACTGAATTTCTCAAAATTTTCCAGCATTTTTCCAAGCAAAAATCCTTGTTTAATCAATGTAAAACTTAGAGATATTGATGCTTGGACATACCTTAGTATTTCCTTGAAGTAAGTTGGATAATCTCTTACCTAAAACACCTCAAAATTTCGTGCAAGGGTGGCTGGATGAACAGTGACAGAGTTTCCCCTTATTTTTCCCAAATTTCTAACTTTTTTCCTTGTATTTTCAAGGGGTATTTATAGAAAAAATCCATCTGCCCTCTCCCTCCTGATTTGCACACCCAAATGACAGATAAGGAGGTGTGTTGGTAGCCATCAAGTGTCTCAAATCTTCAGATCTCACCATGTGGCATTTCTCTAGATTTTTCCACACAAATATCTCTTAATTTTGCATTTTATTCAATAAAAATGGTGGAATCTGGAAAGTGCACAAAATTGGGCCTTTAATGGGTCCATTGTGGGCCCCAAAAATGGTTTGGACTGGCCCAAAAATATGGCCCACAAACCAAATTACTATCCCAAACTGATTTGAAACTTTATCGGTTACTATTCACTAGTAACATTCTATAGTTTTTCCAGACCTCCAAAAATTCATTTCTCTCCATGATAATTCACCTTTTAATATGGGAGCATGATCTGGAAATTTTCAGAATTTTTCACCACCTCTAGGTATTTATTTTGAATTTTCTTCGATTAGGCCTTTATTGGTAAATTTGAGGGAAAATAAATTCCCTAAAATTAATTCCTGAGCCTCCAAGGCCTAAAACCAATTTTATAAATTCAAACACACATTTAGATGAATTTTACATTAATCTTCCAACTTTATTGAGGCCTCTAACTTATTAAAATAATTATTTTTCTTCATTTTCCCAATAATTTTCCAAAAAACCTCCGTTTTCGGGAAATTCCATAATAATTCATTTCCACCGAAATTCCACCTTTTGGGCCTCAACCGAATTTTCAAAGCCTCTACTCTATACTTTTTCTATTTTTCAGGGATTTTTTTGAAATTTTTCTTAAATTTTTCCGTTTTGCCTTTCTTAGATCAATAATTACGAAAATGCTAGCTCGAATCTTTTTGGGATTTCATATCAAAAGTTGTTTTATCTCTCTGTCTAGTTCCTATATTGACTCTCATCCCAATTTTTGATCCTTTATTGCCAAATGAAAATTTTTGGGATGTGACATCAATGATCATAAGCATACTTTGCACCTACATTTGAAAAAGCAGAAGCCATCGAATTATGCCACTAAAAGCAGAAGCTTGGGCGTACCCCTTGGACTATTGAAAAAGAACCTGGCAGGATACACCAAAGAGCAAAGTATTAGCATGAAAGCCAAAGTAGAGACTGCTTATGAACACATAGCAAAGCTAATGCTTGAGGTAATATATTATTTTTATCAAGTATCAGCTGCCAAAAAAAATTATAACATTTATTTTTCATTTATATAATAAAAATCAATCTTTTTAAGTCCTTACAGCCGTCATAGCTGTCTATTTTGTTTTTTTTTTTTGACAACGGCTATTTTGTAAACCTTTTTTTTTTACTAACAATTATAATAACAACCACAACGAAAAAGAAAGTAATCACACAACCTCAAGGTCATGCACCATCAGAGAAGTGTTTTTTCATTAAACTTTGGATTAATTAATCTGCAAGTTCTTATAGTTTCAACTAATTTTAAATCAAGTCCTCATAATTTTTTTTATCAGGTCTTTATACTTTTACCTATTTTTAATTAGGTCATTGCATTTTTTTTATCAAGTCCTTATAATTTCACTAAATTTTTAATCAAGTCCATGTAGTTACAAAACGGGAAAAATGGGAGATGAGCAAAACTGTAATTTATTTTGCATCTTAATTTTTTTTAACAGCACTTTGCATCTTAAATTTTGAAATTAAAAAAAAAAGAGGAGTTAAAATGAATTGGCTCCTCTAAACTAATTCAATTCGAAACAATAAGAGATGGAATTAAAAAACAGTTTTTAATAAAAAATGACATTACATGAATCATCTGATAGTAATTCAAGTAAACCGTTTTTTTTAATAAAATAGACAATTACATTATATAAAAAAAATACAGTCATTCATAAGAAAACATCACATACCAGATATCATTTCATTGCTCTGTCCTCTGTGTTGTAATATGTGTTATTGCACATGTTTTTTTCTTTTAATGTTTTTCTGTTATTATTATTTTTTGTTAATTGTTGCTTTGTCTGTCCCCCCCCCCCCCCCAAACGTTTAAGATATTTTGAGCCAGCCTTCCCGTTTGATTCACTTGGGCTTTGCTCAGATTGGTCGAATTTGACTTGCTGACATTTTATGTATTCGCTTTGCTTATATTGAAGGAAGTTGTCTTTTTATTAAAAAAAAAAAAATTATTTTATAGCAAAATTCACAAGACGGAACATAGAAACCTTAGACACAACTATTACAATCATCCTAACTAATGACCAAAATAAAGCCTCCGGTAATTTGAGGGATATCAGGATATAACAACCAACTTCCAACAACTTGATATTACTCCCTTCAATCCTTAATATAAAAATCAAATAATTAATTTAGGAATATTAAAAAAATTAATTAAGCTAGTTTATTTGTCACAATTTTTTACTAATATCCCAAAACTATACTCTTAATATTGAATGATTAGAATTATCTTTGGTTGAAATCCTTTATAATTAATAGAGATACTTTGACCAAAGATGAGAGATAAAATGAATAGAAATATTATATTTAGAATTAAATCTAACCTCTAACTAGTTCTTATATTGAGAATTAGAGCTGGTAAAATCAAAGTGAAGAAATATGCTATAGGTGTCAACTTCAGAAAGAGCAATAGCATACATTTGTCAAACAATGACTAGATCAAGAAGGTGCACAGAAACTATGAACATAACACCAGGTTAAAATGAAAACACTTGGACAACAACATTTTTTTAATCCCCATTTCATGTTCTGACAAAAAAGAAAAACCCCATTTAATGTACCTAGTTTAAGTAAAGTGCTAGATATGAACAATGAAGTAATATAATGAAGTGTTTTTTTTCACAAAACAAAAAAGAGTAATGAAGTGTTTCTAGTTTAAGATTGTAGATTGGTTTATCAGAATAGATTTTATGAATATATAGATTAAATTGCTTATATAAATAAATCAAATGGTTGGATTTTTCATTTATTGCTTCCATCCATTCCATCTTTCTATCTTGTAATTTGGCAGAATTCGCATAAATAAGAAAATTAATCATTTTAATTATTTATAAAAGATGTGTGTTGATTTATTTAAAATGTCATTTTTAATGAAAACGTAAACCAAATTAATTATTTATATTTGAGTAGACAAAAGGGAAAATTGTAATGAAATCTCATCCAAGAGAATTAAATACAAAAAGATCTCTTAAAATCACCAAATTATTCTAAAATCCTAAGGAACCTAGTTACAAAATATTTTATTTGTTTAATTAGCAAATCATTCTTATTATTATTTTTTAATTTTGCATTGACAAGTGAAAATGCAATTGCTAATAATTTAAGGTGTAAGGATTAACAACTATCATGGCAGGCGCATGAGTTGCTGTAATGATTAACAACTATCACAACAGGTGCATGAGTTGTTAATACCTGCCATGATAGTTATTAATTACTACATCTTAAGTTATTAACAACTGTATTTTCAGTTGTCAATATATACTTTAAAAAAAATAAAGGTAATTTGATAATTAAACAAATAAAATCTTTTACAATGAACTCCTGATTTCAGAATAATTTAATAATTTAAGGAGATTTTTTTTGTACTTAATTTTTTTAAGTGGGATCAGATTATAATTTTTTCTTGACAAAAAGCCAAAAGCTCCTAAATCCGCCATGGCATTGACGCCCGCCCGTCGCTGTATCAGCGGATTGCATAGAAGTTACTGCCTGATGACTGGTGAGACGAAAGGAATAAGTATTAACCCAATCTTCACCGTTCATTGTTTCAGCATTCAAAATCCAACGGTCATAATTCCATGAAACTAACTGATGTAAACGCGTTCTCCTCTCACAACAGTATATTCCTTCGCCTGTAAGAGAACTCTGATTTCGTAATCTGCGAATTCTCCATGCAAGAACCCGAGCTACACGATTTGTCCGACGACGCGGACTACGCTGCGTCACTTCAACAAGTAAGATTATTGTCTTTTATTTCAACTGCTGTGCCAAATTTTGACTGTATTCTTACTTGCTTATTGGTTTCTCTGCTTGAATTCCAGTATGTGAAAGTGCTGTGTGATTCATCTATACTAGACAAATTTCTATTTGGTTGTCGTATGATTGTGAATTTAACTGATTCTTGGAGTTCTGGGGTTTTAATTTTGAATTAGGGGTCAGCAAGCATGATGTTAAAAAGCGACAGCGCTAAATCGAGCTCGCCTAGGGAGCCCGAAGGTGCTGAGATTGTCTATACTAGGGACAACGTCGCAATTCATCCGTCTAATTTTGCGTCTGAAAGGATAAGCGGAAGACTGAAGTTGATCAAGCAAAACTCTTCTTTGTTTGTGGTAATAATTAATAATCAATTTCGTATATACTTGTTTTAGAGTGTCCTGTTGTTGTTCCTGTGGCCATTTCTGACTAATTATTGATTATTTTCATTATAGACGTGGATACCATATAAGGGTAATAGCTCAACTGCAAAACTGTCAGAGAAAGGTAGGCCGGCATTTATGCTATAGTTTTTGTGGCTTATATAGAGTTTCACATAGACACGTACGTTGAAGTGTGTTCCTTTTCTTGTACAGACAAAAATCTTTACACCATAAGGGCGGTGCCAGTTTCTGACATAAGGTCCATCCGGAGGCATGCTCCGCCACTTGGGTGGCAATATATCATTATTGTTCTGTCATCAGGTTAGCCTCACCAGTTTAATATAATGGATTTTGATGTAGTTATTTTCTTTCTTTCTTTCTTAATTGTTTATTTTTATGCCTTGTAAGAGTTGTCTTTCCTTGTTAAGTCTCATCAATAATATAGAACCCATTATTGCTATAAATATATATGTGCGCCTGTGTGTATAGAACCCATTATTTGTGTTATCTGTGTAAAATAGAATTCATTGAGGGTGTTGGTTTATTATCCATTCTTCTTGGACTTTCTAGGCATGTAGTTATCAGTGCAACTGTCATAAATAAAGGGTGTTACTATTAATGTTCTTATTTGGGTTTGACTTGGGAACACTATTATGGATGGGTCAACTGATTTTTGTTACAGTAGGGGGATTAAATTCTTTCTCCCGTCAGGCACTTCGTAAAAATAGCTGATGTGGCAACATGAAATTCCCGGGCATCTATGTTTAGTTTGGCACAAACATTGCCTTACATTTCCTGCGCAAACTAGGGAAAGGTACTCCTATTCTATGAGAGTAGTCTATGAGAGGAGTTATGTTTTCCTGGTTCTGGACAGAATGGGTATAAAGGTTTGCTTCTTTTATCTCTATGTAGAACATGGAAAAATTATGAATCCCAAAAAGATTGTTGAAGTAGCTTACATAATAATTTGGCTTTTTCCCCCTTCATACTAAACTTTTCATATCTATAACTATTACACATGGACACAGGATACCTTTCTTTTCCCAAAAGAAAATTTGTATATGATACAGTTTTTGGTGAGAGAATTAATATACCATTAAAAGAACCATTCTGACTTGTTTTGGAGCCATTTTGACATATGTGGTGTTCTCTTGCTGAGTGTTGGTGCATTTGAAAGCTGCACTGCAGCATTTTCTTCCAATGCAAAGATGGATTGCAGGACTTTAACAGTGCATAGATGATTGCAGTGATTATTTGATGTATTCATCACGCTTTCAGTGGAAAACAAGTTTGAATGCATGTTAATACACTAGCCAAAATGAGCTGGCCACTTTTTCCAGAGCCAAAAAAAAAAAAAAAAGGATACGGGGTTTGTGTATGAGATAAAAAGTATATCCTATGTAGTTTTGACGTAGGATACAGTAGGGAAGTGCTGCATCCGTGCTCTTTTTTATAGGTGTTATATTTTAATATTAAGAAATATATGTTTTTCTGAGATCTTCAACCAAATACTGTTTAGACATCAATTGGTAGTCAAACCAAGAAATAGTGTCTATTGTGAATCTGTAGGATTCAGTTATATCGATTGAAAGCATTTTAGTTTTTATTTTTTGGGTGGGCTGAAAGCATTTTATTTGATTTCACAAGTGTGTTTGAGGGTAATATGTATCTTCATTGGGCTTTTTGACATAGCTAGTAGCGCACTCAATCACATGATCCTGAATTCTATTTTTCCTAATTTAGCATCTCTATAAATTTGTTTACACACACATAAATGCAGTAATTGTAGCGTTTTAAAGCTATTGGCCTATGTTGATTTCATAAGTAATATGTTTCAATTTTATTTTGCACACCCAGCCAATACTGTTGTCAAGTTTTATAAATTTGAACATTGAACGAATGAAAGCTTTTTGCAGGACTTGCATATCCTCCTTTGTATTTCTATAGCGGAGGAGTCAAAGAGTTTCTTGCTACAATTAAGCAACATGTTTTTCTTACAAGGTCGGTTTCTGATCCCCCCCCCCCCCAATTTACCCATTTGCTTTTTGTATTTATTGTTCATTTACTACCAGTATATTCATGATATATAAAAGTTACCTTATAAGTTTTGAATTGTTTTTTCCTCTTTAGTAGTAAAAAAGAAATGGAACACTTAGTTGTCTCCAAGATTGATTTGATTATTGAAGCATGTCTTAAATCCCTGAGGACATCCGTTTGTGTATGACTTAGTTCATCTTTTTTTTTTTTTTTGTGATAATTAATTTATATGCACTAAGTTGGTGAGCTTCTTCCTACTAGTTTATTCATTTTACAATATATTTTCCCTTTCTGTTGCTGTTAAAGATAAGTTAATTTGGCATATCGTAGTAATTTATGTACTGTAGTTTTATGCCACTAGCCTTTTGCTCTTTCTCATGCACTAAATCACTGTTTTCATGTAGCGCTAATTCAATTTATATGCTTTCAGTTTCAAATTCGTTTTCATCATTGTATTGCCAGAAAAATATACTTTTACGAATTTGTTCCAAAATCTCTCTATACTGGTCCTTCTCAAGTCTAAATGCAGAAAAAATTAATATTTTTCCTCCTTTTATGTTGGATTTTTCCAGATCTGCAGATGATGTAAACTTATTTCTTGTCAATGATTTTCAAGATCCTCTACAGGTATGCAATATTCAAGTGAAGTTATTTGATTAGTTTTAGCAACTGGATCATTAATGCCTAATCCTCTGCAGCAGTATCAACAACATATATAAAAGAAAATATACATAACTAAAGATACGTATTATGGTAACATATCCATCTTGCCAGTCCCTGTAATCAAAGTATTTAACGTTGGTTCAGACTTTAGAGAAATGTACGGTAACCTTCCCCTTTGGGAGCATGTAGGAAAAATCTTTAAAAATTTGGAATTTCCCCTTAGGTTTATGAAGTCTTACTTAATATATATAATTGAATTCTGTGGCCTATTATTTTGCTCTCTAAAGATTCTCATGTTTGGATTGGCTTTCAGAAAACTTTATCTTCTTTGGAGCTGCCCAGAGCCATTCCTCTTGCACGCGGTCCTTCAAACATGTCACTTGATGAGTCCTCTTTAGATGAGAACCAAGGGAGTGGTGTCAATGATGGAAGTGCTAGTGCTTTCCATTATCATGGGAGACCAAGAAATAAAGTTCATGATCCTGCTCGAGATCTTTCTATTCAAGTTTTAGAGAAGTTTTCTCGTGTGACCAAATTTGCCCGTGAAACGACATCTCAATTATTCAGTGAACATCACAGTAATGGATATGATCCCAATTACAGAAGAACCAATATCCATACTCCTGCACTCCCTGGTCATCCTAAAAAAGCTTCCAGTGTTGCAGGAAAAGTTCCTCATGAAAGTCCAGCTTTGTTGAATTCAGAGGTAAACATTTATCGTGAATTTGGTTTGGAATTTTCTGATTAGCCCTCTACTGCTCATTATGTTGTCATCTTTAAACCTCAATATCAAATAAATAGTTAAGATGATGAATGGAGCTCTGTGGTAAAATCAATGCAGTATGTTTGAGCCTCCCTTTTCCAAACTGTGTTTAGTTTCAGATAATATTAATAGAATGATATTATACTTTACTATATATTTTTATTTATTATACTTTAGCACAATATGTTTATGTCATTATATTAAGTTCTTTGTTAATGCTGTCTCTTGTTTTAGAAAATAGTGTTGTTATTGTGCGCATTTGTTATCCTTTTTCCTATGAATGTTTATGTTGGGATTTCTTACTCTGTTGAGTGTGTAAAAGTAATTAGTTTGTTATCCTATTTACTTAGAGTGGGGCAATGCTTTTGGCATTGTTGAGAAATTTATATTCCATCAGGCTTAGTTTAAATTATTTAGTGCTTAAGATGATCTATGTTGTGCCGGGAACGACCTGTGGGATTTTGTAATCAAAGATGGGAGCCTAAATGAAAAATCTACTCATTATGAAATCACTTAATCCAAAGTTTCCTCTTAGTGCAATTCCGTGCTTGTGTTATCTTAGTTGAGGAGTTTGAAGTGCTGTTCTTGGACCATCTGATGCAGAACTTCATTTTCTTAAACAGAATGTTTCTTGTTTAAAACACAAATATGGTGAAGAAGTTGCCACCAGTGTGGGAACTTTTGAGATTATCAGTTGTAAGGAGGTACAGGAAAATCTAGTCTCTGGGTTTGCATTGGTGTGGTTTTTCCCTCCCTCAGAAGTATGATTCTGAGCTTGTAAAAAATCACTACCTTACTGATAATTGAAGGAATGGGTATTTGCGTAATTTTATGGTCATACAGACTCTCTCTATGCATACTTAATGCGTTGAGTAGGACTATTCTCTTACTAACTAGCTCCCTTCTTTCAACAACTTACTGTAACATACAAAAGCACTTCCTATTACTTACTCAATGCACCTAACATAAACTTAGCCAAATGTTTGATTAATTATATGTGAATTGCTTTCCCTTATTGTAACTAATGTGTTGGCTTTTAGGTATTCATGTAGAGCTGTCACAAGGGGTTAGAAATAGTGGTAATTGAATTACTTAGTCTGGACATTATTTTCGTAATAAGAGTTGTGTACATGCCATGTATGCTAGTATGCTCATTATTTGATTCTTTCCAAAATAGTTTGACAACATATCTTTCCCTTTTAAAGTATATAATGTCAATGGTATTCTGTTTTGTTCCTCTTCTGGCAGTTTGATGAATTATCACTTATTTGGGGAAAACCACGCCAACCCCCTCTAGGGTTTGAAGAGGTATGAGCTGTTGTTCTGTAAGATGTTCTTCAATCATACAACTCCTTCAGTTTTTTTCTTTTCGGAAATGCATATCTTTCTTATCATGATGATTGGTGTGCAAATGGCTATATGCTACTGTTTCAACAAGTTGGGGATCAAATGGTGGATGTACGGCATCAAAGTCTCAATTTTTACGCCAAGTTCACCAGAAGCCTCATTATGTCTTCTTGGTTGACATGATTTACGTTAAAGATGTTCTTTTCATCATCTTATGTTTATTTAATGTTCAAATGATTTAACCAGGTATAAACTAAACTCTGAAAAAAAATTACGTCCCCCTATATTCTTATATGAGGCATATGAAGGAAATAAGAACAGTCGTTTCGTGATTTCTATGTTAGTCTGTTGACCTCCCTTATTTTAATCTCAAAACATGAAAACTTAGCATTAAAGTGGCTGAGATATTTATTGTGTGTATATTTGATTGTATGCATATAAATTAGCTAGCAAAGGATAAATAAGATAGGAATATTGTTGGGTTCACCAGCTGAACATGGTCAGGTTCCCTGTCTATATATAGTCATAATTTGGTGAAAGGTAGGACAGCTAATGTGGACTAGCCTAATTGTATATACTCACCCTCAGCCAATTGTAAACTTCCCTTTGAAAAAAGTACTATTCCCCTTATATTCTCAAATGAGGTATTTTAAGGAAATAATACGAGTTAATTTTATATTGTTCGTAGTCATTTCTATAATAATCTGTGGACCTCCCTTATTATAGTCTCAAAACTTGGAAACATAGCAGTAAGTAGCTGAGATATCTATTGTGTGTATTTGATGTTATGTGTGTAAATTAGCTAGTGAATAATAAAGAGATAGGAATATTTTCGTGTTCACCAACTGAACATTGCCAGGCTCCATGTATGTCTATTTACAGTCATAAAACTTGGTCAAATGTAGTGCAGCTAATATGGACTCAGCCCATAACTGTTTATACTCACCCTTAACCTAGCCATCTAATTATTTCATCAGGAATCATACATGTCTTTTCTTCGTCTTGACATAGGATAGCATCAAAATATTCTCTGGATGAAATTTTAATCAATATATGATTCCTAAGTGTGTTCTAAATATTGGTCTTATTTATATTCTGTTTCCATTATTTTATAAATGTGGAGGCGTTAAGTAACAGTAATATATGACAACTATGATGGTTTTCCTCCCTAAACGAAAACTTACTGAGCCTTAAATTTGAATTGAAACATAGTATGAAACTTATGTAAAGGTTTATTGCTGATGATGCAACTCTGGTACATATTTATTTCAAGCTACTGTATGCCAGTTGCTGCTTGTTACCTGGAAACTGACTGGTGACTTTCATTGCTTCATCACCTTACAAGCCAGAGATAAAGCTACAACTATTTTTGTCTGATTATCATTAATGATGAGGAAGTCATTCGTGCTATTCCATTAAGCAATGCTGCAAGAGTTATCCTGGAAGTTTGCGAATGTCATTTGCCTTAATGCTTATAGATCATACTTTTGCAGTGGATTACTTTTTTGGACTCTGAAGGACGAGTTACAGACTTAAAGGCTTTGAGAAAGAGGATATTTTATGGTGGACTTGATCACAAATTACGAAAGGAGGTTTGTTTATTATTTTTATGTAATGAGTTCCCGTGACGTTGAGCATTCCAAATCATGTTAGAAGAGGTCGAGTACTGGCCAAGAATTTTGTTTCCAATTTAAATATGTTGTCCTCTCTTTATATTAATAGGTTTGGGGTTTGCTGTTGGGTTACCATTCACATGATTCAACATATGCTGAGAGGGAATATCTGAAGTCTCTCAAGAAGTCAGAGTACGAGACAGTTAAAAACCAGTGGAAGGTTTTCCTTTTATCCTGTGTGCTTTTTCGTTCATTCACTTCCTTTTCTTCATTCTTACTATTCAATTAAGCGCATCTTTCTAAATTTTAAAAAAGGAAGTTATGTGATTGTATGGGGGTCAGTCTATTGTTCTTTTTATCTCGTCAGTTATAGCATGTTATCTTGATTTGATGAACCGGTCTACATCGTTGGTACCTAGTCCTTCAGGTATCCCAAGTCCTTTTGATGTTTGCTGTCCTTTCTTTCTCGTAATTTTCATCAATGTACATTGCAGGCGTTTGGATCTAGAAAAGTCTTGTTATTCAGTGTCCTCAACTAAATATTTACGTCAAAGTAAACTTGTTTATGTATTTCTCTTTGTAGAGCATTTCGTCAGCACAAGCTAGAAGATTCACAAAATTCAGGGAAAGGAAGGGCCTTATAGAGAAAGATGTGGTAAGCTGGAAACTAGTGCAAATGTTTCTGAATTATTGGAAGTTATGAGAAAGAAAAGCTGAGTGATGCTTTTTCTAGTTGTAATGTATAACCATCGTTTTCCCCCTTTATTATAAAGGTAAGGACGGACAGATCAATTGGTTTCTATGATGGGGATGACAATCCAAATGTGAATGTTCTACGAGACATACTATTGACATATTCATTCTACAACTTTGATCTTGGTTATTGTCAGGTAAATGGTTGTTGATACTGGACTCTGGCCTTGAACTTGCTTCGTTTTAGTTGTTCTAAGCACTATTTTTCTCTTAATCCTTTTCAATGGTCATCAGATAGGAAATTTTTTTTTTTATTTTTTAAATGATTTAAAATCAGAAATCCTGTTTGATATCTTCCAAAATGTTTTTCAGAAACTGTGAAATGATAACTTCTGATATGTGTGTTTGGTCTTCCTGCTAAAAACAGAGCTTATAATAATAGATTAATTGCAGCCATGGTGGAAATGTCGTGTAGATACGATGTTTCCAAATCAAAGTAAATTCTGATACCTGGAATCAATAGACGAGGCTCCTCCTTATTTATCATCCTGTACTACTCTTCCTCCTCCCACTTCTTCACCAGAAAAAGTTCTTATATTCTAAGAGTAACACACGCATATGTAGAAATTATAATAATGTTTCTATCATAAATTGCCAAAGGTAGTATTAGAGGATATCTTTTAAGGGCAATATTTTCTGATGGCATGCAGAATATATGGGTTGAATCGTAGGGGATTAAATGTCTATTTCTTAGCCATCATTATTAGCCGTAATCTTGAATATATGAATTGATAGTTTGATACAAAAGCATTGTTCATGTTCATCTGTTTCTTCCCTCTGGTTCAACACGTGACAGCCACAATTTAAATGATGTTTTACAGGGTATGAGTGATCTTCTGTCCCCTATCTTATATGTAATGGATGATGAGTCAGAGGCATTTTGGTGTTTCGTTGCTTTAATGGAACGTCTTGGACCCAACTTTAATCGTGACCAAAATGGCATGCATTCTCAACTTTTTGCATTATCTAAGGTCTCTCTCTCTCTCTCTCTCTCTCTCTCTCACTCACTCACTCTCACTCACACAGAGTGCAATGTATGCTGCGAAAATTGTTTTAGATATAGTAAAATTTTGTACCTATTATGTATTAATAGGTTGTGCTCCTGGCTCTGGCATGATTCGCTGTTCAGCTAGTTTACCAAGATTCCCAAGTTGTCTAAGAAAAAATCGTTTTTTTTTTTTTTTTTTTTTTTTACATATAGTCATGATGCCTTACCAATATTGTATTTCTATATTGCAGTTGGTGGAGTTGCTAGATGGTTCTTTACATAACTATTTCAAGCAGCACGACTGTCTGAATTACTTCTTTTGTTTCCGCTGGATTTTAATTCAATTTAAAAGGTCAGGTTTATATTAATTTCTACATTGTTGTTTTTCCAGGGAATATCTGGCGTTTATTGTGGTCTGCCCCCACCCCCCCCCCAACGTATGATTTCAAAATTATTTTACCATAGCAGCGCAAAAAGACTAGTTTGACTGTCATTTATCGGGCGTAGCTTCAAGTTTTCTGCAATCTCAGCTGGTTTCCTTTTCAGATCTGTTTTTAGGGAGTGCTTACTTGGGAGCTCCTTCCTGAAATATTTTCTTCGCGATGACTTTCTCTTCCATTTCTTGCTTGGCGGTTCTGTTTGAATTAATTGCTGAAGAGTCAATATTGGATTTGTGATTAGCTGATTGTGGTCCAAGTCATCTGTCATGCTAAATTTTTTTAATATGTTTATGCTTTAAATATTATCTTCCTTTCCTTGAAGGATGTACCATTATGCAGTTTGAATCCTCTAGAGCTTTTTTTTTTTTTTTTTTAAATAAATTTTTAGTGATGAAGTTTTTGTGAAGTTCTGAGAGAAGTGAGATAGGATGGACTACGGAAAAAAGAAAAAAGAGGAAGTGGGCCTCATCTACACTTCCGCTCTTTGTATCTCTTTCACCAAACTGAGATTCAAAGGATTCTAGAAGATCCTTACACACACTTCGCTACTTGATAAGTTTCCCATACACACCCACACACACACCCCAACTGTAGACAAATTATTATTATTTGGTTTTTTATCCGAGGGGCGTTTGATTCTTTCATTATTTGACCCCTGAAGTGCTTGACGTCTTGCAGACCCTTTTACTTTCGGAAGGTTACATCATTTATCAGTTTGGTCGCTGATTAGAAAATGGAACCAAATTTAGCAAAACCATCAGTGAAAGACTGCCGTTAGTTGATTAACCAAGGATCTTGCATTGGCTTGTCTCAGAAATATGTATTTGCAATACTGATTTGTTATCAAACAATAGTAAAATTGAAGTTTGGTTTCACATTACAGGGAGTTTGAGTACGAAAAGACTATGCGATTATGGGAAGTCTTGTGGACACATCATCTATCAGAGCATCTGCATCTGTATATGTGCGTAGCAATCTTGAAACGTTACCGTAATAAAATAATAGGAGAGGAGATGGACTTCGACACACTGTTGAAGTTCATAAATGAGCTAAGTGGTCAAATTGACCTTGATGCAACTCTCAGAGATGCCGAGGCTCTCTGCATATGTGCTGGCGAGAACGGCGCGGCCTGTATACCGCCCGGAACACCTCCCTCACTGCCAATTGATGATGGCTCGTTATACTCTCAGCAAGATGATGAAGTATTGTGAGTGAATAAATCACTTTATACAGAATTATCTCGGTGATGACCATCAATGTCGTGCTTGCTTCTATGTGTAATTATTGATTCTGTAGTTGAGATGATTTTGACATGTTATAGTGCATTTTTTAATGATTCCTTTCATATGTACTTGATGGCTGATTTCCTTGACCCATGTTATTGTTAATCTGGGAGCTAGGTGGAATGTTCTTTTCAACAGACAGAACCAGGAAACCACTTTTTTCGCTGCACAAGGGATGAAAAATTCTAGTTTAAATACTTGGGTGATCAGAGCTTGTTGGGCATACCGTTCATTGGGCCCGACCTGGCCTCTTTGGGTTGCAAAGTTATTAGTTCGAGGTGAAGAAATGTGTTTTGAGTAAAAATAGGTAACCGTTGGCCCAAGGAGAGGAAAAAATTAAAAAAAAAAAAGTAATCACATAGTGTCTCGAATATAATTATTTTTAATATGTGGACATGGCTTGCCAAAAAAAATAAAGCTGGTTAGATTGAAATCCGGATTTCGAAGTTTTCAAAACTGACTTTTCTTTTCCTTAGTGAAAATAACTTCTTTAATATGCTGTTTATGAAACTCTTTTAATTTTAAAAAAATAAGCAAGACTTGCATGATCATTTATCAATCACTACTCTTAATATGACGGTTACAAAGTTAAAAGATCATTTGATAAACGATGGAATTCTGCCAACAATTGTAAACAAACGAATAAATTTATCTTAGATATCTTAATAACAAAAGTCAGCATGCTAATCACAATTGAAAAAAAGTATCAATCCATTTATTTTCTAATATGGTGTTTATATTTTAATGTGAATTATAATGAATTTCACCATTGGTGATTAAAATATATATACACATAATACACTCGAATTTAATTATTTATTAAACAGTATAATTTTACTTTTAAAAAATCTTAAATATTCATAATGAACTTGAAATTGCTGATTGACTTAATGAGTTAAGGTCTGAATACATGGATAAATATCTTTAAAATATTAAATAGTTCATATATTTTATATGATATCAAAAAATTGTATACATTGAGATACGCTGGTAGATCATTTAACCGAAGAAGAATAGATTTTTGATCATTTAGCTTCACGTGGAGCTGTTTTTATCTGGAGATATAGATAATTAGATATATAAATAAATGTACTGCTAATGAAAATAAAAATATAAGATTCGGGGAAAAGGAAAATAAAAATGTGTTTTGCTTTCATAATTTAATTTCTGCGGATTTTTTAGTCTTCATTTGGTTGTTTGAGAGAATTTCAAATTAGTATTTAAATTTTAAAAAAGTTAAAATAAAAAATATTTTTAAAAATTATATTAAATAATAAAAATTGAAAAACTAAAAATATAGAATATAACACGTCATAGGTTGGATAAATTTCATCAGACCACTTTACAGAGATCAAATAAATTTTCAGAACCAATATATATAGTCTTTTGACCTATATATATATATGTATGTATGTATACATATAAAATCTAATTCTTTGCAGTCATTTAATTTCCAATAAATCTCTTTTTATCTGGACTCATAGATAATTGAATATATAAATAGATGTACTGCTAATGAGGGTAATAATAAAATCGAAGTATTCAAGGGGAAAAGGAAAATAAAAGTGGTTTGTTTGGTTAATTATTTAAGTAATTATAATTTAATTTGTGCGGGTTTTTCTAGTCTGCATCTGGTCGTTTGAGTCAATCTAAAATTAGAATCTAAATGTAAAATAAGTAAAAATAAAAATAGTTTTTTTTATTGAAAATTATAACGAAAAACTTAAAAAAAAATGTAAAAATATAGGATTTAACACGACATCTATGAAGATGGATAAATTTCATCATACTTTTTATCCAAAAAAAAAAAATTTCATCAAACCACTTTATAGAGATAAAATATAATTTGAGAACCAATATATATATAATCTAATTCTTTGAAACTTATCTTCGCCATATTTTAAAAAATTTGTTGCAATAATTAATTCATTAGATTTTATAGTTTTAAGTCTTAACTGACTTTTAATCGTATCTCTGTATTTTTTAATCCTTTTTTTTAATTTTTTATTAGGTCTTCACATCATTTTTTTTCATCAAGTTCTTATAGATTGACACGATTTTTATTCAACTCTCTTCAATTTTAAGTAGCTGATTAAAAGTAAAGACAGGAGCTACTACAAGAAATTCATTAAAAAGTGTGTCAAACTATGAGAGTCTAATAAAAGTATTACAAGGAGATAATTAAAATGAGGTAAAACGATAGTGAGTTGATAAAATAAAAAAATTCAAATACTTAATTAAAAATTAGGTAAATACAGATTTATTATTTAGGAGATCACTCAAAAGGTGGCCAAAAAAAAAAAACACTTGAAAAAAATGATTCCGTGGCTCTACAGATACCGCCTATAAATAGAGGCCGCGGGGAAAAGCCAGCCCGCTGGAGTGCTCGACAAGAAACACAGAGAGAAACAGTGAGAGAGAGAGAGAGAGAGAGAGAGAGAGAGAGTGAGAGAGTCGAAAAGTAATCGGGAGATTGAGAACGATAGGTCTAACATTTGACGGAAATACGAAGAGGCAGAATCGATCGCGAAGGTACGTCGGTTTTCTTATCAATTAAACGTTTGAACTCGCAATTAACACTGCCCCAAGTTATGTAAAACGAGAATACTTCCGTGATCACTTGCTAGGTTAATCTATTAGGATTATTTTGGTCGTTTGATGCTTTTTGAGATTACTTAGCAATTACAAGTTAATCCCAGCCACCCGAGCTCTCTGTGGCTACCGGCCGGCCAGGCAACGGGCAAACGCATAAAACGGCAGCCACACATGTTCATCGGACTTTTTTAGTTTTTTAAAGTTATATTCGTGTTTATTTTAACTAGATTTTCCAGAGTTTATAAAGAAAAAAGTTAAGAAGTTTTTCGAACGGTTGTTTGTACATACGTCAAATTGTTATTATGGATGCAAACTTATTTCTTGGTGACGTTAACTTGTGTTTCAAGTAAGGACGTGTTTAAAATACCGTTGGCATTGTTGGGTGTTATGAATATGAATTACTATTGAATTATGAAAGATCGATGACTAGCTGGCTTGATATGTTCTGATTCCAATTTCTTTCTATAGAATGACTACAAGGGTAGGAAGGAGAAGTGAGGTTCCTTATAAGAAGGACACTTGCAATAATTGGGTTGTAGGGCGTCACACCAATAAGCCCTGCAGGTTTGTGCGCAGTGAGACTTCACTACCGTCCACCCCACGTAATACTCCTTATCAATGCAGGAGGAAGTCCCCTTACTCGGTTAACAAGTCTCGTAGGAATGAATTGCTTAACAAGCCTCAATCAGATGGCATAAGATCCTCTATTGCCAAAGGCAATTCACCTCAAATTTGTAAGTACTGGATCAATGGGAACTGCGTACATGGCGATCGTTGTTGGAACTTGCATTCCTGGTTTCAAGGCGATGGCCTTTCTGTGCTCACTAAGCTTCACCAACACAAGACGGTACATACTTGACTTCCATTTAATTACCAACCCTTTCTATGATTTCTTCACTGGATTATGCGCTGGGTATTTGTCGTATCCTTTTATATACCAGCGTTTTGCTTGAGTACTAAACCTTAAACTATGACTACAGATTGTCACTGGGATTACACTTCCAGTTGAATCCGACAAACTTTTTTCTTGTAGCACTGATGGGACACTTCGGGTGTGGGACTGTCATACTGGTCAATGTGTTAGCGTCATAGATCTGGGTGATGAAGCAAGGTGTTTGATCAGTATGGGTTCTTGGGTGTTTGCAGGATTGCGGAATGCTATTAAGGTAAGCACATGAACCTCTCCATGTGATTGCTTTTTTTGTGCCATTCATCTTTTGTGTGACTGAGTTAACTGGAAATTGATTGCGTGGTTGTGGTTATTATGGAGGCATGGAACATTCAGACGGCTGCTGAGATCACTGTTGATGGACCTAAGGGTACTGTACTTTCCATGGCTGTTTGCAACGATACACTTTTTGCTGGAGCAATGGTAATTATATCTTTTATATTTAATATGATATTGTCTCTTCTTCATGACACGCGTCTGGTATTAATATGATCTAACTTTGTCTTATTTTGTAGGATGGTGTTATTTACGCATGGAGATCCAGTTCTGAAGCAAATTTCCCATTTAAATTATTGGCAACGTTGAATGGCCACACCAGAGCTGTTGTTTGCTTAACTGGTGGACCTGGGGACAAGCTGTACTCAGGTTCTGTGGATCATAGCATCAAGGTATGCCCGCAAATCAATGACAAGTTCCTTCTTTTAGGCTGAGTAGTTGTTAACCCATATAATGGTTTGTTATGGATCTCTAATATCTTTGGGCGAGATGATTACGCTGTACAAATTTGATATTCTGGTCGTCTTCATGTAGGTTTTGAGTCACTGCTCTTATTTTGACATTTTTTGCGTCGTCAGTTTTTTAAAATCAATTGCGTAATAGTTGAATGGTGTAGGGTGAAAACTCATTTAAAATAAAACTGAGAATACATTATATTTTGAGATTTTATCTATTATCTGAAATAGATCTTGCATTATTTGCCTAATCATATGGAAAACCACCTGCATTAGTTAAGCAGGCATGATTTCATTATTTGTCTTCATTAGTATTATGTGCTGTTGTTGACATTTGTTTGAGATGATTTACTGATTTCTTATTTTCTCAGGTTTGGGATCTCAACTCATTACAATCTGTGATGACGTTGAAAGGGCACACGGACATAGTGACATCCCTTATTTTCTGGGACCAATACTTATTCTCAAGTTCATTAGACGGCACAGTAAAGCTTTGGACTGCCACTCAAAAGGAAACTTTGGAAGTAGTACACACGCACCATGAACAAAGTGTGAGTTTATTTAGATAAACAGTGTATACTGTGAATCTACAATTGTGTTTCAGATTTTAGTTGCATCTTAAATAACTATAGGTACTGAAGCTACTAATTCTGTGTACTTCGTTGCCCATCCTACCGGACTATTGTTGTTCTGCATGTTCTGTTTTGGTTGGTGGCGGCTTAATGTTGGTATTGAATTTTTTGGTAAAAGATATTAGATTGTTATTTTGCACTGAGGAAGGAATTCGTTTACTAACAAGTACAAAAGGATAATATCTTGACAGTGAAGATGTTCTGTAGAGGCTTTAATTTTCTCAGATCTGTTTGGATGCTGTAGGGTGTGGTCAGAATCAACGGGATGATTGATGCGAAAGGAAAACCCATATTGTTTTGCTCGTGCAACAACCATTCAGTTGGGCTATATGAAATGCCATCGTGAGCATACTTCATGTTTCCATTTTTATTTTGATTTAATATTGAGCTATCAGGCCTTGATCTATCTTGTGTTTCTTTTTGGGTCAGGTTTGCTGCGAGAGGAAGATTGTTCTCAAAACAAGAGATTAGGGTAATAGAAGAAGGCCCCGGTGGACTTTTTTTCACTGGAGACGGAACTGGTTTGCTCACTGTCTGGAAATGGCTGCCAGAGTGGGAGCCTAACACCACATCTTCATGATTCCCAATCATATTTGCTTGCTTTTAACCTTAGAGTTAGGAGAACTAACAAAATGTTTGTATTTAAGATTTTGCTTGTATTACATTATATACAATACATTCAATTCCAATTTTAACTCCTCATTATGTAATGAACGTACGGCATCAACAATTCTTCTTGTGAAAATTTGTATAGTTTTTTTTTTTTTTTTGGTATTGAAAATGTACAATATGTTACTTCAAAATGTCACAGCTCGGTTAACCAACACCTTGCTTACTAATAGACTCGTCATAATTAGTAGTTGTGATTCTTCTTATTCATAAGTTCTCTCTTGACGCGCAGCATTGGAACTTTAACTACTCAGTGAAAGCAAAAGCTCCAATGGTATAGTACTTAGTATAAGAATTAGCCGGCTAAATTATGAATATTTAAGATCATTGCCATAAAAATATAAACAAACGAGTAAATTTATCTTAATGTCGTTAAAAAATTAAAGCATTTTATTCGCAATTGGAAAAAATATATATCGATCTATTTATTTTCTAATATGGTATTTATATTTTTTCTTGAATTATAATTAAATTTGCCATTAGTTATTAAAATATATATGCACATAATACCTTTAACTATTTATTATATAGTATAATTTTACTTATATAAAATCTTAAATATCCATAATGAACTTGAAATTGCTGATTGATTTAAGGTCTGAATACATGGAAAACTATATAATGATAAAAAACAAACTTTTGAAATTTATTCAAAAAATATTAAGTAAAAGATCTAAAATATCAATTTTATTTCATTTTAATGCTAAATGTTAATAATTTTACAATGCGGTTTTTGTATTGGTTGAAATTGATAATTTTTATAATCATAAGGCATTCAAATTTAATTGATCATTAAACATTGCAAATTTATATTTTGGAAATATAAATATCTTTAAAATATAAAATAGCTCAAATATTTTACATGATATCAGAAAATTTTATATCACATTTAGTTTTTCAACTTTGATTATGAGATATGTTGGTAGATCATTTAACCTAAAAATTATATTAAATTTAAGATTAAATTTTCATGATCTAAGAAGACTAGATTTGTGATCATTTAACTTCCTGGATCTAGTTTTATCTGTCGATATGGATAATTAGATATATAAATAGATGTACTTCTAATGAAAGTAATAATAAAATTGCAGCGTAAAGGGGGAAAAGGAAAATAAAAATGTGTTTTGTTTTCTTAATTTACTTTGGGTGGGTATTTTATTCTTCATTTCATCCTTCGGGGCGAATTTAAAATTAGTATTGAAATTTAAAATAATTAAAAATAAAAAAAATTGTTGGAAGTTATACTAAATAATAAAAAATTTAAAATATAAAAAATATAGGATTTAACACATCACAGGTTGGATAAATTTCATCAAACCACTTCATAGAATCCAATATATTTTCAGAACAAATATAATCTAATTCTTTGAAACTTATTTTCGCATTCTTTTAACAATTTTGATGGAATAATTAACTTATAGGTTATAGTTTTAACTATTTTTTAATAAGCCCTCTATATTTTTTCTTTCTATCATGTTTTTGAATTTTTTTTTCTTTTTATAGGCAGTTGTACCATTTTTCCTTTTTATTAAGTTCTCATAGATTCAAACAATTTTTAACCAATTCCTTTCGATTTTAAGTAGCTGATTAAAAATAAAGATAAAAAATATAAGGATTTCATTATAATAAAATCAAATTATAGTGAGTTGATAAAGTAAAAAATAAAAAAAAATTAGGTAAATACAGATTAGCTATTTCACGATCGAATGATGAAAATGAAAAAAAACCGAAGATTTAGGAAATCTGGATTTTTCAAAGCACTTATTAGGATTTAAATCACCTAAAAATATAATTACATGGCTCCACAAATGCTGCCCATAAATAGAGACTGCGTGAGAGAGCCACCTCTCAGGAGTGTTTGGCAAGAAACACAGAGAGGGGGGGGGGGATGTGGAATGCTGTTAAGGTAAGCACTTGAACCTCTCCATGTGATTGCGTTTTGTGTGCCATTCATCTTTTCTGTGACTGAGTTAACTGGAAATTGGTTGTGTGATTGTGGTTATTATGAAGGCATGGAACATTCAGACGGCCGCTGAGATCACTCTTGATGGACCTAAGGGTCCTGTACTTTCCATGGCTGTTTGCAACGATACACTTTTTGCTGGAGCAATGGTAATTGTATCTTTTATATTTAATATGATATTCCTCCACTCCTAAATATAAGACCTATTCTGTAGTGTAAATTACACTACAGAATATGTCTTATATTTAGAACTGGAGGAGTATTTTCTATTCTTTATGATATGCATCTGGTATTAATATGATCTCACTTTGTCTTCATATTGTAGGATGGTGTTATTTATGCATGGAGACCTAGTTCTGAAGCAAATTTCCCATTTAAATTAGTGGCAACGTTGAATGGCCACACCAGAGCTGTTGTTTGCTTAACTGGTGGACTTGGGGACAAGCTGTACTCAGGTTCTGTGGATCATAGCATCAAGGTATGCCTGCAAATTTGATAATATGGATATGTAATATCTTTGGGCTTAGTAGTTGTTAACCCATATGGTGGTTTGTTATGGATATGTAATATCTTTCGGCTAGATGATTGCTTCGGACAAATTTGTATCAAAAAAAGATGATTACTTCGGACAAATTTGATATTCCGGTGGTCTTCATGTAGGTTTTGAGTCACTGCTCTTATTGTGTTGTGATTTTACATCTTTTTGTCATCAATTTTTTTTAAAATCAATTGCGTAATAGTTGAATGGTGTAGGGTGAAAAATCATTTAAAATTAAACTGAGAATACATTATATTTTGAGATCATATGTCTTGTATGGAATTAGATCTTGCATTATTTGCCTAATTATATGTTTAATAAGAAAACCATCTCCATTAGTTAAGCAGGCATGATTTCATTATTTGTCTTCATTAGCATTATATGTTGTTGTTGAGATTTCTTGATTTATTGATTTATAAATTTCTCAGGTTTGAGATCTCAACACATTACAATGTGCTATGACGTTAAAAGGGCACACGGACATGGTGACATCCCTTATTTTCTGGGACCAATACTTATTCTCAAGTTCATTAGACAACACAGTAAAGCTTTGGGCTGCCACTCAGAGAGAAACTTTGGAAGTAGTACACACGCACCATGAACAAAGTGTGAGTTTATTTAGATAAATAGTGTGTATTGTGAATCTAGAATTGCGTTCTAGATTTTAGATTGTGTTCTGTTTTGTAATTTTATGTCCAATGGAAAAGATATACTATTAATTTGGTTGTGGCTTAGTGTTGGTACTGAATTTTTTGGTAAAAGGTATTAAATTTTTATTTTGCACTGAGAAAGGAATTCGTTTATTAACATGCACAAAAGGCTAAAATGCTGCTGACATAATATCTTAACAGTGAAGATGTTCTATAGAAGGTTTTGATTTTCTCAAATCCGATTGGATGAAATTATATCTTCCCGAATCTTTGGGATTAGTTATCAAACATACTTAGAAATGAAAAGGAAATTATGGGCGCATCAATTTTGTGGAATTCACATGCATGTTATGTTGTCAGAAATCCCTCTAATATATATGCTTTGTGATGTTATAGGGTGTGGTTAGAATCAACGGGATGATTGATGCAAAAGGGAAACCCGTATTGTTTTGTTCGTGCAACAACCATTCAGTTGGGCTATATGAAATGCCATCGTGAGTAGACTTCATGTTTCCAATTTTCCATATTTATTTTGGGTTAATATTGTGAGTAATCAGGACTTGATCTTGTACTCCTCCGGTCCTATTGTGTATAAGGGTCTTATATTTAGAATTGGAGGAGTATTTCTTCTTTGGTCAGGTTTGCTGCAAGAGGAAGATTATTTTCAAAGCAAGAGATGAGAGTAATAGAGAAGGCCCTGGCGGACTCTTTTTCACTGGAGACGGCACTGGTTTGTTCACTGTCTGGAAATGGTTGCCAGATTCAGAGCCTAAAGCCACATCTTCATCATGATTCCCAGTTTCATTTGCTTGTTTTTAACCTTAGAATTTGAAGAAGACCATTACAAGATGTTTGTATTTGAGATTTTTCTTGTATTACATTATATACAATACATTCAATTCCAATTTTAGCTCCTCAGACCGTAGGGCATCAACAATTCTTGTTGTGAAAATTTGTAGAGATTTTTTTGTACTGAATATATGATATGTTACTTCAAAAGGTCAGAGCAAGGTTAACCAACACCTTGCTTGCAAATTGTATGTTTATCATAAATAACAGTTGTGATTCTTTTTATAGATAAGTTCTCTTTTGATTCTTTTTTGGTAAAATATTTAAGGTTTAATAGGTTGTTCCTACCCTGATTTTCATGACCATGCGGATTGGATTATAAAGCCTCCTCCGAAAAACGGATTAACAAACACACCTAAATTTACATATGATGACCCTCAAATAAATTTAATAAAGACAGACAATCCAACACCATCCCTCTAAGTTGTAGTAGGAACCGATATTTTGTTATCTGAAAGTCTTTCGCTTGTTCAAGGACCTTGTAATGAAGTGGCTCAGAGGCTAATTCTGCTGGCTGCTCGTCTGTCTGCCGGAGAAAATTCTGAAACTGGAAATTGCCAGGTTCCATGTATTATTTTTAGTCATAAACTTTGGTTAATGGTAATATGGACTCGGCTCACTAATTGTTTACAAGCCCTTATTTTATGGTGGACTTGATCGCAAATGGAGAAAGGAGGTTTGTTCATTATTTTTAGAAAGAATTATCAAAAAGTCTCAAGAAAAAAAAATTTAATTACTAAAAAGTTTCAATGATAAGTGATCAATCTAAACCTATTTTTATTCTCTATTTTAGGACTTGTAAGTTTTTACTCTTCACTTGTCAATAGACTTTAAGGTAATTAAATCTAGTTCTTAGGATCTGATTATAATTCTCTCTTATTTTTATCTCACAGGTTCTTGTGACTTTGTTTTTATAGGCACAGGTAGGCAATCATATTCGAAATATTATATGTAGGCAAACTTGCTAATTAGAATTTAAATCTGAGTTTACTATAGTGTGGGAGTCAATCGCTTCTGTTAGACTCAATCTTATTAGTTGTTCTTAGGACTTTGAGTGCTTCGAATCATGTATTTTTCATTATGGCGTATGTGAGATGTATATTATGGCGTTTGCCCTGTTTCTACCAGCGAAAAATAATTACAAAATCGGGGGATTTGAATCTAGAGTAATGTGAGTTATGAGTTTAACTTTTATTGGAAAAAAATTCAGATTTCATATTTTACAAAATTATTATTATTATTATATTTTTTAAATTAACCATTTTCTATTTTTAATATAGTGCAGTTTTAAAGTTGTGTAGATCAAATTTTAATATTTTTAATTTATTTATTTTTATAATGATAATTTTATAAAATATTAAATCTAAGTTGCTTGTTGTTTTTATCTGAAGGTCGACATAACATTATGAGAAGGAGAAAAAGGAAAAGGAGAGTATCTGGAAGTGGACTTGTTAATTCTTATAATAAATTATTAAGGTATAAGCACAGATTTGGATTTTTAGTTTCATACAAAGTTTGAATTTCATCACTTCATAATTTTATAAATTATAAATTATCTTTTCAGTTATTTAATACTAATATTATTAGTATGAAATTATTATTTTTTTTGCTGACCATCCTAATTTTAATAAATTACAATTTATGTGTAAGCATTTGTAAATTTTTTTTGACATTTAATATTTTAATGTTGGCATTTTGCTACTAAATTAATTGTGTTAAAATTAAAAGACTAAAAAAGTACTTTATAAAATGAAAGAATGAAAATCAAATATTGTATGAAATGAAAAGTTGTTGGCAAAAAGAAAAAAAAGTAATTAAAAACTTAACAGTGCACAAAGACGATTAGAAAGACACCGCAAGGGATAAAAATAAAAATTTATAAGTATAAAATCAAAAGAAACAAAAATACAATTTCACGGATAATCAAAATCCGTTTCTCACCCAGTCATCTACGGTATCTGTGGGAAGCCAAGTCAAGCCGCCCAGCCTTGCAAAGAGCACTAGTAATCTTCTTTATTACCAGTCCAACACAACATATTTAATTGCCCCTCTAGTACTTGTATCTTTTCTAGAAAACATCTTTGATCCTTTTTATGACATCTACATGTTAGTTTTAATAACTACTTCTTCGATATTTAATATAATACTTATTTAACTAATTTGATTAGATTGAGAAAGTTAGGTAAATTAGTTAATTATAAGAAAATATGATATGTTTTTCCTAAAACACTATAATCATTTTTCTTAATATCCTCCTTTCCTCACTTACTTGATATGGTTGAAGGAGTATTCATAGGGATAATTTAAAAAAATTAATAAATATGAAAATGTGTTTTATATATTTAGGACCAAAATTAACTTAATAATTAGGTCTTATATTAAGGATCGAAGAAGTATTAAACTTTTTTTTTTTTTTACATATGTATGAATTCCTCTAATTCTTAGCATAAAACCTAATTAACTAATTTATATTGACTAAAAATGATAGTTAAATTAATGAATACGATATATTTTTTAAAACACTTTAAGCATCTTCCTTAGTTCTTTTTCCCTCTCCTACTTGATATTGTTAGGAAAATATCAATAAAGTTAATTTGTTAGAAAAACTGATAAACATACGAAATAAGTCTTACATATAGGGCCAATATTAACTATTCGATTAGGTCTTATATTAAGGATCAAAGAAGTATCTAATAAAAATAATGAGAGAGAAGAAATTAATATAGCATTGAAATTTACTATAATTAATAAAAATAATATCAGAAATCACTTAAGTTTTATGATAAATTTGATGAATTTAACTAGAATGGTATGCGTTTAATAAGGTCGGCTGGGAATTCTCCTTTGTAGTTTGCGCGTGGGCTTTTCATTTTACTTTCTCTTCATTAATGAGTAGAACTATTAATATTAATAAATTAATAATAAATACGCAAATGTTATAAATTGAATTAAATTTAATTTTTTTTTATAAAATTTAAGTTATTTTTAATATTATCTTTATTAACTATACTAAATTTTAATATCATATTAATATTTTTGGTGCTGAACGTCATATTAATTTTTACCCTCTTACTACTCATATTAAATATGGACAAATATCAAAAAAAATTCAATAGTCCTTGAAACTATCATAGGATATTATAAAAAGAATAAAAGTTCATAATAAATGCCAGACGGAGCATCATCAAATAGAAACTAACTATCTTTACCTGAAAACTTAAGAATTAAAGGAGTGCGGTTCTTAGTGGTGAAAATTAATTTTTTTAATAGTTAGGATAATACTACCTCCAGTTCTTAATACTACTATAAAAGTTATAAATTAGTTATTTATAACAAATATGTATTACCTTTTCTAAATTACCCTATTTAATTATATACATTAGCATTACTTTTTTGATGAAAATCTTTGCAATTAATAGGAGTATTTTAAAAAAATTTAAAAGACAAAGTAAATTAAGCTTTTATATTTGGGACTAAATTCAACTCCCAACTTGTTTCATAAATACTTCTAGAAAGATGACTTTTAAGTTTTAACTCAGTAAATTTCATCACTTTATATTTAAAAGTGTTTTTTCTTATTATTTTATGTTTTATAGCGTTTTGTGCCAGTATATTTTACAGCATCTTAAGCTTAATTAGCATTCACATGAGCTCTGATCAACGTATTAAAAGGACTAAGATCAACAGTTGAGAAAATTGTAAGGATCCAATAAAAAACCCACAAAGGCCTAATTAAAGGCAAATAAAACTATAAGAACAACTCCCTCTGCCTTTAATTTAAAGAACAATTATCAAAATCACCTGACTCAATATATTATTTAGGTTTAATCAAAACTAATGAATATGAAAGATATATATTTCTAGTTCTATTTATAAGTTACTTCTAACATTTTTGACACAAACTAAGAAAAACCTAAAATTTTATTAACTCTCATTTAAAATTCAATAACTTTCTAACTTTATCCCCATTTAATATATATAATATGTCATATAAACAAAATCAACATGATAATAAATGAAGGGTAAAATTGTACATTCATACAAAAAACCTCTTAGTGTCCTATAAATATGACCAAAAAATATCTTCTCTCTGCTCTATGAATAAGACCAAAGGAGTATATATATTTTTTCAGTTATACTCTTATTTATAAAGACAATATGTGAATGATAATAAATAAAATTTTTTTATAGAGATAATGAGTGACATACATGAAATGAGGTTAAAAATGTAAAGAACAATTTAAAATTCTGGACAAAAAGAATTTATCTCTTATATTTAAACACATTAACACGAGAGAAATTGTTTCATATATTTAAAGAAAAAGACCGATGAAGTCACATAGTGCCACCACCTCACCGGCCAAGGCCAAATATCAAATAGGATAATTAAAATAATTAAAATAGGAAAGAGTAAGAATAAGTATTTAATGTAGAAGCTATTTATAGTGAATTATTGCGTGTGTGATAAGTGATTGTCCAGTGGCGAATGATCACACAATAAATTGTCCAAATCCATTTCTCCATTTTCGAGATTTGCGAAACACCACATACTTCAGCTGGTAATGCCGCAATGGCGTCAAGTCAATCTCACACAATGACCACTATCACTCTTCTTTTATTTCAGAAAAATACCCCTCTCTCCCTTTCTCTCTCTAGTCTCTCTCTCTCTCTCACTACCTTTTCCATATCACAATCAATCTTCCCTGCCTTCACTTTAACCCTATTAGCTTTCGCTGTTCTTCTTCATCTTCATTAATGTTAAGGTACGCGTGTTGTAATTGCGTTTCCTTTCTTGGCCTTCTTTGTACTTTCCTCTCTCTAACTGGTTTCCTTGCGTTTCTGCGTTTTATGGAAGGTTAGGAAGCTAATTCGTGAACCTTGAAGTTTCTGGTAGAATGACTTTTGGGGGGTTTATTCTGAGAATAAAGGCAAGAGGTATCAATAAATTCGAATGATTTGAGTTCTTGACTGAGATGTGATTCTGTCGGTCGTCATTTTGTTCTGTGTTGAAACGGTTTCTTTCAGTTGAATGGGGATCTATTTGTTGTACATTGAAGGGGATGGATTCATCTTTGTTTTCTTGTTTGGCTCGAAGCTCAAGGGGGCTGCCTCTCATGATTCCTACAAATTTCCAGATTTTTAAGGTGTCATCCAACTCTTTAGGCATCTGTTTCTGTTTTATGATGATGGATTCTGACCCCATTTGTGTCGTCTTTTCTCCAGATGCATGAATGTGGAGGCTTCATGTTATTTTTCATCACAATGATATGGTTCAATTAGACTCTTAAAGGTGTTAACAAATTTGGTTGGATAATTTGAGAATATTAAGTGGATGAGTTCTAATTGAGATGACTCTGTTAATTGGATGGCAAATTTTTTGTTGATGAATCCTGTTTACCTGGGACAATGGTATCAATGGTGATATTTGTTATTGGAAAAGCAGTCAGTTACTCAAGAGCAGAGGTTAAATTCAGATTTTTGTGACAATGAAGAAGAATGTTGTTATGGGTTTTAGTGTCTTGGAGAGCCTTATAAGCTTGCTTAAGGCTTTGAAACCTAAACCTCAATGGCTAATTCATATGTATGGTTGTGAGCATTAGTTATAGGTAATTTAATATACATCCAAGACATCATTCCTATGTTTGATTTGCCAAATTATGTTGAGAATCCATTATGTTTTCTCACTGTGAGGAGGAACAGCTTGGTGATATTAGTTAACTGTTGCAAAGTGTACTTGACCGTTTGGTTTTGAAAATTCACATTGAATGGCATAAATATGTTCACTCTGTATTCAAGTTTCTACATTCTAATCCATTTTGATGAAACTTATGCAGCTTGCAGATGGACATGATATATCCAATTCATTGAACTGGGGCAAACATGTTAATCGCTTCAATTGACAAACATTTTCTCTTCAAGACATGGCTTATCGAACTCGCCTTACCACTAGACAGAAATCTCCCAAATTGCGCTATGTCTTTCTTATTTTGTTGGCAATAGTTTTTGTCGCTGAATTGTTCATCCATGGCCAAAAGATTTCTTACTTCTTCCGACCTGTTTGGGACAAACCCCCAGCTCCCTTCACTCGTTTACCTCACTATTATGCAGAAAATGTCTCCATGGATCATCTCTGCCGCCTCCATGACTGGTCACTCCGCTCTGAACCTCGTCGCATTTTTGATGCAATCATCTTTAGCAATGAGTTAGACATACTAGAGATTAGATGGAGAGAACTTTATCCTTACGTTTCAAAATTTGTGATCCTTGAGTCCAATACTACATTCACAGGCATTCCAAAACCTCTATTCTTCGCCTCAAACCGAGCTAGATTCGCCTTTGCTGCAGACAAGGTTGTTCATGGCATGTTCCCTGGACGAGTTGCAACCCCTGGATCACATCAGGACCCTTTTGTTCTTGAGTCAGAGCAACGTGCAGCAATGAATACATTGTTACACCATGCAGGGATTATGAATGGTGACATTCTTCTTATGGCAGATACAGATGAGATTCCTAGCCCTCACACATTGAAACTGCTTCAATGGTGTGATGAAATTCCTGCTGTTTTGCATCTTGAACTGAAGCACTACATGTACTCATTTGAATTCCCTGTCGACTACAGCAGCTGGCGGGCCACAGCAAATTTGTATGGTCCCCTGACTCGTTACCGACACTCTCGATTAACTAATGTGATCTTCTCGGATGCAGGATGGCACTGCAGCTTCTGCTTTCGGTATATTTCTGAGTTTGTGTTTAAAATGACTGCTTATAGTCACGCAGACCGGGCAAAACAGAGGGATTTTCTTGGTCATAAGAGAATTCAGGAGCTTATATGTAAGGGAGATGATCTTTATGATATGCTCCCTGAAGAATACTCCTTCCAGGATCTGATTAGAAAGATGGGATCCATCCCACGATCGGCTTCTGCAGTTCATCTTCCTGCTTATTTGATAGAGAATGCACATAAGTTCAAGTTTCTTCTTCCAGGAGGCTGCATGAGAGAACCAGGATGAAATCTATGTGGATGTTTTACGCCCAGTAAAAAATGTAGTATGTTGAAAAAGAGATGCAAAATAAATGATTACCATAGAAATAGAATATGAATTTTATGTAGGCGTCTTGCTGTGAATGCATGAATGTATAGAAAGGATCTTAGTTTTCTTCCTTCCAGTGGGATTTAGCTTTTAGGAGTACGTGGAACTTAAGGCTTTTTTTACTCTGTTTTTAGTTATGTTCTTAGAATAGTTTTATAATTTTTTTTTCCAAAACAAGATTTAGGAAGGAAAAAACATTGTTCGAATGATTGTTATAAAACAATCATATCAAGCTGCAATGAGTTTGAATTCAAGAGGAGAGAGCTTGAGCTTGAGCAGTTAAGCGGCTAAACAAAGATAGGATCATTCTTTGCTTTTAGCCCGATTTTATAGAAAAAAATTTTTGGGTTAAACGGTATTTTTGCATCCGAAGCTTCTGCGAGTTGTGGAGGCCTGGTTAATTTTTTTTTATTTTTTATTTTAGAGCAATGTTGCTTCGGAAATGATAAAAATATAGCAATGTTGGCCTATCTTAATGGAGAGTTAACTGTCAGTTGACCAATTTTGTTGACGTGACTTTGCCACGTCATAAGAAAAATAAAACAAAAACAAGATTAAGAACAAAAGAAGGTGATGAACTCTGCTCCGACAATAACACAAAACTTGGAGCAAGATTGATCAGAAAGGGGGAAAAAAGGGAAATTTAAAAACAAGATCAAGAAAACTCAATGGAGTTTCCGCTAGCACCCTCGTGATAAGCCACTGAACCAAATCATGTAACCTCTATAGTTTCTAACAGCACCCTCGTGCTTCTGCTGAAGCTCTTTAGGAGCAGTGAAGGGATTGGGTTTATGAACGAAGCAGTGACGTGAAGAGTTCAGTAATAATCACAAACAAACCAACAGAACAGAGAAAGTGATGCTGTATCAGGCACGCACCCACAACATAAAGACCAGCTCGAACGAAGATGAAAACAAACTCCTAAATCATTTTTTTTTCCCCACGGATGCATGATTCTTATAGTAAAATACCTCAATCATCACAACAGCAAATGTTGGGCCAAGATCATTCAGCTCCCATGACTGATTCAGAGATCGAGAGAGAGAGAAGGGAAATCGATCGGAGTGGGAAGGGGCGCCATCAATGGCGGAAGGGATTGCAGGATTATAGACATTGGAAAAGATTGGCTGAAAACTTGCGCTACCCTCACGCTGCTTCACTGTTCAATCGCCGATCTCCACCCTCTTGAACGGCGTTGCAGAGCTCGATGAGGCTGAGGCCTTTGGTTTGCCACAGCTTGAATGCACGTAGATGATAACGAGAGGGAGGTTGAGGCGTTTTGACGATGATGAGGCTGAGTGCCACGTCAGCGCTGAAGTCAGACTTTCTCACTTAACCGTTAACGCTACGCTTACAAAAAATATATAAAAGTTGTTTTGATTTTTTTTTCATTTTTTAAAAAATAAATTTTCATTTCTCAGTTTATAAAACCCTGATGGAAAAATATTTACCAAACAATTTTTTTCATTTTTTAAAAAAAGAAAAATTGTTTTGGAAATAAGGAATCAAACAAGGTCTAAATTTCTTACTTTAGAATATGCGAGGATCTGGAATAACATTAACATATATTATCCGCTTTAAAGAATAAAAGGATATTTTGTCTTTTTAATTAGGCAGACAGGCAATATAACACGAAGTTCTTTGTTAAAAGTAGGTTATTCTTTTTTTTCTCTTTTCCTTTTAAACTATTCACTGTTTATGGTTTCAAGTTACAAATGTATTTAGCCTTATACTTCCTCTTGTCATTTATAAGGCATCTTGTAGAAGTAATTTTTTGCCCTAAATTTAAGTCATCGACTAACTTGATAATTGCTACTTTTTAATTTTACCCTTGTTACTAATTAAGGTTTACATTTAATAAGTTCGTGAATCATTTAAGTTGGGGTAAACTTAAAAAAATTAATCTATTTAGAACATATCTAATGCTTTAACTATCATTCCTTAACATGAGAATTAGTTGAGAATCTCCTATAATAATAAGGACAAGGAGTGCTTGGTAATTTTAAGATTCAACATCATCAATAAACTTCTCAGCAATGGTTTAATTTTTTCGCTTCAGGTTTTATTTTTGTTAGTGTTTTTTCAAGAGAAAATTCTATTTTTGGTTTTTATAATTTTAAATTGATTGAAATCCAATTTCTCAACTTTAATTTCGTACAAATTAACTCTTATATTTTTAACCGGATTATAATATAATCCCTAAATTATTATTCAACGCAACTCAATCCTTACAATCGCATCATTTAAAATATTAGTGCATATATTTTAGAAAATCAAATTATATATTTCACAGCACAATGATTGAGTTTCAATTAAGTCAAAAATTATTAGAACTGAATTATATTGAGCTAAAATTATAGATACCAAAATATCACTTTTTCCTCTTTTAGTAAAAAAACCATTCTTTAATGGATTGGACTTTAAAAATAAGCCCAAAGATCCAACCCAATCTAATTAATTTCATCAATTGTTTCCTTGGGTTGTTTACGTCAAATTCCAAATTGGGCTGAGTGGTTACAGACCGATGAGAAAGGAGTTTCGTTTTCATGCTAGGTGGCATTAAACGGATAATTAGGTATTAGGCACTTAAAAGCAATTGAGATTTACCACTCTCATCTTGTGGTCATAAATGTATAATATTTATATAATGTTAAGAAAAAAATGACTAAAGTATATATTTAATTCTTTAATTTTATGTAAGGTTTCAGTTTGTTCCATTAACTTTAAAAAGTATACTTTTGAACCTTTAATCCAAAATTGTTAGTCTTAAATGATAATTTTTTATAACAATCATAGTTGTTTTGAATATTATTTAATATGTTAGTATTTCATGATATTTTATTAGCATTCAAGAGTTTAATATCATCATTTTTTGTTAACAGTTTTAGAGTTAGAGGACTAAAAGTTATTTTTTAAAGCTAAAGGACCAAAATAAAACTTTGTGTAAAGTTAAAGAACTAAAATATACTTTAGCTAAAAAAAATTGAAAACTTGACCAATGCCATAGTCTTTTGGGGAGGGGGATGACTTGGTATAGGATTTTTGTTAATAAAATAAGCTTTTTGCATTTATTATTTGTTATAGATAATTTCTTAAAAAGAAAATATGTATGTTTGACATGATCAAATTAATCTTAATTGATACTATCCACGAATTAAATGATAAAAAATGAGTTTATATTCATATAGTTTCTCTTTTATATATATATATATATATATATATATATTCGTGTATAGTTATATAAATGTTCTTTCAAACAATTTAATAAAAAAATAAAATATGTATAGACAAGTCATCTAAATCCTGTGCAAAACAAAAATATTATTATAAGAATTCAGTACAACAAAAAATGTATAGAATTTAATTAAAATCCCTACTTATTAATTAACTCCATCATATCTTCTTCTTCTTCTTCTTTTGGGCTAATCACAAGTATTTTTCTTGTGATGATCATCACATTTGAAATACTGTCGAGTACTAAATATTGACACATCTTTTAATAAGAATTCTAGCATTTCCATATCATTTTGAACTTTTGATTCCTTACTCGCAAAACCCAAGTGGTATAGAAATGAAAGACAAGGAGGATAGAAAGTGATAAAACTGAACTTATTTTTATATCGCAATAACCATCAAATAGTTTAAAACAAATCTTAACTCAAGTTGTTTATATTTATTAGTTTATAGGTGAATTTACAAATACACATTCGCATTTTAACAACTAATAATAATAATAACAAATGTCTATATTTCAAAATTGAATTTATAAGTGTACATACATATTTTAACAACAAACAATAACAAAATAACAAGTGGCCATATGAAAAATTTACAAGTCCTAATTTATATTACAAGAGCTTAAACAAAAATTAACAACTAAGAATAGCAATGCTTTTTTATATGTTTTTTTATTCTCAGCCTAATATTTTTTTTTTTAAAAGGAGAATGATGTACACAGACGACCATAACAAAAATTTTTTTAAAAAAAAAGTGAAACCGAAGGATCATAAATTTGAAAAATGATTGAGAATGATTAAGGTGAATGAATAAAATAAAATGTTACTTTCTCCCATCTAAAATGTTAGAGCTATGCAACAAATTTGTAACTATTAAGAAAATTAATTAGATTAGTTATTTGTTAATAAATCTATATTGATTTTCTTGACATATCTATTTTAATTCTTTGCATTATATGTTACTTCATTAATGAAATAACCTCTTTATATATATATATTATAATTAATAGAGGAAGTTTAGAAAAAATGATAAATTTGTAAGATAAAATAAATTAAAATTTCTTTACCAAAAAAAGAAAATAAAACTTCACATTTTTACCAAAATAAATCGATATTGTACAAATTCCGTTACTACTAGCTTTTATATTTAAGATGGAAGAGAATATTTAGTTATAAACATCTAAGTAAGAGTGATCTAAATATTATTATATTTTAAGAATTTCCATTAGCTATTGACCTCCCAACATTTTGAACTCAAGGAGTCTAATTATGGTATTCTTTTCTTTTCTTTTTTTCTGAGGCCAACATCTAATTATGGTATCCATGAATCAACCTAATATTGAAAAGTCTTGGCTATTTATTTTTCCCTTCCATTTATGAACCTGAGTTACTGATTACAGAACAGTCAAATATGTCAAAACAATGCTTTAATTATGAACAATATATGTCAAAATATAGTACAGATACAATGAACTCATATAGATGCATTGAACTTCTTAAATTAGTATTTAATGATTAGAAATCTATAAATAAAGGTAGTTCTAACACAAGGCATTATGTACGTTTGTTCATCTAAGACAACCTAATTGTCATACATTTGCAGGGCAAATCGAAGGTGAAGAAATCAAGAATTCAAAAACATGAAGATGATCAGTATATTTGCTATTATTCTAGCACTTGTCCTTGTTCTCATTTCAGGTATGTGCATACAAAACTAGCTAGATTGGGTTAGTTTGGATTAAAACTTATTTTTGTCCCGAAAGTTTGTGCGCAAGAACAGTGAGTATTTGATAATTTTTTTTTGAATCAATAATGTGACCCAGAAATGTTAACCGAGGAGCAAGCCGCCCTGATAGTTAAAATATTAACATTAACCGTAAACATTTTTAATGGTTAGGAGCTATATTGCTTTTTAACACTTTCAGGCGTAATATTAATTTAAAAAAATTTTAAATATTCATTGTTTCTATGTAAAGATTTTCGAGGCAAAATTAGACGTTAACCTGGATTAGTTTTCTTCTTCAAATAAATGCTCCTAGCTCATTAAATTTTTTCAAAAAATATATATATTTGTGTATGCAGGGAGTAAAGAAGCAATGGGAGAACCAGGAAAAGTTTGCAAGAAGCATAACTACATGCCAGATTGTAGTGAGGAGAAATGCAGTGACTTGTGCATAAAGAATTTCCCAGGATCAACGGGCGAGTGTCCTCGTGATAGTCCCAAGGATTGTACTTGCTTCGTACCTTGTTAGCCAGACTATGATATTCCATATAAAATAGTAATATCTAGCCCCAGAAAATATAATAAATAATATAAAATTGGCGTCCACTTTGTGACTTCGTCATTTATGTTGAGCTTAAATACAACTTAGCCCTTTATGTCCCTTCATATATAATCGATATTGACATGGACTATACGTAGTACTCCTCTCATTTTGAATGTGGAAATTGGTGAAACCGTGAAACAATTATTTTGTCCTAAATTTATAATTTGTCCTTCAAATTATTCATCCTATTTATTAATTGCACTTATTTAAAGGGTCTGCTAAGAAAGGATCAATGTGTAAATTTATTCCAACAGTTTTTACTTCTGAACAATGTTATCCTGAAAATTTTTTTGCGTTCAAGGTTGTTTTGGAAGTGTTAAAATGAAAGTGTAAAGCTCTACCTGTTTCTTTCCTTACAACGTTGTTTTAAGTTTTCTTTGTCATAACCATTTGATCAATATATTAAACGTTGGACTAGATATCAAATTAACAGATCAACGGGTCATAATTTACAAATTCGAACTAGTGATATACTAATTAAATAAAAAATAATGTTATATACTTATATACTCCTCCAGTCCTTAATATGTAAAAAATAAAGTATTAAATTATCAAATGATTTAAAAATAAACTTGATAAAGATTAAAAGGTTTCAATTGTCCTGATGATAGTGTAAGGCAGTGGGGGAAGAAAAACGCATAACTGAAAAAACGGGCTGGCCCAACTATATAGGGCTAGCCCTTGATAGGCTCAAACCTAAATGGGTTAGGTTTAAAAAACCCACTTACTTTAAAGCCCCTTTAAAATTGAAGCATGATACTCCCCTGCTTGGACTTGGTTCACATGATTTAGGCCTTTTTAAAAAATTTTAGTGTTTTAATGCTAACTTTTAAATAGACAAACGAAAAATAAAAGATCTCATAAAATGTTTTGTTAAAATCATAAATAATAAAAATTGGATATGAATCACATTTGAAAATTCATTTGGGGAACGATCCCTAGGAAAAGGAGAAGCTCTGAGGACCTTGAGGAGAAATAAGTAACCATATAAAATGACCACTTTACTTTTTGTGCAATCTTCTTTAGTCTATTTTCTTTATGTGTAAATTAATCACGTTTACACAATCCATCTTTCTTTTATGTGACTTATCTTTTTCTATGTGCAATCCATCTTCTCTACGTATAACTTTCCTATATGCAAATTACATTTTGTGCAATTTATCTTTTTTATGTGCAATATGTTTTCCTTATATGTTCTCCGTCTTTCCTATATCCAAACTAGTCCATTTTATTAAACCACCCTTCTTATATGCAAACTGCATCTTCTCTTTTGTACCATCTATCTTCTCTTTGTCCAAGCTAGTCCCCTTCATGCAATCCATTTTTAATGTATAATTTATCTTCTCCGTGGGCAACTTCTCTTCTTAAATGCAAATTATGTTTTGTGAAACTTTTTTTTTTTCGGGTTTTGGCTTTCATTTTCATTTATTAAACTTTAGATAGTACTTTAGTCTTTTTGCCATCAAATTTATTTTTCCTAAAGCACCTCGTGACTTTTGAGAGTTGATGTTGGTCTAGTATGTAAGACCTATTTCATATGTTTATCAATTTTTTTTTTTCAAATTAACCATATTAGTATTTTTTCAACAATAATCAAGTAGAAAAGTGAGGGAGATTAATAAAGAAGATGATTAGGGTATTTTAGAAAAAAAATATCATATTAACTAATTTAACTAACATTTTTAATCAATTTAAATTAGTTAATTAAATCTTACATTAAAGACCAGAGGAGTAATTTAAAGAGATCAATGTATTCATACAAGTTCAATGTATCTAGACTATTTTATTACATGCATTCTTTAGAATCAAAGCATGGAGTAACTTGGATTTTTTATTAATTGGGTAATAGGTTCACTCATGCATGCTATAATTAAGATCCTTGAATTCCAAATGCGGGAGGTCAATAATGGGCATTTACAAAATATCATACCCTCTTTGATTATAAATACTACCTCTGATCCTTAGAATAAGAGTTAAATAACTAATTTATGAATATTAAAAAATTAGTTAATTTAGTTATTTATAATAAATAAGTGTTATTTTTCTTAAAACATCTTTATTAATCTAAGTTAACAAATTATAGAGGTAGTATTATAGAGCTAGTTAAAAATTTATTTTGGTCACAAATATAAAATTTCAATCCACTTTATTTTAAAAATTTATACTTTTCTTTTCCAAATTAGTTTTATTGATTGCATGTATTAATGAAGAGAATTTTTATCAATGAATAGTTTCAATACAAGTGATTAAAGAGACTATTTTTGAGAAGCATAACATACATTTTTCATAAATAAATAACCTAGCAAATTTTATTAATATCTGCAGAATTAGTTATTTAATTTTTACATTTAGGACATGAAAAAGTAATATTTTTGTCACATTTACTTGAATGTTCATAGCTGAATAACTTGTCTCATTAAAACATTATTATTTAAAAAAACCAACCTATAATAAAGTTATTAAATTCTTATATCAAAGTTGTTAATACTAAAGTGTTTTAACGCATGTTAATACTAAATTTTTTAGTGTAAGCAATTCAAAACTTCATTGTAGAAAACTAAAAACTAATCATATTAAATCTACTAATCATGTGCTTGAGAAAAAAATGGAACTTATTTTTTTTAATAACTCCAATTAGAACTGTTCTGTAAGAATTAACAATCTTAGAATGGGAAATTGAATAATAATAGTGTTAAATTTACAAGTCATTGACATAAAAGAAATAGGAATATATATTATTATTATTATTATTATTATTATTATTATTATTATTATTATTATTATTATTATTCAGTCAACAATTCTGTAGACAACTATCGTATAATGTTGGCAAAAAAAGGCAACTGTCGTATAATATTAATTGAGATATAAGAAATTAACAGCTAACTATGTGAAATTTACTTATTAATTTGTATAAAAGGGGAAAATTTTTTGTCAATAACTCTCATGAAATTTACTTATTTAGCTTGGCACTTTAGTTTGTTAATATTCATGACTGCAATCCTACCAATTTAAGTCTAACATAAAGCATATTGTACATACGCGCACACATATTTTTAGGAAAATTACTGTAGAGTCCCACAGAAGACAATTTACTACCAGAAGGTCCCATGAAATCAGAAAATGTATATGAGGTCCCAAGGGACCTTATAGCAAAAAATTTGAAACTTGCAATTACTTTCTTGCCCTTTTGATTAGAGAAAGTAACCGAAGCACACTCAAAATCGTTTCGGTTTTCATCTTCGCGAAATCGGCCGCGCGCTCACACTCCGTCGCCCGCTCACACTCCGCCGCCGTGTCGTTGGTGCTTTATCCTTGTGTGCTCCGACAGGTTCAATCTCCGGCGAGGTCTGTTAGTTTCTGGTTGGTACATTGTCGGTCGCAGCTCCGCATTCGGTCACTCTCTGGTCCGACGCCTTCAATCCCCTGCGAGGTCCATCGGTCTTGGGTCTGCACGCCATCAGTCTCTCGTCCGCAGTCCGTCGGTCTCTCGTCCGCCCGCCGTCGCCGTCTTCTCCGACGCATTGAATGGTTTCAATCTCCAGCACGGTCCGGCCGACTCTGCTCAGCACTCCATCCCTCTCTGGTCCGCACTCGGTTGCCGTCTGCTCCGACGCCGTGAACTCTCTGGTACAGTCCGGTGGTCTCTCTACTAACGCCTCAATCTCCAGACAACTAGTCTCTCTCGATTAGAATATTTGACAATTTCAAGCTTCTTGGTCATATTTTGAAAAATGTTTGGTTTGGAATGTTTGAACATTTGAATTGTTGATTGTTCGTAAAAGCTGCTCGATGACCTGAAGTGGTTTGGAATGTTCGGTTGTTTCGTGTGTTTATATATGGAACCAGTGATAACCGTGACTTGTATTTTCACTGTGATATTAGAAATGTGAAGTATGTTGATATTACAATGATCTGACATGCGAATCAAAGTTAGGGGCAAAAGTTGAGGCTGGTTGGTACTAAGTTATATTAGAGATCAGTTTGAAGAACACTGGTTAAAATTGTCAAAAATTTGATTTGGTAGAGCTTTTTAAATGCAGCAATCAGTTATTGTTAATATTGCTGAATTAAAAGGGAGAACTTTATGTAATTGATTTGTTCGGCAATAAAATAATAAAGGTTTTGTTTGGCTTTTTATGGTGGGCTCCATGGTGGAATGTTAATTTGGCCATAAGGTCAGAAAGGGAATTGCTTGTTGGATATAGCACCTATTGGCTCTATACTATAACCAATGAAGGGAAATTCATTCTGGTGGATTGATTTGTGATCCATATTATTTACTGCCGTTCATTGCTTTCTGTCATCCAAAGGGATATATTTTGATTTTGTTGATTAGTGAATAATTTGGTGGTGTTGAAGATACTTACTATTTTAAAATATATGTTGATGACAGTATTTTTTTTCCTTTTTGCAGTCGAACAAAATGACTAAAAAGAGTAAGAGTAAAGATGGACAAAGGGCTAGGAATTTCTCCGGATACATATTATTCACTGAAGAGTTTTATGAGCAGAACAAGAAGAAGTTTAAGTCTTTTGAAGAGGGCACTAACTCTGTGAAAAAGGCTTGGGGGAACTTAACAGAAGAGGAGAAAGAACAATATGGTGAAAGGGCTAAAGAAATGAGAGTCCCACCAAAAGGAAGAATTATATTGTTCCCTTTCACACACACTGTGCTCCGGGACAATTTATGGAAGTCTGCAAGCAATTAAAGAAAAGTAAAGATAAGATGGAAAGACTGAAAAGAATTGGTTTTGATAAATTGGTTGACATATGCTGCTCACAGATCTATAGAGATTTTTGTGGTGAATTGATCCGTGTGTTTGACCCTGTAAGTAGGCAAATTTCAATTCGAGGGAAGACGCATTTAGTGGGGCCCGAAGATGTAAATGAATTGATGGGTCTACCATTTAAGGGGGAAGATATTAAAATAAATGTGGAGAATGAAGATGAAACGTTCAAGAAATTAAGGAGTGACTACGGGAAAGTGCCATACAAAACAATAGGAACATGGTTGATTGAAGGAAAAGAGGAAGAAAAGTTTGAATTCCTTTTTGTTATGTATGCACTAGGAGTCCTCTTGTGTCCTGGCTCTAGTGTATGGGTGAGTGATAAAGTGTTGAAAGTCATGGTGGTGACAAAGGATAGTTTAGGACACTATGATTGGAGCAGCTTAGTTTTGAAAGAATTCTGCAACTCAATTGCAGAGTTCAAGAAAGGAAAGAAGAAAGGAAAAGCTGATGGGACAAAAAATGTGGGAGGTTGCATGTACTTCCTAATGGTAAGTGTGGGTATGATTCATTTACTTTGATGTTAGTTTATTGTCAATGTGCTGTGTAGGTTGTGATTGGTTGCTCTGTATGTTGTTATTTACTACTCTGTTGTCAATTGGAGAAATGTACGCTGTCAACTGCTTATGTATAGGTTGTGATTTGCTGGTGTCAAGGTTGTTATAGTACTGTGTGTAGGTTGTTAATGGATTGTGTTGGTTTGTCACCTGGTTATGTATAGGTTGTAATTGCCTTCTGTTCGTGTTGTCATTCGGTTTATCGTGGGTTGTCAATGGCTGCTGTGCATGTTGTGAATGACACAAATGTAGGTTGTGATTAGCTGATGTGTAGGTTGTGACTGTATGGTGTGCATGTTGTCATTTGGTTTAGCGTGGGTTGTTAGTGGCTGCTACTCAGGTCAATGGCCTGTGTTGGTTTGTCACCTGGTTATGTATAGGTTGTAATTGCAGTCTGTTCGTGTTGTCATTCTGTGAGTATGGGTTGTCACTGGATGCTGTACATGTTGTGAATGGCGCAAATGTATGTTGTGACAGGGTTATGTGTAGGTTGTGATTGGTCACTGTGTATGTTGTTATTTACTACTCTATGTCGTCAGTTGGAGAAATGTACGCTGTGAACTGGTTATGGATATGTTGTGACTGGATGGTGTGGAGGTTGTTATTGTCCTGTGTTCAGGTTGTCATTAGGATGTGTTGGTTTGTCACCTGGTTATGTATAGGTTGTAATTGCAGTCTGTTCGTGTTGTCATTCTGTTGAGTATGGGTTGTCACTGGATGCTGTACATGTTGTGAATGGCGCAAATGTATGTTGTGACAGGCTTATGTGTAGGTTGTGATTGGACAGTGTGTATGTTGTTATTTACTACTCTATGTCGTCAGTTGGGAAAATGTACGCTGTGAACTGGTTATGTATATGTTGTGAGTGGATGGTGTGGAGGTTGTTATTGTCCTGTGTGCAGGTTGTCATTGGGCTGTGTTGGTTTGTCACCTGGTTATGTATAGGTTGTAATTGCAGTCTGTTCGTGTTGTCATTCTGTTGAGTATGGGTTGTCACTGGATGCTGTACATGTTGTGAATGGCGCAAATGTATGTTGTGACAGGGTTATGTGTAGGTTGTGATTGGTCACTGTGTATGTTGTTATTTACTACTCTATGTCGTCAGTTGGAGAAATGTACGCTGTGAACTGGTTATGTATATGTTGTGACTGGATGGTGTGGAGGTTGTTATTGTCCTGTGTGCAGGTTGTCATTGGATGTGTTGGTTTGTCACCTGGTTATGTATAGGTTGTAATTGCAGTCTGTTCGTGTTGTCATTCTGTTGAGTATGGGTTGTCACTGGATGCTGTACATGTTGTGAATGGCGCAAATGTATGTTGTGACAGGGTTATGTGTAGGTTGTGATTGGTCACTGTGTATGTTGTTATTTACTACTCTATGTCGTCAGTTGGAGAAATGTACGCTGTGAACTGGTTATGGATATGTTGTGACTGGCTGGTGTGGAGGTTGTTATTTCCTGTGTTCAGGTTGTCATTAGGATGTGTTGGTTTGTCACCTGGTTATGTATAGGTTGTAATTGCAGTCTGTTCGTGTTGTCATTCTGTTGAGTATGGGTTGTCACTGGATGCTGTACATGTTGTGAATGGCGCAAATGTATGTTGTGACAGGCTTATGTGTAGGTTGTGATTGGACACTGTGTATGTTGTTATTTACTACTCTATGTCGTCAGTTGGGAAATGTACGCTGTGAACTGGTTATGTATATGTTGTGACTGGATGGTGTGGAGGTTGTTATTGTCCTGTGTGCAGGTTGTCATTGGGCTGTGTTGGTTTGTCACCTGGTTATGTATAGGTTGTAATTGCAGTCTGTTCGTGTTGTCATTCTGTTGAGTATGGGTTGTCACTGGATGCTGTACATGTTGTGAATGGCGCAAATGTATGTTGTGACAGGGTTATGTGTAGGTTGTGATTGGTCACTGTGTATGTTGTTATTTACTACTCTATGTCGTCAGTGTGTACGGTGAACTGTGGATATGTTGTGACACCTGTGTATTGTTGTGTATGGTGGGCAGTCTGTGTAGTTGTTGTTGTCACTTTGTGCTGTTATGCACTGTGGCCACTGTTTGGATGATGTTGTTGTATATCTATGAGTTGTTGTATATCTAAGTTATCATTAACTTCACATGCAGATTTATTGCCTACAACACTTTCCTCTCGGAAAAGAAAAGGCGGCAAAAAATGAAAATGCCATTACTTATTGGGATGAGGAAAAAGTGAAGGCAAGAGTGAAATCAGAAAAGAATAGCGACAGAGGCATACTGCATGGCGTTCCGAGTGTCGGTGGGGCTTCAACAAGTGCATCCAACACAGGAATAAAGCTAACCCACCCTGTAAGTAAATCATGTGAAGCTTATTTTGGTGCTGTGTAGAATTTGGAGTAATGATAACTTTCATTACTGTTGTTTTGCAGGAAATCAAGAGAACGTATGAAAGGTTGATGACCATGGTTGAAGGGTTGGTGTCGACAATTGGAGAAGAGTTGGTTTCCCTGCAGTTGAGGTTGACGGATGAGATTGACAAGGAAGATGTGGTGGAAGCAGTAAGTAGCGAAGATGACAAAGAGAAGGCAACTGAAGATGAAGAAACCGGTGAAGAAGGTAAAGGAAGCCCAAAAGATTCAATTCTGTCACAAGAGGAACAACAGAGTGAACCAGAAGGAGATGATAAAGAAGAGGGCAAAAGTGCTTCGCGTGAAGAAGAGAGTCAATCTCAACCTGAGGAGAAAGGAGAAGGGAGTCACTCTGGATCAGAGGATGATGGAGAAGAAAAAACACAAGACAAGTCTAGTGATGCAGCAGCAGAAGAGGATAAGGGTGTAGGCGATGAAATGGAGGAAAAGGATGAAATGGACCAGCAAGCACAAGGGCAAATGGATGTAAGAAGATCAACACGGGTGAGAAGCCGTGCAATCAAATCTCCCTGGTTAGAGGAGGTGAAAAAAGGCCGTGGCAAGAGAAAAGCTGACGAGAAAGAGGAATTATTCCAGATGTGCACGAGAAGATGTGATCAAGATGAAGGTGCCAAGTAAGTGTTGGGACTGATTGTAATTGGGACAACTGATTGACAACAATTTTACACATACAACCCTTGTGCTCATTGTTCCTTTTGCTGCAGGTACATTGTAGAGATGTATGGGTACTTCTTGACACGTGCTGAGCTTTGCTGCCTACAAGACAGGAAATGGATGAACGACAGGGTAAGACAGTTGTTTATATAGATAGAGAACTGCGAATGTCATTATGATCATGACTAACTGTTTGTATGTGTGATATAGTTCATGTCTATGGTGGCGAGAACCTTGGTGGGAGATGAAAAAGAGAACCACGGTCGTGTCAGTAGGCACATTTTTTCACCCGAGTTAATGCAAACAATGGCCGCTAATCCTCTTAGGTGGAGCCTGGAAAAACATGAACATGAAATCTTACCGGAGCACATAGGATATAACATTGGAGACTGTGACTTCATATTTGGCCCCACCCTTTTCAATTACCATTGGTTCTGTTACGTGATGGATGTAAGAACCATGCGTTTCTATGCCCTTGACTCGTTGGTGGACAATTTGACGATGTTGAGATTACAAAGAGAGGAAGAAGAAGCAATGAAAACAGGGAAGAAACCACAAAGGAAGCAAGGGAAGAAGAGAGGACAGATAGATCCTAAGCAATTCATGGCGAGAGGGATTGTATGCACAACTTTACATTCATTCTATAACTTGTTAATGCGTTATGGTTGCTTGTCTGCTTAACTGTCCTGGTTGTTAATGCCTGCTGATTACTTGTCATTGGCTACAGCGAAGGTTGTTAATGCTTCCTGATAACTTGTCATTCACAACTGTCAAACTTGTTTCTTCTGTTTGTCCCTTTTTGCAGAGAGATTGTTTCTGCCAAGTGCTTCGTGTGCTGAAGCCATCACTGTTTGCGGAGGAGGACAAGATTGACGAGGAAGTCACATGGGCAAAAGTTCATGTGCAATCTGACACGTGAGTTATTTTTCAGCACAACAAGTACTTGTGTCTCAACTTTTGGGAGCTAATGTTCATTCACTAAAGTACTTGTTTTTCCTTTGTAGGGACTCTTGTGGGGTGCATGTGTTGAGCTGGTTACAAACATGGGACGGCACTGAGTATGGTGATGACGGCTACACAATGCCTAAGTACTCCCCTGAAGAAATCCATGACTTGAAGGTTGGATGCTTGTGGTGGCTCGTGACTCATCGGAACAACCTGCATGGCGATGAAGTGCTGTCTTTGCTGCGAGGAAACCCCCAAAGCAAGAGGAAGAAATAAATGACAAGCATATATTGTATTTACATTTATTTATTTGACAGCATAGTGACATCTGAACGTCAAGTTCACATTTTATTCTTTTCTTTGAGCATGTATGAATCCTGGATGTTAAGATATGTTAATGTGTTTTGATATCCTTTACTGGTTATCAAGTTTTTGTAAAGGCATTCATGTGTTTTCATCATGGCCACAAATGCAGACTGAATAAGACTGGATAAACAAATGGTAACCACGGTGACATGATAGGCATATATCAGAGTCCTCTCTGCCACATCTGTTTACAACCTCAACAGGGGTTGTTCACAACCTCAAAAGGGATTGTTGACAACCCGAACAGAATTGGTTAACAACTCACTCGGGGTATAACACAGCTGTTAACTTAATTATATTATGAGCACATATAACGACCTTAATAGCAAAAATTGAGAGCATTTTAAAGTCATTAACAGCTTTAAAAGAACCAAATCATATTACAGCAGATTTTTATTCCAGCAATTCATTTACAACCTCAACAGGGATTGTTGACAACCCGAACAGAATTGGTTAACAACCTTCGCATTGCCCCTGACAACTGACGCTGGGGATACCACAACCTCCACATGAGATCTAATTCTAACCAAATCATATCATATTATGACTTTAACACAGCTCGAATGTCTTAAGAAATCACTGAACACTGGAAGTAGGAGAAATTGTCACTTTATATCAGTAACATAATTGAGACTGCTAATGACAACCTGCATGGCGTCTGATAACAAGTCCATTACAACCTATTCACCAGTACATCAAAAATACAGAAATGATGTTATATCAGATTACAACCAGGTGTCATTTACCACTTGATATATATATGTACAACATAACTACACCAAATTTACAACCTATTCAAAAAAGCATACGTGTTGCATGTGTGGATAATGACGGACAACTTGAGGTGTGGTTATGACATTTACAAAAAAAATGCTGTCACAAGCATTCACAAAACGAAATATCAGCAAGCTACCAGCAAAGCTCAACTTGGATTGGGGTTCTGGCAAGTCTTCACAGTGTGGCCTGGCTCATGGCATCTTTCACAGTGGTAAAGTTTTTTACTTTGAAATTGAGATTCAATCCTTCTTTTCTTTGGCCTCCCTGAGGGTCTTTTAGTGATTGGTGGCTGTAAAAATGTTCCCGTCATCATCTGCGTAACGGTGAGAGTTTCGGGACGAGGACAATCATGTGTCGCAATTGGCCTCATACTACTTGCATATATCTTCTCTTGGGCTGACAGCTTATAGCAATCATCTACAAATTCATAAACACTACCATGAAGTAGCTTTATCGCTGCACAGGCATGAACACAAGGTACTCCGCTCATTTGCCATGCTAAACAAGTGCATTTCTGAGCTGTGAGATCAACAGTGACACAAATTATTCCAGTAGGAGATGTAGTATCAACTTGAACTCGGTTATCTCCATAATATACAGTATGCATATTCTCCGCTCTTACTACTTTTTCTTGCAACTTGGACTCAATATTTGGCCCAACGCCATTTGTCCAATTTTCCATTGCCATTTTGCTTGCAACCATCTTCTTGGCTAATTTCTCCATATGCTCATGTATGAGAACTGACACATTGTGCTTCCTCTCCTTCAAAATCCAGGCATTAAACGACTCCGCAACATTAGTGGTGATGTTATCTCATCGCTTAAACGGGAATTTGCTTAAAGCCCACCGATCTACATCTCCTTGAGTGTCAACCCAATCAGCTAATTGTGGACAGAATGATCTAAGTTTCCCCATTGCAGCAACATATTCATCCTCAATCCTTGCATAGGCGATTCCATCCAGCATTTTCAATGCAACGTCCTTTGAAGTACCTGAAACTCGTCCCCTGCCTCGGTTAATTTTTAAATAATGTGCACTAAAATTTTCTTTCACATGCCTATAACAAAAAGCATGTCTCTCGCCACCAAATATTGTTCGCACAGCACCTATAATGGCATTATTCCGATCTGAAACTATCGTTGTCTCCACTGATCTTGTGATGTCTTTGATGTTCTGGAGAAACCAAGCCCAATCATCATATGTCTCCCCACTAACTATAGCATATGCTAATGGAAATAGTTCATTGTCTGCATCATATGCATTAGCTGAAATCAATGTCCCCCTGTAAGGACCACTTAGATGACAGCCGTCTATATAAAGTATATGTCGACACCCTTCTAAAAATCCATTAATTGAGCATCCATAAGCAATGAACACCCTCTGAAATCTGTTACTATCCAACCCTTCCCATCGAGCACTTGTGTTTGGATCAGTTTCAATGAGCCTTTCACAAATCCAGGGAATCGCCATGTATGAATCCTGTGCACGACCATGTATTTCCCTCAACGCTCTTTCTCTACCCCTGTATGCTTGACTATAATTCAGTCGCACCCCATATTCTCTATACAGATCTCTTCTAAGTTCATTAGCATTCTTGTCTATATTACACCTCAAAGAATCTATCATGATTGATGATGTTAAGTTTGACCCTCTAGAGTGAGATACAACCAAGCTGTCCTGTGCATAATGCACATGCTCACTTCTTAAGGTTCTAATTATTAACAACTCAGAATCTTGTCTTTGTCCCATTGAGTATGCACCCATATACCACGGGCATCCCTTCGCCATACACTTCACAATGATCTTTTGTTGATTGTTCTTCACAAACTTGTATGAAAACTTCACAGCAATACTGTACCTATACAGTGCTTGCCTAAGAGCCACTGCATTAGGAAAAATCTGTCCTTCTCCGATAAGCAAACCCTTCCACTTTGTTGAATTCATTTCCGGAATTGGGGTTGGCATCATTTCTGAACCACATGGCAACAATAGTGGGTCTTCACTAACCACATTAGGTGGAGACATGGACAATGTATCTGAACCTCCGAACAAGTCTTCCATCCTACATAACAGAACAGGTCAAGGGGTCGTTAATGACAACCTTCGATCACTATAATAACAACTTATGCACAACAGTTGACAATAGCTAATATTACTTCGAAATTTAAATAACACAACTTACACATGTTGCTCTTCTATTACAACATCCCTTGTTAGTTGTGAATTTTGATCTCCATTTTCTCCTATATATACATGACCACTATCGCCATTGAAGTTAATCAAATGTTCTACTCCTTCATCATCTACAAGGTCCACAAATGTACACTCATCAAAGGTTACTGTGAATTTCATAACCATTCCATTACTTTCTTTTCCCACAATTGATGCCACCATTGTTCTAAATTCTCCATATGATGTCCCTTCCTTTATCATTCTTGTTCTCACACCACCTCCAACATACTGCGTTTCACCTTCTACACCATTAATAAATTGTCCTCCTATATGGAGGTAGCAAAACAATTGCTTTGCACTGGAAGTTGCCATCCTGGATATCAACCTGCCACAATCACTTGTTAATAACAACTCATACAGTTATGTTAACAACCTTCGATGTACCCATTAACAACACATTTAACCATCGCATTTAAGGGGTTACAATAATAAATATCTGTCATTTTCCACTCATTTCCATCAGCAACACAGCATCATTGCCCAAAAAACAGAGCATCATTCACCGAAAAATAGAGCATTGCTTTCTAACCATAGCCACACATAGTAAAACCACACCTAACATGATTAAAACCACATATGACTAAAATGAGCCTCCCTTGATATTTCTAGAGAGCTGAATCACATGCTTAATACCAACGTATAAACACCCAATCAACTTTTCAGACCAGCATTAAAGCTGCGACTGGTTGTTAATAACAAGTCATACAGTTATGTTAACAACCTTCGATGTACCCATTAACAACACATTTAACCATCGCATTTGAGGGGTTACAATAATAAATATCTGTTATTTTCCACTCATCTTCATCAGCAACACAGCATCAGTGACCGAAAAACAGAGCATTCACCGAAAAACAGAGCATGCTTTCTAACCCTAGCCACACATAGTAAAACCACACCTAACATGATTAAAACCACATATGACTAAAATGAGCCTCCCTTAATATTTCTAGTGAGTTGAATCACATCTTTAATACCCATATATCAACACACAATCAACTTTTCAGACCAACATTAAACTTGACATTGGTTGTGTACAGAAGAAGAGAAATGTTGTTAATGATGAGATGTACCAAGAAGATGAAGAAATAATGTCGCTTGCCTGCGATGGAGTACCAGCGCATAACTCCCTTCTTTCTTTCAGAAGCTTCTCTTCCTTGTGCATGCATAACAAACAACCGCACTAAATGAAGCCAATCAGCGTCTCTCCCTCTTTTCTTTCCTTTATCAATGACTGAGGGCAAGTACGTAATATCACAACTCAAATTATTTACCCAGAGGTCCCTGGGGACTTATGAGGAATTTGGGGATTTCATGGGACCTTCTGGTAGTAAATTGTCTTCTGTGGGACTCTACAGTAATTTTCCCATATTTTTATGTATCTAATTCAAAGCCTATGAAAAGTAATCTCCTCAATTTCTCATCTCTAATATTCTTTCCTGCTCTTATAAAGTTGATTTTACTCCATTAGTTTTATTTTCTATTTTTCCAGCCTTTAATTATTTGTGTTTAGAGAAGTTAAGACTCTTGTTTACTTCTTTATTTGGTGCAACATATATAACAAAATCCTAACGATGATTGTTCTTTATCTGTTACTAGTTTTAATAAAGATTGAGGTATACTTTTAGTACTTTAACTCTATATGGAGCTTCAATTTGATAACTTAACTTTAAAAAACATATTTTAGTCTTTTAATCATAAAATCGGTAACAAAAAAAATAATTATATTGAGATCTTAAATGCTGATACAACATTCACAAATACTAATATATATTAAATTTAATTTTTAAAATAACCATGCTCGTTATAAAATAATATCTTTTAGGATTAATAATTTTATAGTTAAAAGACCCAAAAAATGTACTCCTCTGATTCTAAATATAAGACCCTTGTACAGTGTGTATAAGGGTCTTATATTTAGGATCAAAAGAGTACTTTTTTGACATTGAGGAGCCAAACTAAAATCTTATATAAAATTAAAGAACTAGATGTATAATTTAGGCATATAATAAATTATATTTTCTTCTATCCTTAACATAAGATCTAATTTGCAGTTCAAACAAGTTGTACAAAAATTTCAGCAAAATGTCCCATGCATGAAAACATCCTAACAACCTGATAACAAAAAATCTTTTAGAAACGTTTAAAGAAAAGAAATTTTAGAAAATTGTAATGACATTTTCATACCTTTTTTCTATATTCTCTTTTTCAGCCGTGGAGTTTAAATTTATGCTTCAGTGTCTCTGGATTCCATATTCAAACCTATAGGGCAGGGGTTTTAAAATAATAATAATAAAAAATTATGCGGACCAAATGATCAACTTCTTTATTTTTTTTTTAAAATACCATTGAGGTGGTTACTGGTTAGGGTATCATTAATTGCATCACTACAATAATACCTTTTCTTCCATTCTAACGCGCAAAAAGAGTTCAATAGAAACTGTTAATTTAATAAATGATCTTATAATTGGTGATTATTTAATGAAAATATTCCTAAATTGAAACGAAGGTACTCCTCTAGTCCTATTTATAGGATAGAGAAAGAAGACATTTTTTTATCCTATTTATAAAGCATTGAGAGAAATTTTTTGTATGGATGTACAATTTTATCCCTCATTTATTATTGTGTTAATTTTGTTTACATGAGGGGTAATCTATATTAAATAGGTATAAAGTTAGAAAGTTATTAAATTTTAAATGAGAGTTAATGAAGTTTAAGGTTTTACTTAATCTGCGTGAAATATGCTGCAAGTACCTTATAAATCAGACCAGAGATGTAATATATACCTAATTGAAAGGAATCTTTGTGTCGTGAGTTTTAGGTTAAAAAATTATCTTAGATATTATATTTGCTTCAATGTATTTTCGGTTTAACAAAAAAGAAGACGAAAGGTATATAAATATTGAGCTTCTACAAATTGAAATGATAATTAGTATTTGATCAGAAAAAAAAAAAGAAATGATAATTAGTAAATTACAACTTCAAACTAAAACAAAACTAAAATTTCAATTTAAGATATTTTAGAAAACCCACACAATTTTCTTCTAAATAATTAAATTAATGTTCCTCATCTCCACATTGGTTATTATTTTCTTTTTGGGCGAATACATTAGTTATTGTTTAAGAGTGTCTTGTCTACAATTTAGGGCCCATTTAGTTTAATTGCAGCCCACTTTTGTAATGTCCTGCGGTGTAATGCAATTTTGATCCGATGACCTGTTTGTTATCATATAAAGAAAACACGGTAGAATGATATTACCTCCCGTCCTTAATATAAAAATTACTCGGTTAAGTTGAACAGATTAAAAAAAAAAGTTAATTTAGTTATTTATAATAAATAGGTGTTATTTTCTGTAAAATACTCTTATTAATCATGTGTATTAGTTAGAACTATCAATTGATAAAATCTTTAACATATGCAATTATATAAGGACTATTTTGTTAAAAAAAGGATAAATATGATAGATAAAGTAGATTGAAGTTTTATATTCAGGACCAATTTGAATATTAAGCTAGTTCACATGTACCAGAGTTACTATTTATCTTTTCCAATAAAAAATAAAATTTATGAAATCGCCCTCTTGCCCCTCAACCAAAAATCAAAAAGCCCCTCCCTTTTCGGAACGTTTCTTCTTCCTCGCCTAGATGGCTGATCAGATACCAATCCTCCATTTCACTAGCCATTGAAATCCATTATTATTATGGATTGAAAGAATTAAATCCAATACTAAAATCGTCTACGAAAATAAAGGTAGTTATCAATATCATCATGGAAATTTTTATATCTTCAACAACCCAAATGAAAGATACTGTTTAAAAGGCAAGAAAAATCTGAATCAAAAAAGATAAGGGAGTAAAAACCAGATAAATATATATTTATATATATATGTGGAAAGAAAGTATATGAAATAAAGAAGAATTATATCCGAAACAATCAAGCAACACACATATCGAAAAATGCAGAGATGAGATCTTCGTTCAATGGCGGCATAGGACCTAGATATACACTAAAAATAACACGATGCTTAAGAGGAAGACGCAGTGTTTATCAAAATCATGAAATAAAACATTGAATTACATAAAAAAAAAAATTTGAATTACAGTGATTCCAAAATTCACCATTCTATAAAAGTTATGTAAAAATCTTGAATCCCTGTTTAAGCAAATCAAATTGAATAAATTTATAATACAACAACAATAAGCCTTATTCTACTAAGTGGAACAACTACATGAATCGCACGATACTATTATGCTCTATCAACAATCACGTCGAATAAATTTATAATATAGTCTTTAAAAAAATGCATTCAACTTTGAAGCTACACTTATAAAACTTCAGGGAATCAGGAAAACAAGTAGACCATAAATAACCTACTAGAGCTCAACACAATGGAAAGAACAAGAAAAGAGCTTTGCGATGGAAAAAAAAAAATACATAACAAATATGGATGACGAATATAATTGTTATTCAATACACAAGTGTTAAGAAACTCAAACCCCACAAGAGAGAATGAGAGTATGGAAAAATTTTTAGGATATGAGTAAAAGTTTATAGCAAGATTTCTTTTTATCATATAATTGACTAGAGAAAAGGAAATATATAAAATATATAATTAAATAGATATAAAATATTTATAAATTTAATTAGATATATCCCAAAATCTACACCTATTTAATAAAAATATATATAATTATATCAGATATTATTAAACAGAATAATGGATTGTAAATAATTAGATAGTAACAAATTGATACGGTCCATAATATTTTTGTATGGTTTATTTATTTTTCAGATAAAAAAATATAATTAAAGTTTTATTTTTAATATAATTAAATTATCAAAATATTATTTTCATATGAAAAATCTTTTACTTTTTCAAATTCAGATTGAATTTCCCTAAATTGTAGGTCTTATAGTAATTATGATGGAATCCTCACCCTTATCGGTTTTTCAAAAAGGTTTGTTTATATAAGTATTGACATCGAGTCAGACTAGGATCAAAGGGTGCGCAGAGAGAGAGAGAGAGAGATTTTTGTTAAAAAAGGAGGCTGTGAGAAATATTGATAGTGTTGCCTTCAATCCATAAACGGCCTCTTCCATCTTCGGGTATGTTTTATGCACGTATATGCAAAAAAACTACCACATACATATATGTATATTCATTTAATTTAAATATTCTTCAAATTATGAATCTTACTTTCAATGTGTTCATCCTTAATTTTAATTTTCTTTTAGCTGTTTATGTCGAATATTTTTAGTCTTTTTTTATTTGGGCTAGAGATAACTATTGAATTTTATATAAAATCAATTGTAAGTTGCCACCTAGGGTAGATATATTTGCTGGCATGTATATTTATGTTGTATAAAATAAAAAATTTGTTCAACTTTATGTTGTTTCGTTTTTGCGTTCTCAGATATGAGTTGAAATAAGTGAAGCATCTCATATGAAGACTGTTTTCGATTATACGGATGGTCTTATCATTTTACTGGACAATGGTCTTAATCATAGCATACGTAGTGTGACGTAGTGTATGCCACGTGTATGTGGTGGCTTTAAACTTTTTATTTTAAAACAATTTGTTCAAGTACTTTATTTGTAATTTTTAAATCTTTTTGTTAGATGTCTGTTGGATCAATAATAAAATATTTATTTATATCTTTGAATAATTAACTAATTATATACTGATTGTTTAACTTATTGCTATGTACGGTAGTATTTAATATTTGGCAGTATGATAATACTCCTCCGGTCCTAACTATAAGATCCAATTGACTTATTTGAAGAGATTAAGAAAGTAAGTTAAATTGGTTATTTATAATAAATAAGTGTTGTCATTCCTAAAATATCCTTGCTAATTAAGTATATTGGCTAAAACTATCATTATTAGAAGGATTATCTTGGAAAAAAATGCATAAATATAAGAGACAAAATGGATTGGGTCTTATAATTAGGACCAAATAAAAAGTCAAATTGGGTCTTATAATAAAGACCGGAGGAGTATTTTCAAATTATTTTTTTTTGACAAAAGATAAATTCTTAGGATTTTGTGTTACTAGTTTTATTATAAATTGATCCTTTCATCATCAGTTTATTTAAATTCGTGAGTTTCATAACCTATACAACATCCTATATTATTAAGGATTTACAGACTTTGTAATATTAGAGTATATATAATGATTTATAAGAGATGCTGTTTTAAAATTTATTCCGCTTATTGGTAAAAGAAACTTACTATACGGATATAAGATGAAATACCTCTCTAGAATAATTGTTTTAAAAGCTATACTCCATTATTAAATACTCCTCCAATCCTTAATATAAGACTCATTTAACTAATTTAATTAGATTAAAAAAGTTAAGTAAGTTAGTTAATTATAAGAAATGTGACACGTTTTTCCTAAAATACCATCATCATCTTTCTTAATACCCCATTTTTCTTTTCTACTTGATTATAGTTGAAAAAGTATCCATAGGGGTAATTTAGAGAAAATTGATAAATATAAGAAATGGGTCTTATATTTAAGGTCGAAACTAACTCAATAATTGGGTCCTATATTAAGGACCGAAGGAGTACTATTTATCATATTTATACATAATACTTTAGAAGTTAGAGATTTAGCTACAATCCAGAGAATGGGAAGGTTATATTATGATTCATGAAAACGATTGTATGTTTGAAAATTAATTTTGCACATTAGTGAGGTATTTACAAAAATATTATTTCACAGTGAATTAAGTAATATTATAGGATCTAAAGTTATGATTTAGATATTATATTACAGAATTTAAAATTTAATGAAAGAAAATAATCACGGATGTGTTAAACTTTTGTAACACACACACACACATATCGCAAGGGAACATAATGTAAATATATGTGTGTGCATGTAAATGGATAAATAAAGTGATTAAAAGATATAAATGAAATTATTAGAAAAACTTACTTAATCTTATAATTTTACAAATTATGTTAAAGATTGTATTGAAATCATGTTATACTCAATTGGAATTAATTAATAGTAGGAAGAAAATTTAGTGTGAACTTTTATAAGTATTCGAGTCTTTAATTAAGAATTTAGTTTCGGAGAAGAAAATCTGACTACTTAGAGTCACTTATTCAGCGTCCTCTCCGGCCGCAGGAAAATACAAGAGATCTCTCTCACTCTCATCCCTTCTGATCGGTAATTCCTCTTAGCTTTCTTGAATCATCCTTCTCATTCTCTTTTCTTTTCTTTTCTTTCCTTCCCCTTTATCTTTATCTCCCTTGCACGCTGTTGTTCCTTCGTCTTTGACGGGTAAATGAAACATGGACTCTATACACACAAACACACACTAATGATTAAGAATAGGAGAATATTTCATGCGCGTATATATAATTAATGTTGTGGAGGCACGTGAAACCTATACACACACGCGTATATAGAATGGAACTTCATCATTAATATATGTTTTGAGCTCCTTAATGTGTTTTCGGCCTTTTCTCATATACGTATAAAGAAAGATTTGAAAGTGGGGAAATTCCGTAAATTTTATATTTATAAAAGTCAAAGGGGTATGTATTTAAAAGAGTATTTTAGGTTTCAACATTAATTTAATGTTCTAGAGTAATTTTAGAGTAGTTGTATGAGATAAAGTTCTAGTAACTTGAGTTATACATTGGTGTTTTTGTTCAATTATTAGAATTTACATATTTGGGTTCCTCTAGAGTAGCTTCAAGGCTTTAATGTATTTTTAGATCAACCTTGGACTAATTTTAGGGTAATGTTTTAGTAGTTTTGAGACATGAATTAATGCTTTTGTATATGTAGGGATGATTCTTGTAGACTCTCACTCAGCTCTCTGTGTGGATTTGTTCTTTAATATTTGTGACCTAAAAAAGAACAAGTAACTGTTTTTTACTTGTGTGCAAGCTTTGTTTGGTGTGATTCATTGTGTATGTAAATGTGTAAAATTTTATCAATTTGAGCTTGATTCAGGTACGCAAATTGTTAAGATTGCCAAACAATAAAAAGATGTAGTGATGTTGTTTTTTACTTGAACCATTTTCAAATATGCTTGTGTCGGTATATGCAATAAAATCATGGGGTGTTTTACTTTTTGATTGTGAGTCCCACGAGTACTTTAATTATTGTAAGAATGTTTGGATTGCTTAGTTGATTAAAATTTAAAATGTGTAGATTGGTTAAGTGGGGTGTTACAACCTTATTTAATGAATTAAATCGTAATGACATAGATTTGAAACATATTTAAAATAAGTAGTTGATATTTTTTATATTTTAATTATTTAATTATGTACTTTTAATAGTAATTTAATAATAGAAGTAAACTCGACGATCCGAATTCACGATCCAATTTTATCCCATTGCTACAAGTTTACTAAAACTCACAAGTTTGACAACCTTATCTATAAGTATAACTATTTCTTTTCTAATTTTTGTAATTAACTTACTATTTTTATTTTTTAAAGGAAAAAACGCTATGGAGACTTATGTTTTTGAAGATATCCGGATATATAATTGTAGAATTCATACATGGGATGAAGATGTTTATTGCGATTTTCTGGATGGGGTTCCAGTACGTCCTCCCTCACCTCTCAGATACCTCAACATTAGAGCTATGTTAAAGGAACATTATCGTCATGTTTCAAACATGAGAGAGATAACACATTCCAATACTATTAGATATGATGTTTTCAACATCCCACGTGCTTTAAAGAAAGAAACGACAGATTATATTCTTTTCATTCTCAATATTCCTGAAGAACATCACAAGTCTATGGCGCAACAGATTTTGGATTATCTGCAAAACAAGCGTAGCAATTCGCATCACCAAGTGTTTGTTACTATTGTGGTCAATGTTGATATTTTTTATCACAACTGTAATCGAGTTATGGAAACATCATCTATGAAGGAGGATCAAGCTTGCAAATTAAAGGGAGTGAAGCTTCTTCAACAACAAGAAGATGAACCAAGTGATTGTAGAATTTGTCTGGAACATTTGAGGGTTGATGCAGTTCAAATGCCTTGTTCTCATTTCTTTCATGGAAATTGCATTATTAATTGGTTGGTGAGGAAGAATAACTGCCCACTATGCCGCTTTCAATTGCCTTCAAGTGATGATTCATCGAAAAACTAAATTCTTATATAATGTATAGGAGCTGATTTTTGATGGTTTCATGTGTGTTTTCACTAGCTAGCAAGTTTACTTTTAAAAGGACTTCTAGTCCAGGTTAATATGTCTATATTTATTTTCAGTATTTCTATACTACCCTCCTTTTCATCCTCCTCATCCTCACTCAGTTAGTTTCTGAATTTCCAGCTGCCATGCAATGAAACAATGGCAAGAAAAAAATGGAGAATTTCAAAATCATTTTTTCCATAAAATCCCAATCAATATATTTTTCAAAAAAAATTTCGATGAAAAGAAAAAATCTAAATAACAAAGACCCTTCTACTATGAATGGCAAATATCCATGGCAGGCATTGCATGCCCCTATTTTATAATTCCCATGTAATAATTTAACTTTTGAGCTACTAGATATCATTGGTTATAATTATTTTTTATTAGAATTATATTTATAATTATTATTGCATATATATTATAGTATAATAAAACAATATAATTTTGAATATATTTATATATAAAAGTATAAGTGATAGATATATGTTAGCTATTAATTATGTATTATGATATTATATATCTAATGTTATTTATATTTATATCTTATTAAATATTTAAGAAAAACTTAAATAAATAAGGGTAATATTGAACCATACAATGTAATATTAAAATCTTCTCCCCTCTCTTTTGAGCAATCATCCAAAAAAAAAAAAATAGTAAAATCCTTCCACTCTCGTCTCCTCCTCTTCCTTCCATTAAAATCTCTTTTTTCTCATTCCCTTTATTGGGTCAAAGAGACACTTACATAGTCTTTTTTTTTCCCCCTCAATAAAATGGAAAGCCATAAATTTGAGAGAAAATAAACTAATTCTTCAAATCACGCCTCATATAAGACATCTTTGCCAAATAGGATCCAATCACAACTATGTGTTTATCCTTGACAATCAAACAAGTCTACATATTTATCAACTTCAATTCTTTTAATGTGAAATTCTGTTGATAATTCAGATTTTTTTTGCGGCTAAACTATATGTTTGGTCCTTTTTGTTTGCATCAAGTTTCATTTTGACTCCTTAAGTTCATAAAGAGCATTTTTAGTCTTGAGTAACACCGTTAATCTTATGTAACAAAAAATGTTGACTCATCAAAATTACATTATTTTAATCTTCAGCTTGCTGCCACGTCAACTCAATTTTTCTAACAAATTAATTTTTAAATTAAAATAACAATAATAATAGAAAAATTTCTCAGTTTTTATCAATTTTTTTCATCTCATTTCCTTCCCTTTTAGAAACCTTTCTCCTGCGGCCAACGCACTTCTTCCTCCATGAATCTCAATGGCTTTCTCAAGAGGTGGCCATACCTCATCTCCTTTCTCAAGTTTGTACTACTTCTGATTCTTAATATAAGATCTCATTTGACTTTTATTTTGATTATAAATATAAGATCTCAATCTATTTTGTTTCTCATATTTATTCATTTTTTTTTTCAAGGTAATCCCTGTAATAATGGTAGTTCTAGCCAATACACTTGATTAGCAAAAATATTTTAAGAAAGACAACACCTATTTATTACAAATAACTAACTTAACTTTTTTTTTTAATTTACGTAAATTAGTCAGCTAGTTTTTATTTTAAGAACAGGAGGTAGTAGTTCATAATCCACATAATATTGAGCTTTAGAGCTATTAAAGCCTGATCACCCATATAACTTGAGACGCGTCTGTTGACACATGTGTAATAATTTATGTAAACACGGGGTTACTTGGGTCATTTAAGGGAAGAGTTAGAATAGTGATGGAAAAAGGAGGGGGGAGGGGTGTTCCAATAAGAGAGGATGGTCCGCTACATCATGTCAATCTAGCTACGTCGCGTTAAGGAGAGGTCACACTTTGAAAGAGTGGAGATGTCAGCTTGCCAAGTCATTTCATCTCTTTAATGCAAATATCAACGACCCTCAGTTTCTTCCCTTTGCTCGACAGGTCACGCACATCCTAGCTCGGCGAGAGATTCAAGGAGGAAGGTAGAGTAGCAGAAAAAATTAACTAAGAATTGATAGCCTTTATTAATTTTTAGAACAACTAATATGAAGGTTCTTGTAGTTTATCTTAATTTTTAATTAGGTCCTTAGATTTTTTTTTAATTGGGTCTTTTAAGTTTTTACCGTTAAACCAGTTAGTCCTTTTTGTTTAAAACTGTTAAATCAGAACTAACAGAGTCTAAAATTCCGTTAGAAAGGGATGAGATGGCAACAACTGTAAAAAGTTTTGACAGCTAGATTGCTACTAAGCATCCATTGAGTTCCATCATCTTCTCTGGTCAAACAAGAGTCATTGTATTAAGTTCTACGCTTTCTGCTAGTGCCCTCTTTCTCTCTTGAATGCTTGTGTGCTCTCTCTTGAATGTTTGTGTGCTCTCTCTTCTGTGATTTTGTTCAATTCATGCTCTTTGATTGGGTTTCTCTTCTGTATGTGTGTTGGAAAAGAAGGTTTCATACATATATAGCCGCGCATTTAGAAAGGATTCTGCAGTTTTTTCAACTGAGCTGCTTGTTTCATACTTGACTGATTCCCAATTCAGAACTTGATCATAATTTTTTTTTGACTAGACTTGTAATTCAAAATTTTCCATATGAAAAATCAAAAGGAAAACCTTCCCATACAAATATATTCGGTGCCTTGGGTTTGAAAGATGCCATCTTCAGCAATGCATAATTACAAAATATGCATCAGATCATCGATGAGTTTTCATAACCTTAAAATTTATGCGAAAGCCATCTTCAAGCCCGTAGAGGATTCCCCCTTTAGCACCTTCGATAGCTTTTGTCGCTGGTCTAAAATTTTCTCTTCACCTACGATTTGTGCCAAAGCCATCTTCAGCCACGACTTACTCTTTTGAAGAATCAAGTGGTGACTTTGCTTGCTTTTCTACAAAAAGAATTCAATGATCTTCTTTCTGGCCGTAAACCCTAGCCCATTCCAACTTCCAAGCAGCTTTTGCCTTTCGTTCTCTGTAACCCAACTTGGCTCCACCCTTGTGTTTGCTCAATCCATGTTGCAGTCTATGTCCATATGTGTGCTTAATCAGGTCTTATTTAGCACCACATCATCTCTGTCAAGTTTAACTAACGACATGTGAAAGACTTTTTAAACAGAAGGACTAACGCAATTAACTGAGCAAACAATAAACACTTGATAAAAAGAGAGAAAAAACTCTAAGGATCTAATTAAAAACTAAGATAAACCATAAGGATCTCCATATTCGTTTTCCCTTAATTTATTATTATTATTATTATTATTATTATTGAAACATGAATTTATTTTAAAGAAAAATTTAAGTTGATGATATGGCAAACAAGTAGGATTAAGACAATGTAACTTAATGAGTCAGTATTTTCTGTTAGATGACACTAATGGTGTTAAGATTGAAGGATTAAAAATGCACTTTATAAGCTTGAGGGACTAATATAAAAATTGATACAAACATAGAAGACTAAATATATACTTTAGCCTTTTTTTTATGGAGGATAATTGAGCTATCAGCTCTATATCTTTGTCTCAAACTAAAATCATATGAGAAAAATGACAGAAAAATGACAGTTAAAATTTATATTCCTTAAATGGTCACTTGAATATTGAAAATTCCTTTTTAATATGACTAAATGGGGATTTTAAAGTTAATCGAAATGACCAAATTTCCCTCGTTAATTTTTTTTTTTTAAAAGAGAAGCGCTCATGCACAGTTTGTTTTCTTCCATTGCTCACTTGGTCCATCGTAAGCCGTTGAAGAAGACAGAAGAGAAAGCTTGCCCTCCTCCAAGTTACCACTATCGAAGAAGAGAGAAGAGAAAAGAGAAATGATGCTATCGTGCTCTACTGCTCGCCGTTTAAGAAGAGAGACAAGAAGAATGAGGCGAGGGTTTCATTGTGTTCGTTAGTCAAAGTCGAGGAAGAGATAAGAGGACGAATTTGTGTTCAGATGAAGATAAGTTTCTCTAAGATTTCTTTTCTCTGCTCATTGATGGGTATTGTAGTTTGAGATTTTGGATGCATTTTGAAATCGTTGAAGGACTTGGGTTTGAGGAGTTCCGTTAATGGGATAATGCAGCTTGAAGCAGTATTGTATAAAGGCTTGTGCTTTGCATTTATCTTGTCTCATTTGTGAAGGAATAAGAATATTGCTTATTTGAGTGAAAAGGAAAATCCCCACATATTTGTCATCTTTCGTTTTCTTTTCTTTTTGGCTATGTTTTGGCATAATTATTGCAGTACAAGCCTTTCCGCTTTCTGTTTATGATATATATATATAAATATATTAAGGTTCGGCTTAGATGCTTGTGATACTGAAGGGAATATATGAACGTTGAAATCCATCTCATCATGGTTAGAACAGTTTCAATTAAGCAAGACAGCAAGATAATACATCTATTCCCCGTGTTGGAATGTCCTTTGTTGATTGTTTCTCTCTCATAAGATCTTTTGAAGTTTGACGTTTAAAAAGTGATTGTGAAGTAATTGGTATGAACGGAAAAAGTAGTTTGGTCATCTATTCTCCATTATATATATAAAAAAAGTCCAATAAAGTATAATTTGTTAGTTGTTTCATTGATATTTGAGAATAAATTTATGAAAATGAAGTTTGAAAATTTTAATGGGGTGTTTTGTAACATCTTACTTAATTACACTAGTAGGGTTATTTTAATTAGCATCAAACCACTAAGCCAGATTTGATCATAGAAAATAGAATTCTTTTATTAAATCATTGTAGAAACTTCTTCTAAACACAAGGTTCAATCCTGTATAAGAGATGTAATTTTCTAAAAAAATTTAAACTTTTTAAAAACTTACTTTCAAAATAATGTAACTTGTTTAGTAGTTCAAGTACTTGATTTTACCATTTTTGTCAAGTAAAACTATCTTAAACCGGGGTTCAAATTCAAACTCCATTTGAACCTGAAATCATTTAACTAGACAAACTTAGAACTCACAATTATACTTAATTGTAATACTTGCAGGGCTTAACCCATTCATTGTCCTAATGCTAACCTGATTACCAGCATTCATAAACCATAATTATGATAATAGCTGCAACTAATAGCATATAATTATATATAATTTCTGCCTCTATTGATGACAATTACCTACAAGCTACTGTTGCCTTCACTTAGGTCCATATAGAGGGCTTAAATACATGAGTATATACATGCAAGCATCCAACATAGCCTAAAAGATGTATACACAACTTATATCTAATTTTAATAAAGTTATGCATAGATTAAAAAAGTAGGCATTCTTTCTTCTTCTACCTTCCTTCACCTTTAATCACATTATTCTTGTCCTTAGAGCTATTCGACTATACAATATGAAAAAAGGGGGTGAGATTCCAAAGGATTCCTGTAGTAGCAAATTCCATCATATATATAATTATGCACAATCATAAAAAGAAGCCATGGAGAAACTAACCTTACAAGCTATGCTATAAAGCAAACTATGTGCAAAACTAGATAGACACACTGAAATAACTAGTGCGCAGATAAATGGTAGATACTATCCCATATCTATAAGCTACTCATGGCCATGGCTAAATAATCTATGCAAGGAAAAGATTACATATTCTCATGTTTAGTTGCAGTATTATGGTACAAACAAACATGTAACGTTCAATATACAATCATAAGATAGGAAAGAGCCACTATCTAGTACACTTTCTTCCAAATTAAATCTTATAGACCTATTTTTCTTCTGTTCCTTGGCTGGCTTGAGCAAATGTCAAATCCCATCATTTATATATACATCAGAGTAGATTAATACTTATTCCTTTTTATAATTTATAACATATAATATTTCTCTTAAATCTCAACTTATTCAAACTCTATCCTTATGGAAGTGGTTGGTCGTTATGGACAAAAATATTATGTTTAAAGATATTTAAGATGTCTTCCCCTTCTCAATCTTTATGTCTAATACATTTGTGTATATGTATGCATATTTCAACGGCATAACAACCTTTCTCATACCCTAATCTTTACTCTAACAACTAGGGCCTTTTGCTTTGTTCTTGCTTCCTAACTTTAACCTACTTTCATGCCATTACCTTTCTAAGTTTACTAAAACCATTTCTATCCTTTTTAACCAAACTATAACTCCTTATCTATTAATAATATCAAAATCACCATCTTAAGGTTTCCAAGTGCAATTTAAGCATTTGAGTTTATAACTTAACAACCCAAACTTATTTTTGTAGCATCCAGACACCTTAACATTTACCATAATTCGAGCAAGCCTTGCTTTATTGTTCAAAAACTTTCCAGTGACAAACCTACTGTTTGATTAACAAACTGAAGTGACTAGGTACCTAAAACGTCCTATAATATTTATTCAACATTTAGGAGTACCAAACAGCAACCATACATAATCTTTTCCCCCTCATACTTCACACAATTTATGCTTCAAATCAAGACATGCTAGTCTTAAAAGACTATTTTATCATTGGTAACATTGTTTTAAGCATTGTTTTGATACTTTAACACACTCTAATATCATGAAATACCCATTTGCATATCTACATCAAATCACATGCACAACACCCTTCCATAATCAATAAGATATTTTCTTTTTCAGGATTTCAAAACCATTTGCTTCCTGTACAGCCGTTTTATACGCACACTCACACGCACATATCTACTAGCACTTTTAGGACAACATCATCAATTATATACATGTGTTTATATATCTATCATGTTTTAATTAGTTTCTAATCTGCCCTGACAGCAAAAATTTTATATATATATATAGAACCAAAGTCAAAGTTTCAAATTCAATTTTGTGCTCTTACATTCAAAATTTATACTTTGACTTCCAATAACCAAAACACACAGCACAACAATCACCATACAGATGCGTGCACACTCTCATGACTTTAATTTCTTTCCTTTTCCATAAAAGTCATTTGTTTTTTCTAACATCCGTTATTTTACTCGCTTTTAGTATACATTCGGAAGCGCTATATATTAAAATCTTGCATTTTGATTCTCATGTTACTATTTATTTAGTAATTTCAGTTTTATGGTCCAATTTTAAAAATTCATAACTACATGTAAAAAAATTGTATGGAGGTGATTCAAGTCTTCATTTAAATATCCTTTAATTATCTATGGGGAAAAATATTCATGGGATCATTTGTTTGCTCATTCATTCTAGAAAAATACAAGAAGTGGTACTGTTCGTATGATCAAATAATACTATAGTTGTTCTATCCTAGGTTTGAGTAATCATAACTCTTAGCATACACATTCTTTTGAAGTGATCTACCATATACTTTAAAGCTCAGGATATATTCTTATTACTCACAAAATATCATGGGCAAATTTGTTCCTTTTTTTTATTTTTACATTTACTCTATCTCAAATTCGTTAATATACATTGGAAGGTTTATCCCCTTATTTTAATGTGACGAGTCATAAACATACCTCAATATGCATACAATCATTCCAACATTTCATAAGTCATTCTCTTGCATTATCAAACTTGTTCTTACATGTTGTTATCATCATTCATAATTACATAGCATTATTTGGCATGTCTAATCATACCTAAACATAGAGCAAGGATTATTACCTAACATAACATAAGAAATATTTCCTCAATTCTCTTGTTTATTCTCTTGATCCATATCTTGCATTCCTCTTCCATGCTCATAATACATATTATGATTGGTTAAGGGAGAGTGAGATTTGAGAGAATCTCCATAGCAAACATACCACTCAAACATACAAGGCATAGCTTGGTATTACATAACATGCTTGCAAACTTATCATTTCCATAACATATTGACATTTTTGAAAACCATTAGGCATCAAACATAAAACACATAGGCCTATGACATGCTTTAAACATAATCACATACATAATGTATGATTTTATATGGTCATATAATAAACATAACAAATATGTCATTTATGCAAGCAAACACCAAGCAAATAAGAGTAAGGTAAAGTTTGTTACCTTGTAATCTTTCATTCTTTCTCTTTTGCTCTTTTTGCCTCCAACCACTAAGGTTGCTTAGTCAACCTTTACATTCATCTTTCTTGACCTCCCATGGCCCTAATTACATACACACATCATTTAATACTCTTGTTAGAGCCATGGTAGCAAATAACAATTATAACTTGCTCTCTTGATCTCAAGCTTAATATTTTAACTCTACTTTTCTGTTTCTTAATCCATCCCTTCTAAAATTATTTCTACATACTATTCCCATATAATTTTACATGTAGAATTCATTTCTAAACTCAAAATTAACAAAATCCAACTCTTTTCCCTTGAACTAGCCTTGGTTGAATAGTTAGGGTTTTTAGGACAAAATTCCTTTTTGATTCCTAATGCTTCCCAAATCACTTTCTCATCTTTACCCTACGTAATTTTTCATTCTAAACTGATTGAAAACATCAAAATCATCAAAATCTCTATGATAAACTAAACTTGGTGAAAAATAGCATGACAAAAGGAGAAGTTGGCTTCTTTCTATTTTCATCACAAAACCATGTGATTACTACCCTTTTCTACCTCTTAAACCTTAATCTAACTTCAAATTATTCTTTACATACCTTTTATGAATTTGGAAGGCATCTCATCCTTAGGTTTTATGCTTCCAAAGCTTATTAAAATCATAAACAAAATTAACAGTATAGATCACAATACTAACAACAATCAAACTCATAACTTACCTCAAGTTGGTGCATGATTTGCTAAGACATTTGTCCCATCAATCTCATCATTAATGGTTTCACATGAGTTTATAATTGCACACATGTGACAGGAAAGATTTCTTTAGATTTTGTTTTCCCTTTAAGAAACTTCAAATTACTTTATAATAACATAACTTAGACCAAATTCTTTTTGATGCTTCCTAATCCCAACAAAATTCATCCATTGGCTCCATTAATTCCCTTTTTTGTAGGAAAATTTTACAATTTTTCTCAAACCAAAACTTGACTCGGATGTACCTCATTTTTAATTTCCCAAAAAGTGTCCTTGTTTGGAAAAAATAAGCTTTAATTATTTTTGAAGCCAACTTCCTCATTTCTTGGGGATCAAAATATTTATATAAATTCACATAATTATTCAAATAATTAATCCCTATTTTCTTCAATTGTTTGATTCTTTCTCATATTTTAAGTAACTAGCTTTGGCTTAATATCGCCTAATTAGCCAAAATTCTAAAAATATCATAAATTTACTTTTTGAAGTATTTTCATCATTTTAAACCTTAAATGAGCCTTAAAACATCATTTTTCATTTTCCAGAAATTTTTGGAGTTTTAGGCATATTTTCCATCTTACCTCCATCGACCCAAAACTTTTTGTAACATCCTGAATTTTGGGCTCTTAAGTATAGGAAGTAGTCTAAGACAGGAAGGCTATTTGACTCCTCTTGATAGGAATTCTAGAAATTCCCTGGAAGGATGAGAGGAATCTCAGGAATAAATGGTAAAGTAAGAATTTTTCAGAACTACAAGACAGACAAGTTAGAGACCTTGATAATGTCTCAAGGACTTGAGTATGAAAATTGGAGACGATTAAAGGCCAAAGATTGTGCTAGGAACCTTAGTAAGAAGATTCCTGAGATTAAACTCGAGCAAGGACCTAATCGTGAATCCAAAAAGTTTCAGGTCAGGAAGGGCAGTGATGGAAAGCACGCCCAAAAATTACAAAAAATTCCAAAAAAAATGGGAAACAAGGTTTTGAAGGCCATATGAGGTTAAAAATAAAATTAGAGCAAATTGATGAAATTCTCAGGGTTTTGGCTAATGATAAATATTAGCCAAAATTGAATTATTTAAAATACAAAGAGGCCTCAGATGATTAGAGAAAAATGAAAAAAAAAATACTTGATGAATTATCACATGTTTTAAAAATAATTTTACCCCCAGAAAGCAAAGAGGTTGGCTTTAATAGGATTTAAAGCTATTTATACATTATCTAGGGGAAGTCAAAATAAACCGTCTAGAGGTTGACTTTTGACTTAAGAAAAATTAGAGAATTTTTCCATGACAAAAAGACACTATTCAGAGACAGATTCTCAAAGTTATAGACCGATAGAGAGAATTTGGTCAAGTTTGCTCTGAAATAAATATTATTAAATGTTTTGATGGAAGAAAAAGGGAAGAGCATCACTCACTACTTAGGCATGCTATATAATGTCATGTAATGTTAATTGTGATAGAAAAAGGATCCCAGAACATGTCCTAAGGTTACAGGGCAAGTCAGGATCTGAAAAAGTATCCTGATACAATGTAAAATCAGAAAATAGGTGGAGAAATGGTTAAGGGTATAATTATGCATGAATTTTTCTTTATTTTCCTCCCTGTTTTAATTGAAAGTTGATGAAGGGACATGGATAGAATAATACAAATTGTTAAGGGGCATAATTGGAAGAAATAGAATTATGTAATAAAATATTGCTTATGATCACATGTAGGATTATGTATCCCTTGAGGTGGCACTTTTATTCAACGAAGGGAACACCTGAGAGGCTTAGGTGGCAAGAATCAAGAAGGTAAGGGACACAGGGCAAAAAGATCAAATGAATGGCTAAGATCAAGCTACACACATGCAAGATTAAGTGCTAGGATTTGAGCAAATTTTTATTAATACCCATGCCCTCCCATTTGTATAACCTTTCGACCAATCTAAGAAAACGGGAGAGGAGACTGAAATTGAAGAGAAAGAAGGAGAAGAGAAAGAGCAAGAGAAACCAAGTAAGATCAAATTCCAACATAAGGTAAGATTAAAAATTTTGAGGTAGTATATGTTACTCTTTGTGTTGTTGAGCTAGGTAATGGGTGTTAATGAATTTTGGAAGCTTGAAACCCTAGGGTATAATGCTACATGAAATTTATAAGTTTAAGGGAAGTTGAAATTGATGATAGAATAAATCTTAAGAGGTAGAAAAGAGTTAGAATCAAGTGGTTTTGTGTAGAGTTTGCAAGAAATCCAACTTCCTCTAACTTGTGTGAATTTCAACCTGACTTATGGTTTGAGTTAGGGCTGGATTTTGATGATTTTGATACTTCCAATAAGTTTATAATGAAAAATTGTGTAGGGTAAAGATAGGAAATCAAGTTCAGAAGCGTTAGAATTGTGAAAATGGAATTTTCCCCCTAAAACCTTATAGTGTTCTGCCAAGTTGAGTTGAAGGGGAAGGAGGTAGATTTTGTTTAATTTGAGTTCAGAAATGAATTCTACATGTAATATTATGAGAAAATAGCATGTGGGATTAAATTTAGAAAGATTAAAAACCAAGCTCAAAAGTTATAAGTTAATGTGAAGTTAAAGAGGATTAGGTATGAATGAGTTGATTAGGATTGTGATTGAGAGTGCGTTACTAAATGGTTGATAGGCATTTGGCATTGTCAAGGAGAGAACTCCAAGAGCAAGAAGGGGAGGCAAGAGTTAAGGCTTTAAGAAGGTAGCAAGAACCTATAACTTAATGTTAACTTGCTTTGTGTGTTGTTTTCTATTTATGTTATGCCATGAGGTGGTTGAGCTAGATGTGTTGTGATGTGTGAAAGTCCTCACATTTGATGCCTTGATAGTATGCATAGTTGAGTTGTGAAGTAAAATGGTATGATGGAATGCTCCCTTTCTATGGCATGATGATGAAACAATATGCATGAGATGTGCATAGTCTATATAATGATGCATGAGATGTGCATTGATATATAGCATGACATGCATTGCATTATTAACATTTTGCTGTGATTCATTACTACTGAGATTTTATAAAATCTCACCCCTTCCATATTTAAACTACAACGTTTAGGGGTTGACTTATCAAGTGGTAAGGAAAGAAAATGGAGTTGGCATGGAGACTCTTTTGAACAATGATGAATTATGTACTTGAGACTTGTTTTGTATATTATGAATAGCTATGTATGAATGACCTAATGGCTCTATAGTGATGCAAGCTATAGTAAAGTTGTGTTTATATGCCATTATATTTGTGTTATGATTATATGATTTGAGAAAAACAAGCATCCCTAAGAAATGACATATGAAGGGAATAAAAATGACTTAATAAGGGTCAAACGTGGTAGCCACATGAATATAAGAAAATAGTGGAGTTTAATCACGAATTTTGGCAGGCTACTGGATCTGATTTTAAAATTTAATATGAGTGGTAATTCGTTAAAATTGGAGTCTTATACAAAAAGTTATGCTTATTCAAATTTAGACTTAAATTATGAAAAATTGGAAAATGATCAAATGAGCAGTATAACTTTGGCTTAAAACTAGACTTGAATGGTGAGGTAATGAGACCAATGAATATTTTTTCCATGTAGACAATGAATAGATCTTCAAATACAACTTGGAACCACTACGTGTTGATTTTTCCTACAATTAGTTATAATTTTTTGAAGTTGGTCAAAATTTTAAAGGTTGCTATGAATAGTACCCCGAGAATAAAATTTTTGAAAACTTGATTTTGTAATCTTGTGGCTAACAATGTGATTCCAAATGCTTCCATTTGATGCGTTATTAGATACAAATATAAGGCGTTACACTTTTCATAATTATAATTTTGCCCCTACTCGAGCTTGACCTCAAAAATCATCTTATTGAGGTCATCAATATAATATTTGACCCATATTCATCCTCATTTTTCATACTCAGCTTTTGAGGCTTCATTAGAGTTTCTCACTTTATTCTTAACTTAGCCCGTAGAAACTTTCACTTTGTAGTTTAGTTCCTGATAATCCTTTTATCATTTGAAGGAACTGTTGGAGCTCTTGCTCAAAGAAGTCTGGTAGCATGCTTGTTTCAGACTATTTCTTGTACTCCTAGGCCCAAAATTCAGGATATTATATTTTTTCCCTCCTACAACCTTGACTAGATTTGATTTCTCAAGGCAACAAAGCAAATAAACATGTAGTCATTTACACAGACTTGCAAAAACATTTTTTCAACTTCCTTGAGCTATATCCAATGCTCCACTCATAGGAAAAACATAGACACTGTTTCAATTACTGCAAAATAGAGCAACCGCACACATGCAACATCTTACTTAAACAAGCTTTAATCTACCCCTAGCTACAATTTCGTTAGCTTGATTATTAGTTTTCTCCATAACCTATAATACTTAATATATAATCAACTCTTCAAGGATGATGAAAAGAGAAGAAATAAGAGTAGGAAAATGTTCAAGAGCTTTACCTTAGTCCAAATCTAGGTTTGCATGCAAGGTTTCTCTTCCACTTCCTCCTCTCCTTCACCAATGATGCTTCTCATGTATAAAATGGATGATGGGTCAAGCAGGGTGGTCAACAAATAGATGACACAACTTTTGAGCTAAAACTAGATCGGGGACTGGAATGTCATTTTTGACATATTCAGTAAAGATTAAACAAAGTGGGAAAGTGTACCCAAAATTCTAAAAAACTCCTAAAAAATAATGAAAAATAGAATAAAGGGTATAAAACAGTATTTGAGGCCCGAAAGGTGAAAACAATATGAAAATAATTTATTGTGAAATTTCCTGTATTTTCTTGAAATTTTGGCTAATTAAGAGAAAACTGGTCAAATTTATAAGAACCTCTCAAAATAATTTAGAAAAATTATTTTGAGAGGTTCTTATAAATTTTAAAATGATTCCCAACCTCTAGAGATATAGAGATTAGCTTTAAATTATTTAAAGTTAAAATTATATAGGTAAAAGGCTGATTTGGAGAAAATTTTAATTGAAGGAGTTATATGACAAAATAAAGATTGAGAAAATTATAGAAACCTCTCCTCATCACAAAAATGCTATTGGCACAAGGAAATGAATTTTTAGAGGATAGTATTAGAAGATTGGAATTATGGATAAAATATGAGGATTTTTACACATGGCAGCTGACACCTTTATTCAATTGGGAGGGCTCCTAAGGAAAGAAGAGAAAGATAGAGCCAAGTGTCTTATGGTAAAAATCAGTGGTAAAATAGGTTGCCACATAACCAAGACTTGAAGCAAGTTTATAAATAGTATCTCCTCTCCTTTTTAGTCACCCTTTCAGCTCTGGAGAGCTTGGAGGTAGAACATTTTTGGCCAAGAGGGAGAAGAGAAGCAGGATCGAAAGAACAAGCAAAAGCAAGGTGATTCAAGTCTTTAATCAAGATAAAAGCATGACTATCCTATCTAGTGCTTGATTTTCTATAGATTGATGGTTGTAAATTTGGTTTTAATAGAGTGTAACGGTTGAAAACCCTAAGTGATGGTGCTGCACAAAATGATTCTTGATGGATTATGGTAGATATTAAGTCGATACATAGATTAAGAGATAGTAAATGGTTGTTTGATGGTGATTAAACCTTGTTATTTGAAAGATTTTAACTTGTGTAATTGGGAGACACTATTTGGCAAGGTGAATATGCTTTCCTAGGGTTTGATTTTTGTTGTTTTCATGCTTCTAATGAGTTTAGAAGTTGAATTTGTGTCGGGATATATGGAGAAGATGTGTTTAAAAGTACTGAAATTGAAAATGAAATTTTTGGAACCCTAGGGAACCCTTTCGGCCAAACTGAAAAAGAAAGAAAAGAGTTGGATTTTGATGAATCTAAGTTCAGATATGAATTCTACATGAAAAATTATATAAGAAAACCTATGGGAATTATGTTAAGAAAGATGATGTTAAAGGTTAAAGGGTTAGAGAATAGAATGATGTTATTGATTTGGAATGCCATTATGCTTGTTGTTTGATAGGAATTATTGTTGAACAAGTAGGAGCTCAAGAGCAAAGGCAAGAGGCTGTGTAATTTAAAGAGATAAGATGTAGCTTAGAACTTGCAATTTAATGTTATCTTGTTTGGTTATTACTATGTGTAATTCCTTATTTATATATGCCATGTTATGGACGAGCTTGATAGATGATAATGTGCTTGACTTATTGCAATGTATGCCTTGGCTAAATTCATTATTGAATTGATTTTGGAATGGTTTAATGCTCTCTTTCATGGCATGAAATTGATTGATACTTTATGAAATTACATGTAACATACCTTGCTTGATTGACATTATAATTATGGTTCTTTGCTATTGAGATTTTCAAGAAATCTCACTCCTCTCTATGTCCTAACACACCATTAGGGGCTGCAAGTGGTCATGAGAAAGGCAAGAAAGTGATCACATCTTAAGGGTTAATATGTGGAACTTGATGAATACTATGTTATAAAGTTATAATATTTGTGATTTTGATGACTTGTTAACCACTTGGAGGATTGTAAGCTATGTGAATATGCTTGGTAAATGCTGAGAAAAATGGTATAAGTATTGTTGAATATTGCCAAATTGAATTATGGTAAATTGAACTCTTAAAGGATAAAAGTTGACCTAAAATGAGCTTAAGTTTGACCACATGAGATCTTGAGCAAATGAAGGAATTTGATAATGAAATTTAGCAAATTAATAGATCTCATTTTTAGCTTTAAAATGAGTGCTAATTCATAAAAATTGAAATTTTGTACAAAAAGTTATACCTATCTAAAGTTAGGCATAAATTCTGAAAAATTGAAAAATTGACCATATGAACAGTGCACATTAACATGAAAATTGAGCACAATGAGCTGATCTCGTAATCTAAAAGTATTTTTTCCTTATAGATCTCGTTGTAAGCTTCAAGTGAAATTTGGAACCATTTCATTTTTATTTTTTTAGAATTAATTATGATTATTTTAAATTTGAGCAAATTTTAGGATCATAATGAACAGTAACTCGAGAAAAGCAATTTAAAATTTCAAAATTTTCTAACTTAAGGATGTATGGAATGGTTCCAAATGTATCCATTTGATATAAAATTGAATGGTAAATTAAGGTGTTACACAGTGCAAAATGAGGATGAAATAGGCAGTAAAACAATTAAAAAGGGAATGGCAACACATGTGACAAGTGATGAAGAATTTTTTTGGACCATTTTGCCCTTCCATCTTCTCTTGTTTCCAATTTCATCCTTCTTAGCTTTTTTGATGATTAGCTTCTTTGACCCATAAAATAATTTATCTAAAAATTTTAGGTCAAAAACTATGTTTCTTGAATCATCCCACAAAACAGGCCTTAATTTCATAAATTAATCCTTAATTTCTTTTAAGGATTTTCTATCTCCATTAGCCTCTACAACTCATAAAATAATTATTCTAAAAATTTTAACTCAAATATAAACCTCTAACTATTTTTTCTTGAATTTCTGAATAAATAGGCCATTTCTACTCTGAAAGCTAACTTTAAAATTATTTCAGCCATTTTTGGGAGTTAAAATTTTCCATTATATTCAAAAATTCTAAAAATTAACGTTCCTTAACCTTTCTTCCAATTTTAGGCATTAAATAATTTTAATAATTATTGTTTATTAATTTTTCACCTGAATTAAGCCTTCTTGGCCATTAAAAATGTTTTTGAGGCTCTTATTAAGGTATCAAATGCAAAGAGTTTCATACATCATAACACATCTAGTTAACCACCTCATGGCATAATACAAATAGCAACACACATAGCAAATTATTATTAAGTTATATGTTCTTGCTACTTTTTTCAAACTTTAACCTTTGTTTCCCTTCCTTGCTCTTGGAGCTCTCCTCTTACTAATGCCAATGCTAATTGCCTATTAAGCATTCAAGAGGGGCATTCCACATTACAAAAAATTCAAAACATAAACTCTTAGTTTTTCCTAAATCTTTCCTTTAATTTTAAGGTCATTGCTTTGTCTTTTTCTATAGGCATCGCCATATGCCTCTTCTACATGATTTTCATATAAAATCCATATTTCCATTTAAATTTATCAAAATCCAATCCCTCCCTATAGAATTCTACTTCGCTGAGAGGTAGGGTCTAGGGGATTCAAAATTTTATTTTTAATACCAATTCTTCCAAATACTTTTTTCTTGGTGTTTTCCTCCATAATTTTGCCATTAAAACACATTGAAAGACTCAAATTGATATGAATCAAACTCTAACCCTAAGAACCACTCAAGGCCAAGACATATATACAACCATAGGGAGTTGGAATTTTTTCATCAATCAAGTGCAAGTTTTCCATCCATTTCTAACCACTAATCCCTAAGAACCACTCAAGGCCAAGACATATATATCAACTTTGCATAGATTTTTAAGTCGCTAAACTCTAACAAAATTAAATCTAAAACAAGCCCAAATCATGGCACTTAATAAAAGCTCAAACTTACTTTTGATGGATGCTTGAAGTTGGCCAAACTTTTTTGCACTTTCTCATCTTCCTTTTCTCTCTTCTTTCTCTTTGTTTCAATAGCAAAACCTCTACCCCTCTATGTCTCCTGATTTGCACAAAATTGTGGGCTTTGAATGGCGTTTTTATAGACTTGTAATTAGGCCTTTGCCCTTGAAGTTAATCAAAGTTACAATGGGTATTTGGCTCATGAGCTAACCATCCATTTCAACCTTCTTCTAAGTGTGCAAATCTTAAGCTATGAGGCTTATAAACTTGCCAAGTGTTATGCCACCTATTAACATGTGATTTTTAATCATATTATTTTATTCCTTTCACATACGACAACTTGCATAATTCCCTCTATGTCCAAGGCTCAGTTTTGGCGTCATTTTCAGCAAAAAGAAAAAAGAAAAAAAAATTTTGTCTCACAAAGCTTCATATCATTCCCCTTAGTAATTGTGCCGCATCGGATGATCTTTTTTCTGGATCTTGCCCAATCTAAGGTCTCCAAAAATTTATCCCTTTGCGCCAAAAGCCTCCTTTTGTTGCAGAAAGGTTTCACGATTTTTCTCAGATTAAAATTCCTCCCACAACTCTTTATATCACCGATTACTTGAAATCAGCTTTTTACCGAAGTAATTTAGCTTTAAATATTATTAAAGTCAATCACTTCATTGTTAAGAGTCAAGAACATTTTTACAATCTCTTATAAATTTCTAACTAATTTTTTCATAGTTTTTTTTAGAATTATTGAGGCCTCTATATATTTTAAATAATTACTTTTGGCTAACTTTTCACTATTTAGCCAAAAATATCTTTAAATATAGAAAATTCTGTAATAAATTATTTTTATTCTTTTAACACTTTTGGGGGCCTCAAATACTATTCTAAGCTCTCTATTCTATTTTTTCTATATTTTTTTTTTGAGAATTTTCTAAAATTTTGGGCATACTTTCCCATTCTACCCTTTATTGACCGAAACTTTTAAAAATGACAGTCCGGTCCCTACCTGGGTCTCAACTCAAAAGTTGTTTGACCTCTGTCTTTACTATACCTTCTGACTCTTTGACAGTATTACATCCCTCATTTGCTGAGCTAAATTTTACAGGATACGATTCTTGACCCCCAAGACTTTTTGGTATCTCTGTTTTTCTCTTAATCCTAGGAAACTCTCTCTCTGCAATTTTGTCTCTAGAAATCCTGTTATCCCTCAAAGAAACCTCTGGGACTTCTACAAAAAGGAACCAGATAGCTTTTCTATCTTAGGTTACTTCTTGTACCTTTGAGCCCAAAATTTGGGATGTTACAACTTGCATTCATTGGTATGTTTTTTGAGTCTATACTTGAGCTTCGACGTTCATACTCCTTGAGAGAGAGATATAAAAGCTTTTGATACACAATTACAAATACAGAGATACTCAAAACTATAGGAATCTTGAGTAGGTTGTAATCTTATGAGAAGTAGGGAGAGTGATCAAGAGATTGCATTGCTATGCCAAGGCACCAAAAGCCTGTTGAATCTTGGATTTATAGTGAAAATATCAAGATAATATCTTTCTAACTCTTTGCTTATTCTGCTTGATTTTAAGCTTAAAATTCTTAATCATCACTTAATTCACCTCCTTTTGAGTGAGCTAACATACTAATAATAAGATTTGAGCTATGGTATACTACAAAGAGACATGATTGTGTAGTGGTTTTGATGGCTACCAACCAAGTTTGTAGCAATTTCACAAACCACTACAAAATTGATAGTGATAAACAATTTTGCAACCGTTTTACAAACCTTTACATGTACAATCAAATCCGCCACAGAGGCAGTAACGATTTATTGCATCCCTACCAATGAAGTTACTAGATGAGTATTCCTGGACAACATTAGTGGTTATTCCAAACCGCTACAAAAAAGTGGCAGGAAAAGCTTTTTTTTTTTTTTTAATCTTTGTAGTAGTGATAAAATTGCTACTAAATGTAGCGCAAAGTTTCTATTGGCGGCAATGAAAGTTTAAAATTTTGTAGTGTTCAGCTTCCTTATCGTTTTGTTACAATCATTGTCGGTGCGATTTAATAGCATAATCAAATTATATCAATAATATTATTGATGTAGAACAAGAAGGAAGGAAGAAACAAAAGAGATCAAAGAAGGGAAAGCGGAGAAGGAAAGAGACCGGAGAAAATAGAGCACAGAGGAGGGAAAATCCAAAAAGAAAAGTAACTGCAATCTGATTCAATATTCAAATCCATGGTGACAGACAATCCTAACACTACTTATAAAAATAGTTAATAATAATAATAGTCTTAAAATAATAAAACAACAATAAATCAAAATAATCCTAAATTAATAATCTACATCATATCCAAAAAATAAAATCCTTTTTCAAGTTATATCATTAAAACAATACTTGTCTTGAGCCTCAATCTCAAATCCCACTAGCCGCCCACCAAAAGACCCAAGTGGTTCAACTCATCAGCTAGCTCCTCATCGTCAGATTGCTCAACATCTCAAAGAGGGATGTCAATACGTATGTTATTGACATTGTTATCCTCAAAATTTTAAAAACAAAAATTAAAAATAAATAAGTTAACATATAAATAACATAATATCTAAATAATCTCATAAATAAATAAAAATCAAATTAGATATAAGGTAATTAATTAACTACATAAATGGAGGAACAAACTTAATTATACAATAATGTAACAAATTAAAAAATGACAAACAAGTAAAATGTAAAGCAAATTACAAAAATGTATAAAATAACATCAACAACATGAGAAAATAAATAAAAAAATATTGAATGAAAGCACAAAATAAATTATAAAATAATTTTTCATAATAAAAAATTAGAAAAAATTAGAAAAGTAAAAAGTATAAAATATGAAATACAATGAACAACTTAAATAAATTAATAAAAGAATAAATAAATTAAAACATATAAAACACAAAAATTTAAATAAAATAATCAAATAAATAAATTAAAAGCAACTTAAAAATAAAAAAGTAAAATAAATAAGGAAATTAAATGAAGGCACAACATTAATTAAACAATTTTTTAACAAATTAAAAATACAAAAAATTAAAATACATAAAACATAGGAAAAAAGACACCAAAATACCCTTAAAAATGCTAAAGAACAAATTAGGGTAGGTGAATTTCAAAATCACAAATCAAACCCCTTGTTATTTTGGAATTTTAAAATATTATGAGATGATAATACTGTCCTTATTCTCGATGACCACTTTCATATAGTTATTGCCTACTCTAATTTAACTATTGACTATTTTTGTTTTTTAAGTTATAATAACTACTTTTATATAGCTATTGATTACACATGAGTAGTAAATAACTAAATAAAAATTAGTCACTAGATTTTTAACAACACTTAATGTATTTTTTTGAATTTTTGAAACAAAAGTAGTCAATAACAAAACTAAAGTAGTTAATAGCTAAATAAGATTAGTCACTAAAATTTTAAACATAAAAGTAATCAATCGCAATACAAGAGTAGTCAGTAACTAAACAAGAGCAGTTATCGGAGTTCTAAAAACAAATGTAGTCAATAGCTAAAAAAGAGTAGTCAATACATAAGAAAGAATAATCACCGAAACTCTGGTGGCTGGAAGTGCTACAGTGGACAATATTAAAAAAAAGAAAGAAAGAAAAAATAGTAAAGGGTATTTGTGTAATTTTATAAGATTTGAAAATTTCAAAATAATATAAGGGATCTAAATTGTAATTTTGAGATTTACCCACACTAATTTGTTCTTTAGTAATTTTTAGGGTATTTTATTGTCTTTTTTTCCATTAATATTTTATTGAGAAAATTTGTAAATACTAATTTAATTAGATATATTAACAGGACAAAATGTATATAAAGTACAATTAAACCTGATTCTTAGATATTGACAACATCCACATCATATGTCCTTTTAGGCTGGGAGAATGAGAGAAAAAAAAATTGAAAATTACAAATCCCAAATCATATTTGGTAACATAATTTTATTTAGTATTGACAAGTTTAAATTTGTAAATGACAACAAATTTTTGTTGACATTTTTTATTTATTATTTACTAAATTCCAGCTTCTTTTTTTGTCATCATCCTTTTTAGATTCATTGACTTACAGTTTTTTTTTTTATCCATATGACCGGAATATCAGAGTATTACTACAAACTATTAATTTGTTTATTCATCCCTAGCAAAAAATTAATTTTCCATGCAATTTATTACCGAATATTAATATTAATTAAATAACTAACTATTCATCTAATTTATTAATTAATCATATGCATGTTTTTTTGTATGTTAGTAATTTAGTTTTTCATGCGTGAGAGGTAAACAACGGAAAGGAAAAAAATTATAAGGCGGCAGGAAACTAGCTTGACCATTTGCCTTCTCCATTCGCCATTACAGGGGTTCACTCAAAGCATTTTCGTGTTTCTCTCATGGATACGAATGGATCAACACCATACTAAAAAGTGTCCAGGTTGGCTATCTGACGAACGGTCAGATGATGAATCAGGGGAGAGAGAGTCGTCAATGGTTGCTTCGGCAACCATTGAAGGAAAGATGTTAAAAAAACTCCGTACCGAGAGGTGTAAGAAGAGGAAATACAGAAAGAAAAAGGAAAAAAAACCCATCAAAGCTGAAAACAGTAAAAGTGAAATTGCCGGCCGTGGAGGAAGAGTTTAAAGAATCAGGAGCCATCATTTTCTTTATCAACGATCTTCCGCTTCACGCCCTTCACGACCCTGGGGTAAGAATTCTGATTAAGTGTCAAGCATGACTTCTGAATTACTGTCTAAAACCAATTTATTCTTTCTTGACATTTTAATTAATGTTAGTATAGAGATAGGTGAATCTTCATTGTAAAGGACATTGATATCTGCAAGAATTGTATTTGCTCAAAGATTGGGATGTAGAGTAAAACGCATTAATCAAATAGTTCGGAGATGAAGAAATGACAAATTTCTTGGAAGATAATCAAAAATAAACTGCAGTAGAATTATTAGTACTAATTAGTATCGCTATTCACCATAACCCAGAAAAGATTTTGCAGTTTTGCGCATGGACTTTGTACCAATGCAATAAAATGGAAACGAAAATCGAAGGAATGGACAGACGTTATCTTATATTTATATCGTTATAACTTATTGCAATTATATAATGTAAGTTATTTTATACTGTGTCCATGCAGGATAGACGTTGACAATCTTGCAGCAACTTACATGGTGGCTGGTGATTTCAAACTCATATTTTATATCTACTGAAAATGTGACGAACTTTAAAACCATTAAAAATCTTCTTTATAAATATCGCAAGCCTCATAAAGATTCATTTCTTAGTTTGTGTCCTGATATTGCTGCCAATTAATTGGTAATTTGAACAGTAATCTGTAATGATTTTCTTGACATGATCTTTACTCATGTCTTCCACTTGCTTGATATTTGTCTTCTTACCTAATCTCACACGAAACTAAGTTTTTGTTCTTCCAGTTGATTCGTGCGTATTATTTTTTCAGCTACAGAGAATTTCATCAAGCCTGCTCAACTCTGCTGGATGCATACGTGATGTCTATGTCAATTTTGGACGCATGGGTTATTATGAACTCAAACCAAAGTCGATTCCTGTAAATGATCAGGAAAAATTTAAAGCTTTTTTGGATGATTAATTTTTGCTATCTCAATCCCCCCTTTATGTTTAATATGCTTACGTTTGTTGAAGGCAATAATATCCTGTTCTATGACACTACTGTGAGTTCATGGTGACACATCATTTATCATGTTGCGTAAATGTTAACTCAAGACTGTTGAATCCTTGTAGAGGAGTTATTCGAGTATGAATTGATGACGGATCCTGAAACCAATGGATACCTTTGTCGTAAAATCGTTGACTTCTCAAGTTTACTGGCTAATTTTCCTGCAAGCTCAAAGATAGTAGGTAAGTGGTCTTGGCATTTTTACCATATTTAGTTCTTAAGTATGTAACTAACTGCTATATTTGACTATTTTCAAGGCTGCTTGGTTGGAGATGATTCCATAGGTGAAACATCAATGAAGGACTACCTTGAAAATGCTGCTCTTGACCAGTCTTTTGTTTTTGTGGTGTGTAGCTAAGTACTGAACATTTCTTTCTTTTCTGTCATATCACTTTGTATTTTGAAGCTGCTGATTCAAGAGAAGTATGCATGATTTGAAAATTAAGGCAGTTAGTAGTTAGTAGTAGTTATGTTAGTTCTGATATCTGATTAGTTAGTTAGTTAGCCCTTGTACTCGACACACATAGCCATTCCATAATACAAATATCCTTCTCTCACTTGTTTTTCGCTGTCATTAACAATCCCAGTACAGTCGCATTGTCTGTGAATCTTATGCTTCAATCACACTGAACATACGGAACATGTATAGCAGAGAGATTCAGATTGAGGGAGCAGAGTCATAAATGAAATGAAGGGTAACATTTGGGGACATATGTACAGTTGAGAAGGGCAGGGCAGGAAAATGAAAGCAATGAAGAAATTAATTGGAAGAAGTGGCGATCACTATTATTCTTTCTAAGTTTTCATTTCATTTAACTAACATCTCTAAACCTTTTGTCCTCAATTCTAATGCACATTATCTCTTTATCTGTGTATGCCTTTTTATTAGTAGTTGAATTGTTGAGCCTCTAAGAAGCAGATATGTAATATTAAACTCATAATTCAATTTCAAATTCTCATTAATAGAATCATTCAATTATAGATTATTTTTCTCTGAATTGTTAATGGCTCTCATATCGATCCTAATAAGATTCATTGTGGATATATAGGTAGGCAAAGTTGCTAAGCATGAGATCTATTTCCACATTCCTAATCATGTGCAAGGTATAGTTATTGTTTATCTAACTGTCCTTTCTCTTCTATTTCTATATCCATGATTTTCTGCATCTTTCAATCGCACATGCCACAATGCACGCACAGATCCATACTGCAATTGGCTTTCAAAGTTCATAAGAGATTTCTGATTTCATTTTATTATGGGAAGGTTTGATTGAAACCTGTGTTAGCATAAATAAATTGAACTTTGAAGCTAATAAGGACTGTACATTTGGCAAGACTGAACCACATGCACGCAGAAAAAGTATTGAATTCAAGTATTGTTAATGAACTTTGAAGCTGATTGTGATGCATGTTGGAAATCAGTAACAGTAAACATACCCTGCACGTTCATGGTCTCTTCCAATTAGTTTTAGCGTCAATGAAGTAAATTACTCCCTCATTTGATCTAATTTTCCGACATTCACTTTTTTATTTGCTTGAAGTTCATGAATCCAAGCTGGATGCTGATGCGTGCCTGTTGGAAGTTATCAATGCGATGGAGTACAAATTGTCATTGAAATGAAACATTTTGCTCTGAATTGTAGACAATGTTCTGATTGATTGGGAGGTGTAACTAGTTGATCATTCTATATTGCAACAAAATATCTGTTCATATTTGGTTGGTATATACAATTATACATATGGTATTCCTTAGAGTCCTTTCTTGTTTTGCTTGCTCATGTAGAATTTTTGCATTGATTTGGTTGTTAATGAAAGCAATACTCGAGGAAACATATTTTTCTGAACAAACTAGAAACCTTAACTTTAGTTAAAATATGTTGATACTTTATAGGTATGAGTGATGTTTAATCTGTATTTTATTTTATTCTTAATAAACATTACTTTGCATCATGAGACTTGGGTCATTATTGGAATTGGTAAAATGGGTCACCCCAAGCTGTGGGCTGAGTCACTATAAACTGGGTTGAAAGTGGTGTGGGTTGAAACAAACCCACATCTTGGTTGCAGGCTAGCTTGACAACCTATTATTTTCAGAATTAAAAAACCTCTCGTTTTGTTGGTGATCTTCTCCTCTATTTAGCTTTCACAACTTCTTTTCTTCTTCTTCCCCCTCTTTCAATGTGAAGCCATGTCTTTGTTTGAGCTTTCCCTAGGTGTTCAAAGAAAAGACATTGAGGAGAGAGATGTAAGCTTTGGTTCTTAGCCTAGTGATGAAAATGAAAGAGTAGTACTATACCTCAGCCAATTTTGGGGAGAAGTGAGAGAATGTGTGAGGCAGAATCTGATTTGGAAGTGCAACGAATTAATTGATGAAAAGATGGGATAGCTGAAAGACAGGATACTCATATTATTGGCTCTAGCTATTGGAGGCCCACAATTATCTTCAAACGGCTACTCAATTAACACAAAATTAATAAATTGTGAAATTAGCAGAATATTTTTTTTCCAAATTTTTACCTCATTCTTTAAAATATAGATAAATTACAAAAACAAACAAGTCATGAGTGCTTTAACTTAATATATTTATTACAACTCAACAAAAAAATTATTTATTACAAAAAATATAAATAGAAATTAATTTTTTGGTCATTCACCGTCCATGAACAAGAGAAGCCTTGAGCAGCCACTATCCTTCTTCGTCCGTGAGTCCTTTCTTTGTTGATGAGTATATGGTTCTGAGTTTCGAGGATTCTATTTGTTCTTTCTTTTGGTAATCTCCATTGCTAATGTAACGCTGATAGTTATGACTGAGACCGAAGCTAAGCGAAGAAAACTACAAGGTTCGAGCCTTCAAGGACTAGCGGTGAGATCGAGGTCAACTTGAAATTAAACTGGCCATATTAAACCCTTCACCTTATGTGCATGAGCTTAAGTCTTTGTCATCAGTTGAGCTAAGTTTGCAATCTTTAAACACAAAATTATATATTTGTGTGTAATATTCTTTTACCCAAAAAATTATATATATATATAGTATTATTAAAAACTAAACATAAATCTTATCACAGTTTTAATTTTAATTATTAACATAAACTATAATTTTTATATATTTATATTACTATTTAGTTGTTATTTTTATTTCTTCCAAAAATCATTTTTAATATAATATTAATTTTAAAGTAAAGAAGATTTAAATTTCAAACTAAATAAATAACTTTTAATAATTTTTTTCTTTTAAACTTTAATTTTTATTTCTAATCAACAATGATTTTGTGTATATAATTTAATTTTATATGTACTATATTATATTTTATTATCTATTTGCTTTTCATACGTTCGAAGAAAACCAAAAAAAAATTAAGTATTATAATAAAATATAATTAATTACTCTATGAAAATGTTAAATAATTTGAATGGAGTATAATAAACAATCCTATTTTGCTATTACACAAAATTAAATATGCTGAAGAGATTATTATAAGATTTAATTATTCTAGGTCATGTGTTATTAATTTTATCATGATGAAATTTTATGTTTTTTTCAAAATTCTCCTCAACATTAATTTGGTAAATAATCATAAATGGAGGTGCTCATACAAAGCAATTTTCAATTTTGAATTTTCATCATATATTACATCTTGAAATGTATTATATATGTAATACAACTAGTTTTTGTTATATTAATTTTCATAAAAAATTTATTAAGATTCTTATCTTATATGTTTAATTATTATTAATGATCAAGAGGAATTGATTTTAGTAAAACATAAAACGCAAGTTTTATGAGAAATTGTCTAGTAAGTGTCTAATGATGCGATCGATGATGATGATGCATTGATTAACACCAACCCCACATAAATGTCAATTTATTTTACAATTAAAGATATATTTAAAATATTATATTATTAATTATGTTATTATATAAATTGTTAGAGGATTATAATATAAAATAATAAAATTTAAAATTAAGGACGAATTGGAATAGACCTAGTGATAAACAATTTAGTAATGAAGTTAGCGATGGATTTGCAGTCTTATACTCGAATGATAGATAGTGATGTTTTTTAATAAGAAAGGAAAAGAGGAAGTTACTGTGGCTGTGGGGAACCTCAGGGAAGGAAGTAAGAAAGCCACAAGACGAAGCTATGAAGATTCCGGTGGTGTAGATGGGGGCAATCATGAGTTTGCGTAGCTAATGCCAATTAATGCCGACGATTAAACGATCGAACATGAGAAAGGCTTCCTCATGGAGAAGCTGATGAGAAGGCCATCGAATATCGATGAAGAAAATAAATCCAACGGCAACCACAGTGCAATGACGACTAATACAGTCAGAGGTATGATCCCAAGCGGGAGTAAAGTTTGATGATCCCCATAAGGATTTCTAATTGAACGTCCATGATTTTTAAGCCTCTTCTTAATGTATTTCTTAAGAATATTGTTTCATATACTAACTCTAGTCTTAATTATAAGACCTCATTTATAAATTGTAAATGAGATTTTATAATTAGAACAAGAGATAATATAATTATAATATGTTAATCGAATTATGATTGATACAACCATCACAAAAAGTGCATTGATTCATAGCAGTTTATTTGTAATGGTTATATCGCAATGTAAACTTTAATGGCGGTTTTTTAATCTAGACTGCTATAATTTTGTAACATTTTAACTCCAAAACTAATATTGACATTTATTTGTAAGGAAAAATCCTTAAAAAAAAAAGCTTTGAAATATTGAAAATTTCATATTGGGTTCTGTAATTGTGTAAATAACAAAAAGAGTCAATGACCCAATCTGTTATTTATAAAATCAAGAGGAATTGACAATTTTACTCTTATTTGTGTTCATTCACTATAATGATTTAAAGAATCACTATAAGGGTTTAGGCATTACCAAGATTCGTGTAGAGAATAACTACTTACTTTTTCGTAATCAGGTGTCTTGTTATTAACTACAACTAATCATGTAATCACTAGAACAGTATAAGCGTTACCTAGATTCGTGTAGAGAATAACTAGTCACTTTTTCGTAGTTAGGTACCTTGTTATTAACTACAACTAATCATGTAATCACTAGAACAGTGTAAGCGTTACCTAGATTTATTTATAGAATAACTACTCACTTTTGCTTAGCCAGGGCAAAGTTGTCAATTCCTCTAGATTTTATAAATGACAGATTGGGTCATTAATCCTTTCTGTCATTTACATAATTCTAAGACTCAATTTGAAATTTTCTATATTTTAATGGTTGTTTTTTTTGGATTTTTCCTATTTCTAATGGTTTTGACAAAATAATTGCTACAAATATAGTACCAAGACGGCGCCATGTGGGTCCAACTTGGCGTCATATTTGTAACATTAACCTCGTAACGGTCGAGGCTAGGCAAGTACACTAAAAATCAAAAGGTCATTTACTTTGTAGCCATTGTGATAGCTGTGGATCACACACTTTGTAGCGGTTCTGACACAAATTTGATTTATTTTTATTTATATATTTTATTTTACTGGAATTATGCATTATATAATTGTGTAGCTTTTTTGTATAATTTTTTATTTTATATATTTTAGGAAAAATTCCAATAAAATGATAATTGAATTTGCAAAACCACAAATGGTCACTTGAATTTATAAAATTTCAATTTAGTCATGAGAACTAAATTGGGATTTTGAAATGTTGAGAAATTTACATTATTACCCTTTAACTTTTTCCCCCCTATAAGAGGCTCATGCCACCCTTACCGGTCAGCCGGTCACCAGACCTCTGGCCTTGGCAATCGCTATTGGAGTTTACACTACAAAAAAAAAAAAGGGATTAGTGACAGAATTTAGTGATGAAATTTTATTCTGTCACTAATCCCTCACAAATTTTGTCACTAAAATTAGTGACAAAAATTTTTTGTCACTAAATTAGTGACAAATTAGTAACAAAATTTTATTTCATCACTAAAATTAGTGACGAAATTTTATTCAGTCACTAAATTATGTCACAAGTCTGTGGCTAATTATGTTTTAAATGATTAGTGATGGAATTTTTTCATCACTAATTTTTGTCATAATTTCATCACAAAAAAATATAATATAAATATATAATAATTATTTTTTAAACTTATTATTAAAATAAAAATATAATATATCATAATTTTTAAGTAATATATTATATAAAAATTAAAAAAAATACAACTATTACAAAAGAAAATAAAAAATAATATACTTATTATTTTGTTAAATATTTGAATAAAAATATAAATTATTAGAAATTTTTAACTAAAATATAACAATTAAATTCAAATAAATAATAATATATTAAATTATATAATATATATATATATCAAATTATGTATATAATATTTATTATATATTTGTATTTTTTATTAGAAATATTATATATATTTATTTTTGCATAAAAATTTCGCAAGTGTTTCTTAGCTCAACTGGCAATATGTGTGCAGGAGGTCTCAGGTTCGAACCAATACTTCTTCGCAAATTGGGCCAATTTGTGATGTGGTGATGATGTGGACAATACAATGATGTGGTGGCTCATAATGATGGTTGCCATATGGTATTTTAAATTTACAAAATAAAAAAAATTTAGCAATGGATTAATAATGGAAATTTTCATCACCAATTTGTGATAGAATTTTCTGTCACAAATCTGTCACTATTTTGTAATAGAATTTTTGTAGGCTATCCGTCACTAATTAGCAATGGATTAGTAATGAAAAATTTTTGTCACTAATTTTCCTCGCTGATTCGTCTCTAATTAGTGACGGAAAAAATTTTGTCACTAATTCCATCACTAACTAAATTATGTCACTAATATGTTGCTAATTTTGATTAGTCACAAAAATTCTGTTGCTAATTTTGATTAGTGACAAAAATTCCGTCACTAAATTTTGTCACTAATTTGATTTTTTTTACAGTGTCAAGTGGCTGCCGGTTGCTGGAGCTCTGGCAGCTAATCAATAACCTGTCGCTGAAGCTCCAACAGTTGGTAACTATTTTTTTTGAGAATTTTTGGAACTTCAATAACACAGTTAACAAGTTCTTTAACACTATTAACAAGTTCAATATAGCAATTAATAACAAGTTTTTTAGAAAATTCAAAAAGTGATATTTTTACAACTTCAGTAATGCGGTTAACAAGTTCTTTAATACTATTAACACATTCGGTATAGCAATTAATAATAGATTTTTTAGGAAATTCAAAAAGTGATATTTTTACAACTTCAATAACACAGTTAACAAGTCATGTAATGATATTAACAATTCTTACAACGAATATGTTAATAGTGTTAAAGAACTTATTAACCACATTACTGAAGTTGTAAATATGTCACTTTTTGAATTTTCTAGAAAAGTTGGTATCAGCTGTTATATCAAACTTGTTAATAGCGTTAAAAAACTTGTTAACCGCATTTTCTCAAAAATTTATTATTAATTGCTATACTGAATTTTTTAATAGCGTTAAAGAACTTGTTAATTACATTACTAAAGTTGTAAAAATCCAACCAAAAAAAAGTTGCTACCACAGAAGCTCCGACAACCAATCATCAGCCGATTACTGAAGCTCTGACGACCGATGGCCACCTAAACTCCAATAGTAGTGGTCGCTGGAGCCAGAGGTCTGGTGGCTGGCCAACCAATGAGGATGGGTTGAGCCTCTTACAAAAAAAAACAAGAAGAAGAAGAAGTTAAAGGCATTAATGTAAATCTTCTAACATTTCAAAATTTCAATTTAGTCATTATGACTAAACTGGAATTTTATAAGTTCAAGTGACCATTTGGGGTTTTGTAAACTCAGTGATCATTCTATTAGAATTTTTTCTAAAACTTATGTCACTTTCAATCCTAAACAAATGAAGAATTTCTATCCCATTAGCTTTTGTAATGGGATTTATAAATTGATCATTGAGGCCATTGTGAAGTGACTCAAGCCTTGCCTATCTGATATAATCTCTCCAAGCAATTGGAACTTCATTCCAAGAAAACTCAACTCATATTATTATAGATCAAGCGAGGTTCTTTAGAATGGGCACAGAGTAGATATTTTTCACCCATTAAGAGGGGATCTCTTCTCACCATGCTTGTTTGATAATTGTATTGAAAGATGACTAACACATCTTATCTAGGAACAAGTTGAAGTTGGTAATTGGAAACCTATTTAGCGCCCTTACATACCACTTGTTCTTTTTGTAAATGACTTGATTATATTTGCAGGGGAAAATCTGAACCAAGTGCGAGTGATTAAAATTAAAGATGCCTTAACACCCTCTATTAGGCACCAAGACAACAGGGTAGTAATGCCAAAATTAGGGTCTTTGTCTCCCATAATAGGAAGCAGACAATGCAATCGTAGCTTAGTAAGGAATCGGGTTTTGATTGTATTGTGGATTTAGGCAAGTAATTAGGAGTACCCTTCATAATCGGGTCATGAAGGGTGCCTATCAATATGTTGTAAATAGAGTGTGAAGTAGATTAGCAAACTAGAAAAGTCAACTTATATTTTGCAAGAAAGAGTAGGTTGATTAAGTTTGTAGTTTTTGCTACTCCCTATCAGTTGCTATGAAGAAATAGATAAGTACTCTCGAAGTTTTATGTGGGTTTTGATCCTTAAGAACAAATGCACTCATCACATGATTGCTTAGGATTGCGTTTGTATTAACAAGAAGAGCAGGGCCTTGGGTCTACGTCATGCAAGATTACAAAACTATACCTTTCTCATGAAACTTGGGCGGGCTTTCATCACTAATCACCACTGCAGATTTTTTAAATATACGATGCCCAATATAGGACGATTAGAACACAGCACTATTAAATATGATTAGGCAAAGGTTGTGTGAATCAATAACTGATGGTTGCAAAAGCTACTGTCATGTATTTGTAACTAATATGTGACAGATCTGCATTCCGTGCTCATCATCTTGATGAACACGGAGTGCTCAGCACTCAAAACGTGGACGTTTTGAGTGCTGAGCATGAGGGACCTTTTTTTTTATTACAAAAAATATATGTATTACAATTATTTTTAGTTAAAGTTTATCTAATACTCTTAAATATATTTTTTTACACATATTCAATATTTTAAAATATTTATCCTGAAATATTTTCTTATATGTATTTAGTGTTCTAAAATATTTTCCGACAATGCATTTGAAAAAATATTTAAAAATCTAGTATTTTAAAGTATTTTGTGATCTATTTGGCACCTAAAATATTTTTTCATATATGTTCATTATTTTAAAATACTTTTGACTGGGCTTACCTAAAAACATATTTCAGGATCTAGTATTCTAAATTCTTTTATGATTTATCTAGTATCCTGAAATATTTTTTAGTATTCTAAAATATTTTATGATACAATATCAGGAAATAAAAATTTTTTAAAACATTAAATGCACGTGAAAAAATATTTTAAGATACTAAATAGATCATAACATACTTTAAGATATTGAAAACATCTAAAAAAATGTTTTTGAGTACTAGATAAATGTTAACCAAAAATAATTTTAATACATACTTCTTCTGATTCTTAATATAAGAGTTAGTTTAATTAATTCAAGTATACTAAAATAAAATTAGCTAAATTAGTCATTTATAATAAATAAGTGTTGTTTTCTCTAAAATGCCTCTCACTAATTAACTAAAATCACCAATTGATTAAATCTTTAACAAGTACAATTATTATAAGGACTATATTGAAAAAAATAAATATATATAAGAGATAAAGTAGATTAGAATATTATATTTAAGACTAAATTAAATATCAGGATAATTTTTATATTAATAATTTGAGATGGTATAAAATTTTTTGTAACAAAAAAATAAAGTAAAATAAAAAATAAAAATGCTCAATACTCAAAACGAGCACTTCGTGCTCATCAGGCTGATGAGCACGGAATGCGAACGCATATGTGACGGTTAACATATCTAAATGTCAAGTATTTTTGACATATTTTATTAAGAGAAAACATAAACCAATGCATAACAGCTTTCGACATAAAACTATTTTATATACTATTTCATGTCCTCAATATAAGAGCTACTTGACTAATTTGAGTAGATTAAGAAAATAAGTTAAATCAGTTATTTGTAATAAATAGGTATTATCTTTCCTAAAATATCCTTGCTGATCAAGTGTTTAAAACTATCATTATTAGAAGGACAACATTAGAAAAAAATGTATAAATATAAGAAATAAAGTATATTAAGATCTTATATTTAATATTAAAATAAAAGTCAAGCAAGATCTTATATTAAAGACTGGAGGTTTTACATTTTAAATTATTCTAATCTTACCTTTTAAGGTTATATTGTGCTTTGGTTTCAAATTTAATTTTGGAAGCCATCACGTTACAGATTTTGGGCTTAGAAGTACTAAAATTAGTTTGAAATGGATAGGCTACCTAAAATATCATTCTTTAAACCCTCTTTAGTACGTATTTAGAAGCGTTATGGTTAAAATAGATTAAAAAAAAGCCTATGGATTGAAATTTTGCAATTTGTTCTCGGGTTACTATTTATTGGTTAAATTGTAGATTTTTTTGTTCAATTTTAAAAAATCATAACTAATTATGTAAAACTTGTATTAAGGTGGTTTAAAATTCTATTTAAAGCTCTTTCAATTCTCTACAAGAAAAAAAAAATAAAACTAGGTTCAACCATTGCCAATTTATACAGCTTATTTGTTGAAATTTACTGTTTATTTGGTCAAAACTGTACTTTTTAGTTTCTCTGGCCTAATTTTGATCAAGTGTAACTCTTAGTGCACACATTTATTTTAAATGATCTATTATTTTTTTTTAAAAGTTCAGGATGTGTATTTTAATCATATCAAATTTTACAAGCAAATTCGATCATTTACTTTATTTCTGCTTTGCCGCCATTTCATGGCTCTCCTTTAGGAATGCTTATCCCCCTAACTTGCATTAACAATTCATGATTAATTCTTTCCATGCATAATCTCATTCCATTAATCCATAAACTATTCTCATACATTATCATAGTTAGTCATACATGCCATCATCATTATTTAACATCACATAAAACTATTGGCATGTTTATATAATACAACATACAAATTATATAATGCAATGTAATACATTTCTCAAATTCTTTTCCTCTCTTTATTGCTTCACTTCTTGATTTCTTCTCCCATGCCCTTTGCACCTATTATGGTTGGTTAAGGGAGAATGAGATTTGAAAAAAATCTCAGTAGCAAATAATAACCACCCAAACATACATGGCAAGTTTAGCATTCATAACATGCTTGCAACTTAACATCTTTATAACATAATAACATGTTTGGAAATCATCATGCATTTATCATAAAACACATAGGCCTTGACATATTTCAAGCATATTCACAATTACAATGCATGAGTTCATAAAATCACATGAACATAAAGCATGTCATAGATGTAAGCAAATACCAAGAACATAAGAGTAGGGTAAAGTTTGTTATCTTGTATCTTTAAATTTTCTCTTTACTTCGTCTTGCTCCCTTTTGCTATCAACCATGAGGTTACTTGATCAAAATTCGGTATTCCTCTTCTTCGATGTCTCATGGCCCTAAATGTATCAACACATCATTTCTATTTGTTCATTAGAGCTATGATAACCAATAACATCAATGCTTTGTTCTCTTTGAACTATATTAACTACTAACTTTTGAGTTTGATTTTTAACATTTCTAAAATTAATTCCATGTGCTAATTCCCACACAATTTTAAATGTAGAATTCATTTTAAGGCTCAAAATAATCAAAATCCAACTCCTTGACCGAATAGTATGCATTTAGGGTCCAAAAATTTCATTTTCAATTCTAATGCTTTCAAACTTGTTTTCTCATATTTAATCCACACAATTTTTCATTCTAAACTCATTGGAAGCATAAAAATCATCAAAATCCAACCCTAAGGCATTAAAATCAGCCTGGCTGAAATGTTTTCTTAGTTGACACAATCATGAAATTCAAACAATTTTAACATAAAACCATTTCATTCTTGTTCCTTTCAAGCCTTTAAACATTAATCTAACATCAATTTCATCTTCCCCTTAACTTAGGAATTTTGTGTAGCATACCTCCTTAGGGTTTCAAGCTCCTAAAAACCATCAAAACTCATAACCAAACTCAACAATAATAAGGGTAGTGAAAACTACATCAAAGACCATAACATACCTTATTTTGGAGCTTGAACTTGCATGGGATCACTTGAACTTCATCTTCTTTTTTCTCTCTCTAGAATTTATTTTGCAAGATTTTTTCCATAGTTTTCATGAGTTTAGACAAAAATGAGGGGAGGGGAAGGGTATTTATAGAGTTTATGAATAAATCTTAGCCATTGATCTTGAAATTGCAAGATTAAATTTTGGCCATTCATATTCCTTCTTTGTCTTGTGGTGACATGTGTCTTCTCGACATCATGCTTACCATCTTGCTTACCTCTCTGCTTACCTCATGTTTACATCATCAAGTCGTGTGTTCTTAATCTAACCGTCCACGTGCCTTACATCCAACCGTATACATGTTGCTCATCCAACCGTACATGTGTCTCTTATATGTCCCTTCATTATTATGGTATTAAAATATGGAGGAAATTAATGGAATATTCGTGCAAAATATAATCCCTAGGCATTCCTTCACCTATCTTGCTATTTTACACTGTATTAGGTACTTTTTTGGGTCTTGACTTACCTGGGACCACTAGGACATATTCTGACGTCATTTTCTCATCTCAAATAAGTCTACATGGCATTATATAACATGTATAAAGAGGAAGTAATGCTCTTCCCTTGTTCTTCTATTAAAATAATTAATAATATTTATTTTAGAGTAAATTTGACTAAATTCTTTCTACTAGTCCATGATTCCAAAAATCTGTCTCTAGGTACTAATATTGTTTATTCATCATAGGGAATTTTTTTAATTTTTCTTAAGTTAAAAGTCAATCTTGAGATAGTTTACTTTGACTTTCCCTAGATAGTGTATAAGTATGCTTTAAATTCTATTAAAGCCAGCCTCTTTGGTTTCTGGTGACGAAATTATTTTTAAAACCTATGATAATCTGTCAAGTATTTTTCTCCCATTTTGTCTAATTATCTAAGGCCTGTCTATATTTTAAATAATTCAATGTTCAATAATATTCAAAATTAGTTAAAACTTAGGAATTCCACAAATTCCTTCTAAGGGTATTTTTGTCATTTTTAGCCTCATACAGGCCTGTAGACCTCGTTCTTGTTTTTCTGAAACTTTTCTGAAGTATTCAAGCCTACTTATCATCACTGCTCTTTTTGGGATGAAACTTTTCAAAATTATGATTTTGCCCATAATTTGGCTTAACTTTATAATTCACCTCATTGAGACCTCTAACATAACTTTTCGCTCACATTCATCTCCATTTCTCATTCCTAGGTCTTGAGACTTTACTGGAGTCTCTTTCTTTTTTCTCAGTCCCTAAAAAAATTTTCTTTTCGATTTAATCCTTGGGAATCCCTTTGTCCCATTAGGAAACCTCTAGGACTTTCTGTCAAAAAGAGTCTGATAACCTATCCATTTGAGGCTAATTCTGGTACTTCTCAGACCAAAAGTTGAGATGTTACACTACCAGACCCCTTTTAGTGGAGTTCTAGAAGTTCTCTAGAAGGACAAGAAGATTCCCAAAACTAAAATTACAAAGTCAAAATTTTTTGTAACCATGAGATAGGCAAGTTAGAGGTTCTAATAAAGTGTTAAGAGTTTTAGTATGGGAATTGGAGATGACTAAGGGCCAAAGATCATCCTAAGAATCTCAGTGAGATGATTCATGAGGTTAAACCCAAGTAGCGACCTAATTGTAAATTGAGAAAGTTTTAAGCCAAAAAGACAATGATTGGAACTACGCCCAAAAATTTTAGAAAATTTTCAAAAAATTCTTGAAAAATAAAAAATAAGGTTCGAGGCCTGTATAAGGCTAAAAAGGATAAAAATACCTCCGAAGCATATTGATGAAATTCTCAGGGTTTTGGCTAATTATGAGTATTAGCTAAAATTAAATTATTTAAAATATGAGAAAGCATCAGATAATTGGAAAAAATAACAAATAAATACTTGAGGAATTATCATAGGTTTTAAAAGTAATTTCATTCCTAGAAAGCAAAGAGGTTGACTTTAACAGAATTTAAAGCCTATTTATACACTATCCGAAGAAAGTCAAAATAAACCGTTTATAGGTTGGCTTTTGACCTAATAAAAATTAGAGAAATTTTCTATGATGAAAAGGCAATATTGGTACCTAGAGATAAATTCTCATAATTATAAACTGATAAAGAGAATTCGGTCAAGTTACTTTGAAATAAATAGTATTAAGTGTTTTAATGAAAGGACAAAAGTAAGAGCATCCCTACGAACTTCTCCCTATTTTCCTCCTTATTTTAATGCAAAAATGATGAGGAGAATATGGATGGAATAATACAAATTATTAAGAGGCATGATTAGAAATAAAATAAAATTATTTAATAAAATATTATATTTTACCACATATATGATTAGGTGGCATGCATGTTCAATGTAATTAAAATGAGATGAGATGCTGGTCAAATGTAATTGAGGCATGAAAATTGAATGATTAAGAGAAAGGAAAGAGTAGAAATCAAATGGTTTTATGATGAAAATTGAATGAATCCAACTTCCCCTAATTCTATGTAATTTTTAGCTAGGCCTAGGGATTGAGTTAGGGTTGGATTTTGATGATTTTGATGCTTCTAATATGTTTAGAATGAAAAATTGTGTGGGGTAAAGGTAAGAAAGTAAACTTGAAAGTATTAGAATTGAACATAGAATTTAGGGAAAATGACAATAAAATACCACTTGAATTTCAAAAAGACAAATAAGACACCTGAATAAGCAAAATGACAAATAGGGCACTGGGTACCAATCTGGAATTCATATTTTCGGCCAAAAGACCAAAATGCCCTGATGAAATGCGGGAAGACAGACGCTGAAAGTGAGAGAAAGGATAGAGGAAGACCGACACAGTGAGAGAAAAGAGAGAGGAAGACCGACGCTGATGAAATGCGGGAAGAAGGAAAGAAGAATGTTGGAAATGCTATTATCTTACTCCTTCGCATCACCATTCTGTAGAGATTGTTGATTTTGGTTGTGGGAAAGAGGATTTGTAGTGAGAGAGGGAGTGAACCGAAGCGGAAATCAGAAAACAATGGCAAGCAATTACGTAACATAACTGCTGTCATATGCCTGCTGGTTTTTGGTAAATCCCACTACGTGAATGGTAAATTTCACTATACATGTAGTTAATTATGAAAGTTAATAGTTCAATGTTTATTGTGACGTACTTCAAATCCACGTTCACTGAATGATTTATTTATGCTTATAAGTTGCCTTTCCGGTGAAAACAGGTTTACAAAACCCATTGAAGAAGTAGTCACTTTCACTATAAAAGTTGTAAATCCCAGTATATGTTTTGTAAAATTCAACGTGAAATTTTATTGGTTTTTACAAACAAGTTGCCCATCCCTTGAAAACTGGTTGCAAAAGCCATTTAAGAAGTGGTCATTTTCACTATAAAAGTTGTAAATATCACTGTGTGTTTTGTAAAATTCAGCGTGAAATTTTATTGATTTTTAGAAACAAGTTGCTCATCCCCTGAAAAGAGGTTGCAAAACTCATTTAAGAAGTGGTAATTTTCACTATAAAAGTTGTAAATATCACTCTATGTTTTGTAAAATTCAGTATGGAATTTTATTGGTTTTTAGAAACAAGTTACCCATCCCCTGAAAACTGGTTGCAAAAGCCATTTAAGAAGTGGTCATTTTCACTATAAAAGTTGTAAATATCATTGTGTGTTTTGTAAAATTTAGTCTGGAATTTTATTGGTTTTTAGAAACAAGTTGCCCATCCCCTGAAAACTGGTTGCAAAAGCCATTTAAGAAGTGGTCATTTTCACTATAGTGGTTGTAAATTTCACTATACATGTAGTTAATTATGAATTTTACAAAATACATATTGTGATTTACAACTTTTGTAGTGAAAGTGACTACTTTGTTAATGGGTTTTGCAACATGTTTTCAGGAGATAAACAACTTGTTTGTAAAAACCAATAAAATTTCACGTTGAATTTTACAAAACATATACTGGGATTTACAACTTTTATAGTGAAAGTGACTACTTCTTCAATGGGCTTTGTAAACTTGTTTTCACCGGAAAGGCAACTTATAAGCATAAATAAATCATTCAGTGAACGTGCATTTGAAGTACGTCACAATAAACATTGAACTATTAACTTTCATAATTAACTACATGTATAGTGAAATTTACCATTCACGTAGTGGGATTTACCAAAAACCAGCAGGCATATGACAGCAGTTACGTTACGTAATTGCTTGCCATTGTTTTCTGATTTTCGCTTCATCTTTCCCACAGGTTCATCTTTCCCACAGCTTCACATTCTCTGAAAATGGTTTTATGCGAAGAACAGAGACAGAACCAAAATTTTTTAGAGAAATGCTAGGCAATACCATTTTAAGCTGTGGGAACCCATCGAAAATCAGCGTCTTCCTCTCTCCTTCCTCTCTTCTTCCCGATTTCATCAGCGTCTTCCTCCTCTCTCCTTCCCGTATTTCATCAGTGTCTTCCTCTCTCCTTCCTCTCTCCTTCCTCTCACTTTTAGACAGGGTATTTTGGTCTTTTGGCCAAAAATCTGAATTCCAGATTGGTACCCAGTCCCCTATATGTCATTTTGCTTATTCAGGTGCCTTATTTGTCTTTTTGAAATTCAGGTGGTATTTTATTGTCATTTTCCCTAGAATTTTTTCCCTATAACCCTATATGTTTCAGCCAAGACTTGTTCATGAGGAAGAAGTTGGATTTTGTTTAATTTGAGCTCAGAAATAGATTCAAAATGCAAAATTATGTGGGAATAGGACGTTGAATTAATTTTAGAAAGATTGAAAATTAAGCTCAAAAGTTAGAAGTCAATGTGATTTAAAGGGAGCAAATTAAAGTGTTGATTGTGATTATGGCTCTAATGAGTAAATAACATTGTGTGCTAATGTATTTAGGGCCATTAGAAATCAAGAAAGAATACTGTCTAAGCAATCTTGGTGGTTTGAGACAAAGAGAACAAGAAGAAAGCTTAAGGATATAAGTTAGTGAATTTGCGCTTATTGTGTGCTTGATATATATACTTGAGTATTGATGTTGCTTGATGTTGATTTAGAATATAAAAGATTAAATGTTTCTCTATTTCTTGTATGTCTTGTGGCTGTAAATAAAATATTGAGCAAAAAAGCATGTCATTTTTATAAACATGAAAGCATAAAAGCACAAGACCAAGCATGTCATCCACTTAGCATGTCTTGCATGCATAATGGTAATGTTTGATACTAAGATTTTGGAGAATTTCACCATCCCTTAACAAACCCTAATAGGTGCTAATGAGCAAGCAAAAAGATATGTGAAGTGAAAGCAAAGAAAAGAAGAAAACAATTGAGGAAGTGTATTATATTACATTATGTGATTTTTATGTCAATTAGGGTTGGCTAATTTTTTTATTTGAATATATAAATAAAATGTCATAGTACTATTAATTGATCATTAGTACAAACTAACATACATTGTTTTACTTAATTATTAATATCTAGTAAGCAATTTATGTGATACTCTAAACATGATTCAACGTGTTCCAATGAAAAATGGGGTTTCAATTACTTCACTTTCCAGAGGCAAAAAGATTTTTAAATTAGTGCTCATCACTTTATTGACACCCAATAGACGATATTGTTCCAATAAATAATGTAAGATAGCTAATGCTCATCACAATATAGTTGAAAGGCAAAAATGTCCATCAACTCTTAAAATTATTAGTTAGTCACGACATTTTGTGATTAATTCATATAAAAGGTACGCCATAACTCTTAAGCATTTCTCTTATAACGAGGGAAATATGGAGTATTTTAAAAATAGAATCATGAGAAGGAAAAGTCATGGCTATTTCCGCTGCCTTTTTTCATCTCTTAATATAAATCAAATTGTTTGTTTCAAGGTTATTCTTGGATATCCTTGTCTCTTGTTACCAAAAGCGAAAAGTTCCCTGGCCAGAGTTCTTCATTCACGCAGTTAAAACCTTAGCAAATTAATCAGATTTTCTTATAATTCTCAACCTTAGTTCAAGTGGTAAGTGTAGAACAAAAGGTGGAAAATGAGGAGAGAATAAAATAGCAGAGCAGCACCAAAACCAATAATAATAATGTGATTCTATTTTCATTTATAGTGAGACTTATTTTGAATAGGTTTGAATTTCATAATATCATTATATTTAGTCATTACATGAAAAGCAGTAAAATTTGCAACAGATGGCACTATTAATAGGAGTAAGTTTAGATATGTGTATATCAAAAAAAATTGTAAATCATTTAGTTTAATTGAGAAAATGATGTATATAAATTTGAATAACATAAGTGCACAGATTGTACCAAGTAATAAAGAATGAGTAGAGTATAATTCTCATGGAGAATAAGAGAAAATAATGTTTTGGAATTAATTTTGTTAGAAAAAAAATTAGATAAAGACAGTTTTTAAAGTTAACAACTACTAATATCAAATGCAACCTATATTTAGTAACCTCTTATTAGCTTCCTAGATCCTCCTTTCACCTAATTTATTAATCTTAATGTTAATTTTTTTAACTTAGAGTATCAATGTCTACAAGGGTCATATATGAGCCCTTGTGCGCATGTCTATTTGCATCACTCCTTTTGATCGGTCTCAGCCATTAGGAGGGAAAAAAAACTCCACTCGTCCCTCTACTGTTGGGTTTCCTTGAAGTCTGAGGCGCTATTAGCCATTAAATATGAGCACCTCTTTTAGTAAATATTTAAAGTTTGGTTTACCACATTATGAGAGATAACTTCCTCCTACTAAACTCAACCTTTGAGTTTGAAATCTTTAATATTGTTAGATGACACCACTGCCCCTTGTATTTTTGGTCACTACTCTTATTTAATTATTTAATACTCTAGTTTCACTATTAACTACTTTTGTTTTTAGAGCTTCACTAACTACTCTTTTTTAGATACTTACAATTTTAGTCATGGTATTGACTACTTTTGTTTCTAGAGCTCCAGTAATCACTCTTATTCTTCAAAAGTAGTAATTCGAGATCCTAATACATTTTTTAAACTTTTGAAATAAAACTAGTTGTCAGGTAGTTATTAGATCTTTGATAGCTCCTAATACATTTTAAAAAAAAAATTGAAAGAAAAGTAACAAATAGCTAAATTAGGAAGCTAATAGCTAAAGGATTAAACAACATTTTTGCCCCCAAAGTTTTCAAAAAGGAGCTGTGAGTACTTATAAGCTTTTTTTTGGTGCAATTTTGTCCCAAAAGTACTAAAAACGTAGCAATTTTATCCTATCCTAACAAACCAAAGGGTCAACATTAGTTGACTGAGTTAAAAAAATATTTTTACTTCGGAAGTTTTCAAAAAGGAGCTGTAAGTATCCAGAAGTTTTTTTTTAATGAAATTTTGCCTTGAAAATAGTAAAAAAGTAGTAATTTCACCCTACCCTAAATTGTCACTTGAGTCTTATATAATATATCAATTTATAGGTTACTTAAATTAGTTTGAGAGAAAATGATAAGTATGAGAAGAAAAGTAGACTGAAATTCTATATTTAGGACCAAATCTAACTCTCAACTAACTCATATATTAAGGATAAAAAGTATTCATCTATTTTTATTAACTTTTTATCATAGATATAACGCTTCTCAATTTTATTTTTTATATAAAAACTTGACATACGTTTAGTTTACATGTTGCATGGAGTTTTTGAAATGATCAATCAAGTAAATAATTTATTAAAAAAATACTGCTTATAAATTTTCTTATATTTTATGTTGATATATTATCTTATCCTAAGACGTCACATAAGACACCACATCATCATCACACTAACCAAAAAAAAAAAAACAGAAAGGACAAAAGAAACCTCTTTCCCTTTTTATTGTCATCATCAGTGTCCATGAAAACATGAACAATCAATAAAAATAACCATAAAGCCATATTAACAATTACCGAATATGTAGACAAAAAATAAATCTGGAAAAAAATAAAGCTTTCCCCCTTCATCATCATCAGCATCAATGAACATTCAACAAAAAAGAAAAAGAAAAGGAACAAACCAAATCAAACTAGAAATACTTTTAACACTTTGGTTGATATAGGGTACCAAAAATAGTAAGAGAATAGATCAACATAAAATATAAAAAAATTTATAGGCGGTACTTTTTTGACAAGTTATTATTTACTTGAGTGATCATTTCAAAAGTTCAATACAATATGTAAAATAAACTTTTGTCTAGTTTTTATATAATAAATAAAATTGAAAATTGTTATATCTGAGATAAAAAATAAATAAATATATATAAATACTTCTTATTCTTAATATAAGAGCTAATTGAGAATTAGGTTTGATCCTAAATATCACATTTTAATTCACTTTGCTTCTTAGATTTGGTCCTAAAAAAATTAGGGGTTGGCCAAGCCATTATTGCAATCAGAAGTCCTCACTGGTCACTTTCTCCTCTTTATCTCACTTGAAACTCTCAACCCACTCTGCTAAATTTCAGGATATATATATATATATATATATATATATGGGAAAACGTTTTTAATTTTTCAAATTTTTGTCAAACTTAGCCAAAGTTAATGGCTGTATTTTTAAAGTTTACGGATATATCTAATATAAGTAAAGTGGTCCGTGGTCCTATATGTGGCATCCACGGGAAAAAAAAATGGCTAGAGAGATAGGGATTAGTTTTTTGTGTCGAATATTAAATGTAAGGATATATTCAAATAGTTTTTTTTAATTAAAGGCCCAATAATAGTTCAAATAATTTAGATTGTCAAAATTTTTTAGCCACAAATATTCTTTTATTAAAAATAATCTTGTTTGAGGTACTGTTGGACATTAAATGTTGATAACTCCTTCAAACTTTAATTTATCATGTGGTGAAAGATTAGCATTTTTCATTATATTCAACTCCTGTTGATTAGATTGTCAAAGTTTTATTACTCCTTCTAATCTTCAATATAAATATTTTATTTGAAGAACTTTTTATAGTGCAAAATATACGTCATGTTGTATGATATTGGGATCGCTAAATAATTTTTTCCGTCATCAACACCCACATTATAATCAATGAGAGAGATCAGAGATGAGATTAAGGATAATTGAATTTATGTTAGAAGGTACAATTGTTGAGAAATAATTTTAATTTGAGAAAAATTTAAAATATTAAATGATTTAACCACTTTTCAAAATATTTATAAGATATATATTTTGGGTAAGAGTCACAGTCAAGAGATGAGACAGTAATTTTTTTATATTCTTAAAGCTAAGTCATTTTTAAATAATTTTTAAACAGAAAATTGATTTTATTTATGTCCTGACTTATTTATTTAAAATATAATTTTAAAACAATAAAAATTTACTGTTGCAATTAAATATGAATAGTTAAGATGAAATATACATCTTCCAATCGAAGTGAGATAGAATTAGTGTAAATTTTTATCTTTTTTATTTTTAATCGAAACAAGAAAAGTTTTATTCTGAAATGTAGTATCATAATAAATATATAATTTAATTTTATAAAATATTTTTTAAGTTCTTTAATCTTATTTTATGAACAAAACGTATCATTATTGGAATTTAAATATTGACAATCCTAGAATCTAAATCACATGTGAATAATATGGTAGACTCGGATCCAGATCTTCCCATTGGCTTCTCTCTCAGTATCTCTCAGCATCTTTAAATCATGCCTGTCCAAATAATCGAAAAACCCACAATGCGCCACGTCATCAACCTATTAAAACTGAATCTTCACTTAGCTACTGTGTTCTCAAAATTTTAATAACGTCCTCTGGATGGACATGATTTAAGACGTTGAGAGATACTGAGAGAGAAGCCGTTGAGACGATCTGGATCCAGTTGACTCATGTACAAGCACGTGCATTATCAAATTAGATCTCCAGAGTTAAATAATGGGAAAAAAGTAAAGAAAGAAAGAAAGCTAACAGCCACTATGTGCTTGATGATTGGGGCCCTTTTCTAATCTAAGGTTTATAGAGCTAGGCAACCTGGGCAGCCTGTTTTAATTATTCAGATATAGTTTTAATGGTCTAGATTTAAAATTATTAACTAGTAATTTTTAAATAAAAATTATTTTTTTAAAAAAATGAAAATTAAAAGATCATATTTATTTTGGATTAAATGTTAAAAAAATTAAATATTAAATATCAATCATCCATACTAAATTTGAATGATTAAAATTTGATGAACATCCTGGTGCTCATAACTCCAATTAGCACTGAAGCTAGTTCTGTTATAGTCAGAGAGTTCAAAACAAAGGAGAGAATAAGAAAAGAACTTCACCATAAAAAAAAAAGATAATATAATGGAATAAAAACACTAATGAATCAATGACTAAAAAAACATTTTTACCTTTGCTATATGTACATGAACTTGACAACTATGTCTGGAATACAAACATTAAGAGTCAGAAGCCCCCGGAGGGAATGAGAGTAGAAAATATGGAAATATGGATGCAATTGACATTAAGTTTCAAGATGGTTTGTGAATGAAGTAATTAAACAATAAAAAAACATTCTTCTCTTACCACTTGAATTTACTTCATTGGAAATTCTTTATTTTTTCCACACTAAACACGATTGGATTTTAAAATCACTATAAGGTGATTTAACCAAGAAAATTTTTGGGGAAAAATGGAATTCGACCTATATATATATATATATGGGTGAAATTTGAAAAATTTTTAGAAGGTTTTACCTGAGATATAATCATAATGCATACAGATAATCCTTCTTTATATTCCCATTCACCATTTCACCCGCCTAAAAATATATGAATCTATCGGATTAGAAAGATATAACAGAAAACTTAAAGCACCAAACAGTAAAATAACCGAATAATAGATTTTTGAAGCAGTTCCATAAGAACAACGTAAAATTTAGAAAAAATTTATCATCACGAAATTGCTTACATGTTTGTGCATGGAAGATGAACATGTGGTTTAACTTCAGAAAGATATAGCAAGATTTCTTGTTATCATATAATTGACTAAAAAGAAGGAAATATATAAAAGATATAGATACAAAATATTTATAAATTTAATCAAATCTATCTCAAAATCTACACCTACTTAATTGAAAAAATATACTTATATGATATTATTGAAGAGAATAACGGATTGTGGATAGATTACATGGTAATATATTGAAAAAGAATAAATGATCAATCTGTTAATTTTTAAAATTATAATTTTCATTTTAAGATAATAAAATATCAAAAGATTATTTTCATACGAAAAATCTTTTAGTTTTTTAAATTTAAGATTGAATTTCATCAAATTGTATGTCTTATATTAAACAATGATTGAATCTTCATCCTTATGGGATTTTCAAAAATTTTGTTTATATAAGATATTGGCATGGAGTCAAGAGTATGATGAAAGAAAAGAAGAGAGGCTGAGAGAGATTTTTATCCAAAGAAAAGAAGAGAGGCTGTGAGAGATATTGATAGTGCTGCCAACAATCCGTAACCAACCTCTTCCATCTTCAGGTATATCTAACCACATATGTTCTACTCATTTAACTGTTTTTCCAATTATGAAGTTTTCTTGCTTTCAATGTGTTCGTCCCTAGTTGTTTCTACTGTACAAAAAATTTTACTCCCTTTTTTATTTGGATTTGCTCCAAAAGTAGTGCTAGCCGAGTTTCCAGGCTCAAATCTAAATTGTATAAAATAAAAGCGGTTGTTGAACTTAATGTTTTTAATTTTATTTTTGCGTTTTTAGATAGCCATTTGTGTTAACTTTTGAATGAAAAAGGTGGTTCGTAGACTTGGGCTAAAAATCGCACGTTAACGAGTTGTATTCTCCATATTAGTTTGCTGTGAGTTGTTTTGCGTTTTTATTCTTTTATCCATGACAGATTTGTGAGTGGCAGTAATTGAAGCATCTCATAAGAAGACTCTTTTGTTTTGGATCATATGAATGGTTTCATCATTTTAGTGGAGGATGATCTTAATCATAGTATGCCACGTGTGTGCGGTGCTTATAAATTTTTTATTTTAAAACAATTTGTTCAGGTACTTTAATTATAATTTTTTAATATGTTTGAATAAATAGCTAAATATTAAATTTATTTACAAGATGTCTGTTGGGTCAGCATTAAAATAGTTATTTATATATTTAAAATAATTAACTAATTATACACTGATTATTTAATTTAATTTCTATGGATGATAGTATTTAGTACTTAATAATGATAATATTATTAAACTACTTTTTTGACAAGAGATAAATTCTTATGGTTGCATGTTACGAGTTTGTATTATAAATTGATCTTTTATTAAAAATTTATTTAAAATCATGATAGCATCCTTTTTTTTTTTTTTTGAGGATCTAGGGAGTTTGTAATTTATACGAGTATATAATGATTTATAAGAGATGTTGTCTTAAAAATTTATTCCACTTATCGGTGTAAAAAAATTATTATACGAATATAAGATGAAATACCTCTCTAGAATAATTGTTCTAGAAACTACACTCCGTTATTAAATCCTATTTATCAGATTTATATAGAATAACATCCTATTAAGAATACCATCCAAATTTTAGAACTTAGAGATGATCTACAATCTAGAGAATGAGAATGTTATATTGTGATTCATGAAAAATATTTTATGTTTAAAATTTTATTTTGCACATTAATGCGGCATTTACAAAAATATTATTTCAGAGTGAATTAAGTAATATTACAGTATCTAAAGTTATTATTTAGATATTATATTGAAGAATATAAAATTCAATTATAATCACGGATGTTAGTAATATGTATATACATGTATTGCAAGGGAAGATAATATAAATATGTGTGTGTATTTAAATGGATAAATAAAGTGATTACAAGATATAAATGAAATCATTAGAAAACCCATATTTAATCTCACAATATTTCAAATTATCTCAAAGATTATATCAAAATCAGTTTATATTCTATTGGAATTATTTTATATTATTAATAATAAGATAATTTCGTTTAAACTTTATAAATGTTCAAGTTTTTAATTAAGACTTTAGTTTTGGGAAAGAAGAAATAAGAGATCTCTCACTCTTTTGATTAGTAATTCCTCTTAGCTTTCTTGAATCATCCTTCTGCTCATTCTCTTTTCTTTTCTTTTCTTTCCCATCCCTTTGTCTTTATCTCCTTGCACGCTGCTGGTCCTTCCTCGTTGACAGGTAAGTGACGCTTAGACTATATATATACACGTACAGATATATATATATATATATATATATCTGAATGAGTGCTTATGAAGATGAAGTCAGTGGATAAAGAAAGATTTGAAAGTGGGGAAATTCGGTTAAAAGTCAAAGGGATATGTATTTAAAAGAGTATTTTAGGTTTTTGAGGCAACTTTAAATTAATATCCTAGAGTAATTTTAGAGTAGTTTTATAAGATAAAGTTTTAGTAACTTGAGTTATAAATTAATTTTTTTGTTCAATTATTAGAATTTTACTCATTTGGGTTCCTCTAGAACATCTTTGAGGCTTTAAGGTAATTTTAGAACAACCTTAGACTAATTTCAGGGTAATGTTTTAGTAGTTTAATATATGAATTAATGTTTTTGTATATGTATGTATGACTCTTGTAGACTCTCACTTAGCTCTCTGCATGTATTTGTTGTTTAATATTTGTGAGCTAAAGTTGAACAAGTAACTTGGGGGAGGCGAGTTTTTCATATATGTGCAAGCTTTGTTTGCTCAAATTTTATCAATTTGAGCTTGATTCAGGTATACAAATTGTTAATATTGCCAAACAATAAAAAGATGTAGTGGTGTTGTTTTTTACTCAAATATTTGGTATATGCAAAGAAATCATGAAGTGTTTTCCTTTTTTTATTCCCCCCAACCATGTTTATATCTCATTTATTGTTGTGAAGCCCGCAAGTACTTTTAATTATTTTGAGCATGAGCATGTTTGGGTTGCTTGGTTGATTAAAATTTAAAATATGTAGGTTGGTTAAGTGGGGTGCATCAATGCAAACTTACTTAATGAATTGAGTCTTCATGATTTAGATTTATATCTAAAATAAATAGTTGACATTTTTGTATTTTAATTATTTATTTATATACCTTTAGTAATTATTTATTAATAGAGGGAGACTTTTATGAGTTTATGATCTAAGTTGATCCAATTTTCCTCCATTGTCAAGAGTTTACTTAAATTCATGAGTTTGACAACTTTAATTATAACTATTTCTTTTCTAACATTTATAATTAATTTTTTATATTTCTTTTTTTTAAAGGGAAAAAAAAAGGCTATGGAGACTTATTGTCTTGAAGATATTCGCATGTATAACTGTATAATTCATACATGTGACGAAGATAGCTATTGCGATTTTCTTGATGGGGCTCCACGACGTCCTCCATTAGATGAGGGATATTTCAATATTAGAGCTATTTTAAAAGAACATTATTGCAATGTTTCAAATATGAAAATAGCTCATGTCAATACCATTAGATATGATTTTTTCAACATCCCACATGATACCACAAAAGAAGCAACAAATTATATTCTTTCTATCCTTAATATTCCTGAAGAAAATCACAAATCTATGGCGCAACAAATTCTGGATTATGTGAGAAAACTGTATTTCGATTCGCAACGCCAATTGTTTCTTTTTTTGGTGGTGAATGTTGACATTTTTTATCACAAGTGTGATCCAGTTATAGAAACATTATCTATGACACAACATCAAGGTTGCAATAAATTAAAGGGAGTGAAGCTTCTTCAACACCAAAAAGAAGGACTACGTGAATGCAGAATTTGTTTGGAAGATTTCAGAGTTAATGCCGTTCAAATGCCTTGTTCTCATTTCTTTCATGGAAACTGTATTCTCAATTGGCTGTTGTTGAAGAATAATTGTCCATTATGTCGTTTCCAAATGCCTTCAATTGATGATTCATAAAAAAAACTAGATTCTTATCTAATGTATAGGAACTAATTATTTATGTAATTTCATTTGCTAGTAATTTGAACAGTATCTTCTTTTTTTTTCTCTTTGTTCGAAAGTTATTTTGTTATATAATGTCTTTCTACTCATACCCCTATTTAACGACTTTTTCTTTTCATTTGCTAATAAATATAGAAACATATATTATGTATATTCTGTCTAACAAGATTCCATAGGTGCGCTGTTTTCTTTTTGCTGGCATGCCAATCTAAAATCAACTCTCCTTGCAATACAACGGAAAACAAACTTATTTGTCGAATCACAACTTATAAAACATCTTTGCAAAATAGCATCAAATTGTACAAATATTTTTTTTTCTCTCGACAATCAAACAAGTGTATGCATTTATTAACTTCAAATGGTTTTAATGTGAAATATTTGTTTACAATGCTTAGAGAATTTAGACATTTAATGCATTGTGTCTCCTTGACTCTATATCTTTATCTCGAACTAAAATCATATTTGCTAGTAATTGCTTTTAAATTCCGAGCACTTATAAATAAGTTTATCCATGAACGTTAGTTAATGAATTAAATCTTAATGATTTATATTTATGTTTATAATAAATTAGTTGACATTTTTGTATTTCAATCATTTAATTATATACTTTTTATAGTTATTATTTATTAATAAAGGGATCCGAGTTCACGATCCAACTTTACTTCATTGCCACATGTTTACTTGAACTGATGAGCTTGACAACTTTATTTACAACTATTTCTTTTCTAATATTTATAATTAACTTGTTATATTTTCTCTTTTTAAAGGGGACAAAAGGCCACAGAGACTCACTGTCTTTAGATATATGCATGTATAATTATATAACTCGTACATGTGACGAAGATAGCTATTGTGATTTTCTCAATGGGGCTCCACGACGTCCTCTGTTAGATGATGCATATTTCAATATTAGTTCTATTTTAAAAGAACACTTGCCATGTTTCAAATATGCAAATAGTTTACACCAATACCATCAGATATGGTTTCTTCAACATCTCGCATGATGCCGTGAAAGAAGCAACAAATTATATTCTTTGTATTTTTAATATTCCTGAAGAAAATCACAAATCTATGGCGCAACAAATTCTGGATTATGTGAAAAGACTCTATTTTGATTTGCAATGCCAATTATTTCTTATTTTAGTGGTGAATGTTGACATTTTCTATCATAATTGAGATCGAGTTATGGGAATATCATCTATGACAGAAGATCAAGCTTGCAATAAATTGAAGGGAGTGAAGCTTCTTCAATGCCAAAAAGAAGGGCTAAGTGAATGCAGAATTTGTTTGGAAGATTTCACAGCTAATATAGTTCCAATGCCTTGTTCTCATTTTTTTTTATGGAAATTGTATTCTTAATTGGTTGTTGTTGAAGAAGAATTGTCCATTATGTTGTTTCCAAATGCATTCAAGTGATGATTCATCAAAAAACTAGATTCTTATCTAATGTATAGAAACTAATTATTTATGGTTGCATAGTGATTTCACTTACTAGCAAGTTTAATCGTATCTACTATTGTAACAAAAAAAACATTTTTACCTTCTTCAAAATTTATTTTATTTATATAATATCTTTTTACACATACCCCTATTTAATGACTTTTTTTTTCATTCCCTAATAAATATAGAAGTACGTATCATATATTCCCTAATAAAATATGGGAAAAAAACATGATTCTTTCATAATATCATAATCAATATACAGTCTAATATGGGTATAGATTAAGAACAAAGATTCATACAAGTGTTTCAAAAACTATTCATACAAGTGCGTGAGTAAAGATTCATGCCTGAATCTTTACCAACAAAAAAGATTCATACATGAAAAAAGATTCTTACAAGTGTATTAAAAAATAAACATTCGCCTAAAATGAACCTCAACATTGTTTGGCTTGCCAACTAGGAATTTGTTGATAAAAAAATGAAAAAGATTTGCCAACCTACATTAATTGTAGACTAATGATATTGTTACACGCTATCTATGTTAACTAGTTATAGGGTTGTCTAATTTTTTTTTATTTGAATGTATAAATAAAATGTGATAGTACTATTAATTAATCATTAGCACAAACTAACATACATTGTTTTACTTATTAATATCTATTAACCAATTTATGTGATACTCTAAACACGACACAACATGTTCCAATAAAAAATGGGTTTCAATTACTTCACTTTACGGAGGCAAAAAGATTTTTTAATTAGTGCTCATCACTTTATTGGCACTCAATAGACGATATTGTTCCAATGAATAATGCAAGATTACCATTGTTCACCACAAAATAGTTGAAAGGCAAAAATGCCCATCAACTCTTAAAATTATTAGTTACTCACGACATTTTGTGATTAATTCATATAAAAGGTACACCACAATCTTTAAGCATTTCTCTTACAACTAGGGAAATATGGAGTATTTTAAAAATAGAATGATGATGAGGAAAAGTCATAGCTATTCCCGCTACCTTTTTTCATCTCTTCATATAAATCAAATTGTTTGTTTCAAAGATATTCTTGGATATCCTTGTCTCTTGTTACCAAAAACGAAAAGTTCCCTGGCCAGTTCTTCATTCACGTAATTAAAACCTTAACAAATTAATCAAATTTTCTTAAAGACAGCTTTTAAAGTTGACAACTACTAATATCAAATGCAACATATATTCAGTAACCTCTTATTAGCTTCCTAGATCATCCTTTCACCTAATTAATTAATCTTAATGTTAATTTTTTTAGCTCAGAGTATCAATGTCTCCAAGAGTCCTATATGAGCCCTTGTGTGTATGTCTATTTGTGTCGCGCCACTCCTTTTGATCGCTCTCAACCATCCGAAGGGAGAGCACTCCACTCGTCCCTCTAATGTAGAGTTTCCTTGAAGTCTGAGGCACTGTTAAGCATTAAATATGAGCATCTCTTTAAGTAAAGATTGAAAGTATAGTTTACCATATTGTGAGAGATAACTTCCTCCTCCCAAACTCAACTTCTAAGTTTGAAATTTTCAATGTTGTGAAATGACACCACTGCCCCTTATATTTTCGGTCACTACTCTTGTTTAATTATTGAGTACTCTAGTTTCACTATTGAATATTTTTGTTTTTAGAACTCCACTAACTACTTTCATTTAGATACTTACTATTTTAATTATGGTATTGATTACTTTTGTTAGTAGAGGTTCAGTAGTTACTCTTATTCTTCAAAAGTAGTAATTGGAGATCCTAATACATTTTTTAAACTTTTGAAATAAAAGTAGTTTTCAGATAGTTATTAGATCTTTGACAGCTCTTAATACATTTTTTAAAAATTTTTGAAAGAAAAGTAGCAAATAGCTAAATTGGGATAGTTAATAGCTAAAGGAATAAACAAAATTTTTGCTCTGGAAGTTTTCAAAAAGGAGCTGTGGGTACTTAGAAGTCTTTTTAGTACAATTTTGCCCCAGAAGTACGAAAAACATAGCAATTTTAATTTGTCCTATCCTAACAGACCCAAACGGTCAATGTTAGTTGACCAAGTTGAAAAGGTATTTTTGCCTCGGAAGTTTTTAAATAGGAGCTGTGTCTCACATCAAAAATTTTCATCTGGCAATAAAGGATCAAAAATTAGGATGAGGGTCAATGTAGAAACTAGACGGAGAGATGAAACAACTTTTGATATGAAACTCTGAAAAGGTCCGGACTGACATTTTCATAATCATTGGTCTAGGAAGGGTAAAACAGAAAAATTTGAGAAAAATTTCAGAAAATCTCCAAAAAAATGAGAAAAGTGTAGAGTAGAGGTTTTGAAAACTCAATTGAGGCCTGAAAGGTGGAAATTCGGTGAAAATGAATTGTTACAGAATTTTCTGTAAACAGAGGTTTTTCGGGAAATTATTAGGAAATTGAAGAAAAATAATTATTTTAATTAGTTAGAGGCCTCAATAAATTTGGGGGATTGATGGGCAATTCATATAAATATTTATTTGAGTTTATAAAATTAGTTTTAGACCTTAGAAACTCAGAAATTAATTTTAGGGAGTTTATTTTCCCACAGTGACACCAATAAAGGTCTAATCAAAGAAAATTCAAAATAAATACCTAGAGGTGGTGAAAAATTCTAAAACTTTTCAGATCATATTCTCATATTAAAAGGTGAATTATCATGGAGAGAAATGAATTTTTGGAGGTCTAGAAAAATTATAAAATGTTGCTAGTGAATAATAACTGATAAAGTTTTTAATTGGTTTGAGATAGTGATTTGGATTGTGGGCCATCTTTTTTAGACCAGCCCAAACCATTTGTGGGACCCACAATGGACCCATTAAAGGCCCAATTTTGTGTACTTTCCAGATTCCATCATTTTTATTAAATAAAAAGTGAAAATCAAGGGAAAATGTTTGGAAAAATCTAGTGCAAGGCCACACGTTCAAATATGATCAATTCCACACTTGATAGCTACCACATCACCCCATTGAGCTATCCCAATTTGGCCAAATCAGGAGGGAGAGGGCAGATGGATTTTTTCTATAAATACCCCCTTAAAAATACGTGAAAAATGTTGGAAAATTGGGAAAAAAAAGGGAGACTCTGTCACTATTCATCCAGCACCCTTGCATGAAAAATCTTAGGTGTTTTAGGCAAGGAATCATCCAACTTGCTTCAAGAAAACACTAATGTATGTCTAAGCATCAATATCCCTAAGTTTTACATGGATTAAATAAGGATTTTTGCTTGGGAAAAATGCTGTAAAATTTTTTTTGTTGGATGTGTGATGCTTAGAAAAGGATAGAAACCTTAATAATCAAGTGAGATAAGCAAGGTTAAGTGATGTATGGATTAATTTGTGAATGAAATCAAGGTTAGGGTTTAAAGGGAAATTTTCGTCCAGCACTGTTCATGTAGGAGCTGATGGATTTTGCTTGATTTGATTATTCCAATAGCTTTAAAACATGTTTTGTGTGGGATATGTTGTTGAAAAGTGTTTAAAATCATTAAAATCAAAAATAGAATTTTTGAAAAATAAATACTCCCTATTCAGCAAAGAAGAGTTCATGGGGAAGGAGTGTGATTTTTAAAAATTTGATTGCACCATTGGATTCCTTATGAAAAATTGTATAGGATTGAGTCATGAGATGATTGATTTTAAAGAAGGAATCAATTTGTTAAAAATCAAATAAAAAGGGAGGGAAATTGTTAAGTTAATGTTAAAGTGTTGAAACTAAGTTATTTTATGATTAATATGGCCTATGTTTATACTTGATTTAATAGGCATTGAGAGGAGGAATTAAGGAGAAGCATTACTCCTTGGAGGAATTAATTGGACAAGCTTTACAAAGGTAGCTTTGAATTGTAATTTGATTGTTTATCTTCCTTGTTTGTTGTGAATGTTGTTGCTTGGATTGGAAGAACTTTGTAGTGACCTTGATTGTTTGATTGACTTTGGTTATGCTTTGGTCAAATGCTTTGTGGTATATCAATATAGATAATATGATGTTCCTCTCCTTGCATGATATTTGATATGAATTCCTATGAGTTAGTAATAGTTTGGATTGCATGACATTTCACAATTAAACTTGCATTGATTTACAAGATAATTATAATTCATATGTTACTGAGATTTTTTTTGAAATCTCATTCCTCCTATATTATTTTATGCACTAATCAGGAAGTGGACCGAGCATGAATCAAGGGAAGGATTTGGCCTTGGAATGAATGGGTTTTGTAGATGTTGTGCCATGTTGAAGACTTTTGCAATGTATATTGAACTTTACATGAATTTTGTAACAAGCTATGGATGATATTACAATGTAATTTATATGGTTATTCCATGTTCAAAATGTTGGAATTATACTTGATGCATTGTGGGGAGAATGTGGACGAAGGAAAAAGAAGAAATAAATCAAGAAAATAGAAATTAAGAGATAGAAATTCCCTAAAAAGTGCCAAATTTATGGCACATAAAATAATAAGCAATTGTTAGATTTTGGACATGAAATTTTACATGCAAATAGATCTCATTTTTAGTTTTAAAAAAGTGCTAATTCATTAAATTTGGAGTTGTGTGCTAAGAGTTATGCCCTTCTAAAATTGGACAAAAATACTGGAAATTCAAAATTTTACCAAATGAACAGTATACTTTGATGAATTTCCTAGAATTATTCTGAATGGAATTGGACCTAATGATTTTTTTCCTCCATAGAAATCTTAGCAAGCTTCGGGTGAAAATCGGAACCACTTTGTTTTGATTTTTCTAGATTTAGTTACGAATTTTCAAAGTTGGCCCATTTTTGGATGGACAGTATACAGACAGGATGAACAGTAAAGTCCTAAATTTTAAATTTTTCATCCAAAAACATTACGAAACGACTTATATTGATTCCAATTGACGTACAATGGATTATAAAAAGAGGTGTGACATTGTGGGTATTTGGAATTTTTTAATGCAATTTTGCCCCGAAAATAGTAAAAACATAACAATTTCACCCTACCCTAAATTGTCATTTGACTTTTATATAATATATCAATTTATAGGTTACCTAAATTAGTTTGAGAGAAAATGATAAATTAATATGAGAAGCAAAATGGACAAAAATTATATATTTTGGACCAAACCTAACTCTCAACTAACTCATATATTTAGGATAATAAGCATTCGTTTATATTTTTATTAACTTTTTATCATAGATATAACATTTTTCAAGTTTATTTTTTCATAAAAAAATTGACATGCATTTAGTTTACATGTTGCATGGAGCTTTTGAAATGATCAATCAAGTAAATAATTTATTAAAAAAATACTGCTTATAAATTTTTTTTATAGTTCATGTTGATGTATTATCTCCTAGGACGTCACATAAGACACGACATCATCATCACACTAACCAAAAAAAGACAGAAGAAACCTCTTTCCCTTTTTATCATCATCATCAGTGTTCATAAAAACATGAACAATCAATAAAAATAACTATAAAGCCATATTAACAATTACCGAATATGTAGACAAAAAATAAAGCTTTCTCCCTTCATCATTATCAGGATCAATGAACATTCAAAAAAAAAAAGAACAAACCAAATCAAACTAGAAATATCTTTAACTTTTGGTTGATAAAGGGCACCAAAAACAGTAAGAGAATAGATCAACATAAAATATAAAAAAAAAAATTTATAGGCAATACTGTTTTGATAAGTTATTATTTACTTGAACGATCATTTCAAAAGTTTCATACAATATGTAAAATAAACTTTTGTCCAGTTTTTATATAATACATAAAATTGAAAAATATTATATCTATGATAAAAAAATAAATAAAAATATATGAATACTTCTTATTTTTAATATAAGAAATGGTTGAAAATTAGATTTAGTCCTAAATATAATATTTTAATTCACTTTGCTTCTTAGATTTGGTCCTAAAAAATGAGGGGTTGGCCAAGGCGTTATTGCAATCAGAAGTCCTCACTGGTCTCTTTCTCCTCTTTATCTCACTTGAAAATCTCAGCCCACTCTGCTAAATTTCAGGATGTGTGTGTGTGTGTGGGAATACGTTTTTTTTTTTTTTTGATAATTTTTCAAATTTTTGTCAAACTTAGCCAAAGTTAATGGTTGTATTTTTAAAGTTTACGGATATATCTAATATAAATAAAGGCGGTCGGTGGTCCAATACGTGGCATTCACCCCCGGGGGGAGAGCTAGAGAGATAAGGATTAGTTTTTCCTGTCAAATATTAATATAGGGATTCAAATAGTTTTTTTAATTAAAGACCCAATAATAGTTCAAATAATTTAGATTATCAAATTCTTTTAGACACAAATATTGTCTTATTAAAAGTAATTTTGTTCAAAGTATTGTTAGAGGTGCTGTTAGACATTAAATGTTAGCAGCTTTTTCAAACTTTAATTTATCATGTGATGAAAGATTAGCATTTTTTACTAGATTCAACTCCTACTGATTAGATTATCAAAATTTTACTACTCCTTCCAATCTTCAATATAAATAATTTATTTCAAGAACTTTTTATCGTGCAAAATATAAGTCATGTTGTACGATAATTAGATCACTAAATTTTTTCCATCATCAACACCCACATTATAATCAATGAGAGAAATCAGAGATGAGATTAAGGATAATTTAATTTATTCAGAGATGAGATTAAGGATAATTTAATTTATGTTAGAAGTTACAATTGTTGAGAAATAATTTTAGTTTGAGACAAATTTAAAGTATTAAATTATTTTTAACCACTTTTCAAAATATTTATAAGATATATATATTTTGGGTAAGAGTTACATTCAAGAGATGAGACAGTAATTTTTTTATATCCTTAAAGTTAAGTCATTTTTAAACAGAAAATTGATTTTATTTATGTTCTGATTTATCTATTTAAAATATAATTTTAAAACAATAAAAATTTACTGTTGCAATTAAATATGAATAGTTAAGATGAAATGTGCATCTTCCAATCGCAGTGAGATAGAATTAGTGCAAATTTTTGTCTTCTTTTATTTTTAATCGAAGCAGGAAAAGTTTTATTCTGAAATGTAGTATCATAATAAATATATAATTTAATTTTATAAAGTATTTTTCAATCCTTTAATCTTATTTTATCAGCAGAAAGTATCAATTTTGAAATTTAAATATTGACAATCCTAGAATCTAAATCAAATGTGAATAATATAGTAATCGACTCGGATTCAGCTCCTCATCGACTTCTCTCTCAGCATTCCCAGCATCTTTAAATCATGCCTGTCCAAATAATCAAAAAACCCACAATGCCCCACGTCATCAGCCTATTAAAACTGAATCTTCACTTAGCTACAATGCTGTCAAAATTTTAATAACGTCTTCAGGTTCTTTTTTTTTTTTTTTTTAACCGACAATGTCTTCAGGTTCCTCCCGTCTTCCAACTTTAAGAACTATCTCCTGCACAATCAAATAATTACACAAATGTCATCTTCTCCATGCTCATTCATTGGCATCACTTCCAGCCACTTGACTCCACCAGCAAATGCGAAGGTGCCTTGCTTATAAGAGTGTTCAATTGTGTCCTATCCCAGTGTCTTGTCTTTGTTCTAATTATTTTGGGAGGGAAAAAATCAAGACAGAATGATTATTTCAAGACGTCCTTATCCTATCTCTGTTATGTCCCATCCTAAGGACGGGATGGGACACTAGATAGAAAAGCCATTCTGTCCCGATTATTGGGATAGGGTCATCCCACTTGCGTCCAGTTTTATGAACACCTCTACTTGCTTATTTGCATCAACCTTGGTTTTTTTAAATTCAAATTGCATAGTCTCGCTGGCTCCATGACTTTCTTTAGCTGCCCAATCATCAAAACAACTTCGAAGCCTCTAGGAAGCAGAGGGTCCTGCACCTGTTGGCATTCCGGCAGAGCCTTTGCCAAAAGTTTCCGGCATGGAAGCAGCAATCAGATTTTGACAATATACCAATTTATCTGCATCATTAAAATTTTAATTGATTATTTCATGATTATTTGATTATGCACCAACACTTGGTGGTTAGAAGAGGGAAGAGAGGCTGAAGGATAAACAATGGTGGCAGTGTCTAATAGGTTGATGATGTGGCAAATTGTGGGTTTTTGTTCATCTGGATGGACATGATTTAAGACGTTGAGGGATACTAAAAGAGAAGCTGCTGAGACGATCTGGATCCAGTTTACTCATGTACAAGCACGTACATTATGAAATTAGATGTCCAGAGTTAAATAATAGGGGGAAAAATAAAGAAAGAAAGAAAGCTAACATCCACTGTGTATTTAGGATAAAATATACTTTTAGTCTTTGAACTTTGCACAAGATTTCATTTTAATCTTTTAACTTTAAAAAGTAAATTTTAAGTCATCTAACCCTAAAACTGTTAACCAAAAATGATAATATTAAATTCTTGAATGCTCATAAAATATTACATTTAATACTCAAAATAACCATGACTATTACAAAAAAATAATTATTTGAGACTAATAATTTTGGAGTTAAGGGACTAAAAGTATACTTTTTAAAGTTAAAAGACCAAACATATATTTTAGCTTTGTATTTATGATTGGGGCACTTTTCTAACGTAAGGCTTATAAAGCTAGGCAACTTGTAGTCAGATATAGTTTTAATGGTCTAGATTTAAAAGTATCAACTAGTAATTTTTAAATAAAAAATTATTGTTTTAAAAAACTTATAATTAAAATATTACATTTATTTTGGATTATATACCTATTAAAAGAAAATATTTTGAAAAAAGTATTAAATATCAATTCTCAATCATCCATATTAAATTTGAATGATTAAAATTTGATAAGCATCCTGATGCTCATGACTCTAATTAGCACTAAAGCTAGTTCTACTATAGTTAGAGTTCAAAACAAAGGAGAGAATAAGAAAAGAACTTCACCATTTAAAAAAAAAAAGATAATAAAACGGAATAAAAATACTAATGAATCAGTGACTAAAACAACATTTTTCATTTTGCTATATGTACATGAACTTGACACCTATGTTGGGAATACAAGCATCAAGAGTCAGAAGCCCCCGGAGAGAATGAGAGTAGAAAATATGGAAATATTGATGCAATTGACACTAGGTTTCAAGATGGTTTGTGAAGGAAGTAATTAAGCAATGAAAAAACAATCTTCTCTTAAGACTTGAATTCACGTCATTGGAAATTCTTTATTTTTTCCGCACTAAGCAGGATTGGATTTCAAAATCACTATAAGGTAATTTAATCAAGAAATTTTTTGAAAAAAAATTGGAATTCAACCTATATATATTGGTGAAATTTGAAAAATTTTTAGAAGGTTTAGTTACTTTCCCCATTTCCTAAAGCCAATATAATCATAATATAATGCATATGTATAATCCTTCTTTCTATTCCCATTCACAATTGCACCCACCTAAAAATATATGAATCTATCAGATTAGACAGATACTCCTCTGATCCTAAATATAAGACCCATTTGCATATTATAAAATGGGTCTTATATTTAGGACCAGAGGAGTATAACAGAAAACTTAAAGCACCAAACAGTAAAATAACCGAATAATATAAAGGATTTTTGAAGCAGTTCCATTAGAGTATTAAGAACAAAGTAAAATTTAGAAAAAGATTTCATCATCACGAAATTGCTTACGTGTTTGTGCGTGGAAGATGAACATGTGGTTTAACTTCAGAAAGATATAGCAAGATTTCTTGTTATCATATAATTGACTGAAAAGAAGAAAATATATAAAAGATATATAATTAAATAGATGCAAAATATTTATAAATTTAATCAAATATATTTCAAAATCTACACCAATTTAATTAAAAAAATTGTACTTATAAGATATTAATGAAGAGAATGATGGATTGTAGATAGATAGATTACATGGTAATATATTGAAAGAGAATAAATGATCGATCTGTTAATTTTTAAAATTATAATTTTCATTTTAAGATAATAAAATATCAAAAGATTATTTTCGTACAAAAAATCTTTTATTTTTTTAAATTTAAGATTGAATTTCCTTAAATTGTAGGTCTTATGTTAAATTATGATTGAATCTTCATCCTTATAGGATTCTCAAAAATTTTGTCTATATAAGATAATGAAAGTAGAGACACAGAGGCTGAGAGAGATTTTTATCCAAAGAAAAGAAGAGAGGCTGTGAGAGATACTGATAGTGTTGCCAACACTCCGTAAGCAACCTCTTCCATTTCAGTTATATCTCACCACATATGTTCTGTTCATTTTATTTAAATGTTCTTCCAATTATGAATTTTACTTGCTCTCAATGTGTTCATCCCTAATTTTAGTTCTCTTGTTTATATTGTACGAAGATTTTTACTCTTTTTTTTTCATTGGATTTGCTCCAACAGTAGCACTACTCATCACGTTTAGATGAGTTTCTAGGCTCAAATCTAAATTGTATAAAATAAAATTAAAAAAAGTTGTTGAACTTAAGGTTTTTTATTTTTGCGTTCTCAGATATCCATATGTGTTAACTAGACTTGGGCTAAAAATCGGAAGTTAACGAGTTGTATTCTGCATATTAGTTTGCTGGGAGTTGTTTTGCTTTTTTCTTCGTTTATCCATGACAGATTTGTGAGTGGTAGTAAGTGAAGCATCTCATAAGAAGACTGTTTTGTTTTGGATCACATGAATGGTTTTATCATTTTAGTGGAGAATGATCTTAATCATAGTATAGGCAGTGTATGCCACGTGTTTGTGGTGCTTACTAAATTTTTTATTTTAAAAAAATTTGTTCAGGTACTTTAATTATAATTTTTTAATATGTTTGAATAAATAACTAAATATTAAATTTATTTATTAGATGTCTGCTGGGTCAGCATTAAAGTAGTTTGTTTTAAGGATCTAGAGAGTTTGTAATTTAAGAGTATATAATGATTTATAAGTGATGTTGTTTTAAAATTTATTCCACTTACCGGTGTAAAAAAATTATTATACGAATATAAGATGAAATACCTCTCTAGAATAATTGTTCTGGAAACTATACTCCGTTATTAAATCCTATTTATCAAACTTATAAAGAATAACATCCTGTTAAGAATACCATCCAATTTTTAGAACTTGGAGATTATCTACAATTCAGAGAATGAGGATGTTATATTGTGATTTATGAAAAAGATTGTATGCTTAATTAATGAGGTATTTACAAAAATATTATTTCAGAATGACTTCAGTAATATTACAGCATCTAAAGTTATTATTTAGATATTATATTACAGAATTTAAAATTCAATTAAAGAAAATAATCACGGATGTTAGTAATATGTATATACATGTACTGCAAGGGAAGATAATGTAAATATGTGTGTATTTAAGTGGATAAATAAAGTGATTATAAGATATAAATGAAATTATTAGAAAACTCATTTAATCTCACAATATTTCAAATTATCTTAAAGATTATATCGAAATCAGTTTATATGCAGTTGGAATTATTTTATATTATTAATGATAAGAAAATTTCGTTTCAACTTTTATAAATGTTCAGGTCTTTAATTAAGACTTTAGTTTTGGAAAAGAAGAAATAAGAGATCTCGCACTCTTCCCTCTTTTTATCAGTAATTCCTCTCAGCTTTCTTGAATCATCTTTCTCCTCATTCTCTTTTCTTTTCTTTTATTTTCTTTCCCTCCCCTTTGTCTTTATCTCCCTTGCACGCCGCTATTCCTTCCTCTTTGACAGTTAAATGACGCATAACTATGCCCCGTTTGGTGCGTTGGAATCGAGACCGGAGAATTGGAAGTGGAAGTGTAATCAATGTTTTGAGGTGTTTGGTATGGTGGAACCGGGTTCCTCATGGAACTCAGTTCCATCAAAATCAATGGAACTGGGTTCCATGCCTTACCCTATGGAACTGAGTTCCATGGAACCGTTAGACCATTCTGTCCTCCTTCCTTCTCTTTCCTTCTTCCATTCTCACCGACCCTTCACCAGTAGCCACAACCACAATCCTCTACTGGCCATCGGTAGTGACACTCTTCCACCGTGACGGCCGATGACGGTGACGCGCCTCCACTTCAGATCTAACGATGGTAATGATGCGACTCCGCCTCCTCCTCCATATCAGCTTTTTCTTCTCCACCGATGAGGTCGTCTTCATCGTCCTTCTCATGTTTCACCGCACCATTCCCTCCAATCCTTCAACTGATCTATCAACCATAGTCGGTTATGATGCTGGCTCAAAGACGACGATGCCAAACTCACCGATGCTGTAATTTCAGAACCCATATTTATCAAAAATGAAAGCAGAATCATAAACAACAATGGAAGAAAAAGTTGAGGTGGACATTGCGGAGGAAGAACGATAAGCCCTTTTGGCTTGGAAATGGTCGATCATTCTTTGGGGTTTTTTATGATTTCCATGAACTAGTCGGCTAGTTGATGATTTTGGGAATTTTGTTGCTTGGGGTGATTGTTCTTGGTTCGATAGATGCTACTGGATAGGAGAGAATTTTTTGTTGTTCAAGGGCATTTTAGTATTTTCATATTATTAATACATATTTTGATTAAAGTTTATATTCCACTTCCATGGTCATACCAAACAAACTTTTAACCCCAATTCCATTTCCACTTCCACTTCCACTTCCACTTCTAGTTCCATTTCCACTTCCATTAAAATCTCTTCTATTGTACCAAACAGGGCATATATATATACATACCTATACATCCATACGCGCGCGCGCACGTGTGTGTATCTCTATGAATGAGTGCGTATGAAGATGAAGTTAGTGGATAAAGAAAGATTTGAAAGTGGGGAAATTCGGTAAATTTTATATTTATAGAAGTCAAAGGGATATGCATTTAAAAGAGTATTTTAGGTCTTCGAGGCAATTTATTTTAATATTCTAGAGTAATTTTAGAGTAGTTTTATAAGATAAGGTTTTAGTAACTTGAGTTATAAATTAATTTTTTTGTTCAATATTAGAATTTTACTTATTCGGGTTCCTCTAGAGTAACTTCAAGGCTTTAAGGTAGTTTCCGAACAACCTTAGACTAATTTTAGGGTAATGTTTTGAGTAGTTTTGAGATATGAATTAAAGTTTTTGTATATCACTACTAGAAAAAACACTTTTAACGTCGCAAACTAACGGCGGTTCAGCAGAAAAACGAAATGGAAAAAAACGTCGTGGCATTTTTGTAAATAAGTTGAAGAGGGTATGACTTTCCACGGCGGTTTTTAAAAACCGCCGTGGAAAGTATTTTTAACGGCGGTTCTTTAAAGAACCGCCGTTAAAAACTCTTTCCACGGCGGTTTTTAAAAAAACCGCCGTGGAAAATGTGTCTTCAAACCCGCCGCGACCGCTCGACTCTCTCACTTTCTTTCCCATTTCTTCAGTGCGCCGTGGTCCCCCTCTGCCCCACCACCGTAAAACTGCCATTACCGGCCATTCCCGCCACTATCCCACCGTTTAAACTCCTCCATTGAGCTCTTGGAGCCTTGCCGCCGTGCGTCGCAGTCCGTTCTTGCTCAGCCGTGGTCGACCGCCTCCCATTTCCGTCCGTTCTTGCTCAGCCGTGGTCCACCACCGAAAACCGGTCCTACCCCCCACTATCTAACCGAAAACCGGTGTGTTGCCGCCGTCCGCCGCCGCCTCACTTCGCGTTTGAAGCTTCTCTGCTCTGTGAGTATCCTCTTCTTTCATTCTTTTCAATTTTTCTTGGTTTGTTGAATGTTTTAGCCATGAAAATCTATTATATATGAAATGGGGTTGTTAGTTTTACATTGTGGTTGGCTTGTATTGTTCATTTTGCATTTTTTATGTAGTTGAACCGTTGATTGGTGTTAATTAGTAGGTATTAGATGTAAGAAAACCTTAATTCCTTTTTATATACTGTATTAGAAATATGTTTAAATGTTTGGAGTTGATTAGTTGTGAAGTTTTTAAATTTTTTTATAATTTTTTGATATTTATTTCGAATTTTTGATAATTTTTTTGTAATAAATATAAGAATTTAGTGATAAATAATCTGTTAGTTATTTTGTGTTTTTTTCCTTCGTTATGAATTTTGATTGATAGTAAAGTATTGTTTAAATAATCTGTAAAACAATGGATCGTAGTTGGATGAAAGCTAAGAGAATTAGCAAGGAATATGAGGATGGGGTTGAAAAGTTTCTTGAGTTTGCTCAGAGAAATGCCCCTAGTAAAGGAGATGGATTGTACTATTGTCCTTGTGTCAAATGTTTAAACAATAGTCGACGGAGTATTTCTGAGATAAAAGAGCATCTTATCTGTGATGGGATAAATTTGAGGTATACAAATTGGATATGGCATGGAGAAATTAGAAAGACTACACTGTCTGCAAATGAGAAGGTTGTGAATGAAGACTTTGGTGATAGAATTTCGGATATGTTTCGTGATATAAGGTCTGAATCCTCTACACAGTTTTCTTCCACCTTTGAAACTTTGTGTAGTGATGCAGAGACACCTTTATACCCGGGGTGCAAAGATGATTACACAAGATTGATAACCGTATTGAAACTGATGAATTTGAAGGCAAGAAATGGTTGGACCGATGCTAGTTTTACGGAATTGCTTGAATTGCTGAGTGATATTCTTCCCAAAGGGAATTCACTTCCGAAACGAATGTATGAGGCAAAAAAGATTTTGTGTCCGATGGGTTTGGAATATGAGAAGATACATGCGTGTCCTAATGACTGCATATTATTCAGAAATGATTATGAAGAGTTGAATAAGTGCCCTAAATGTGGGACTTCAAGATACAAAATGAAGAAAGATGATGGTGATTATAATGAGATGACTAAAGGTTCTCCTTTAAAAGTTCTGTGGTATCTTCCAATAATACCACGATTTAAGCGTCTATTTGCTAATGCCACAGATGCAAAGAACTTGAGATGGCATTTTGATGAGAAAATATGTGATGGAAAGCTTCGTCACCCAGCAGATTCTCCTCAATGGAAAACAATAGATCAAAAATTTCCTCAATTTGGTGGCGAGCCAAGAAACCTTCGGCTAGGGCTTTGTACAGATGGAAATTTTACTTTCCACGGCGGTTAAATATAAAACCGCCGTGGAAAGTCCACTTTTCACGGCGGTTAAAAACCGCCGTGTTTTCCTTACCTTTCAATGTCGCCTTTAACAACTTCGCCTTCAAAACCGCCGTTAAAAGCCACTTTTAACCGCCGTTAAAAGCCTTTTTTCTGGTAGTGTATGTATGTATGATTCTTGTAGACTCTCACTTAACTCTTTGCGTGGATTTGTTGTTTAATATTTGTGAGCAAAAGAAGGCAAGTAATTTGGGGGTTTTTTCATGCGCCTACAAGCTTTGTTTTGTCCGATTTATTTTGTATATATAAATGTGTAAAATTTTATCAATTTGAGCTTGATTTAGGTATACAAATTGTTGAGATTGCTAAATAATAAAAAGATGTAGTGGTGTTGTTTCTTACTTAAACCATTTTCAAATATGCTTGTGTGTTGGTATATGCGATGAAATCATGAAGTTTTTCCCCTTTTTTTTAAAGCATGGTTGTATCTCATTTATTGTTGCGAAGCCCACAAGTACTTTTAATTATTTTGAGCATGTTTGGGTTGCTTAGTTGATTAAAAGTTAAAATGTATAGGTTGGTTAAGTGGGGTGTTACAATGCAACCTTAGTTAATGAATTAAGTCTTAATGATTTAGATTTATATTTAAAATAAATAGTTGACATTTTTGAATTTTAATTATTTAATTATATATTTTTAATAGTTATTTATTAATACAGGGAGACTTTTACGAGTTTATGATGATCCAATTTTCCTCCATCATTATGAATTTACTTAAATTCATATGCTTCATAACTTTAGTTATAACTATTTCTTTTCTAATATTTATACTTAACTTATTATATTTGTTTTTCTAAAGGACAAAAAACTATGGAGACTTGTTGTCTTGGAGATATCCCCATGTATAATTGTATAATTCATACATGTGATGAAGATATATTGCGATTTTTTCGATATGACAAAGATTAGACTCAAGTCCAAAATGACTTGAAGATACTCTAAGCAATCCTAATTGGATAATCTAAATCACATATAAATAACATAGTTGACTTGTGCACCATAGTTCGGAAAAATAAAACCTATAGCAATATAACCATTCAAACCAATTTTCACCGATTCTGAGCACTTCATTCTGGTTCGAGCTGATCCTCAATTTAGGCTATGAACCAGACTGAACTTCAAGCCGTTTCATTGCTTTATGTTGAAATTGATGGTCTAGTTTGGTTTTTTATTTCTTGCTAATTATACTCTATGCTATCTCCAATGAAAAAGATGAGACTGGAGTCCAACAAACATAATAGAGAGTAAAAGAACAGATGCATGTACGCGCGGTGAAATTAAAAAAAAAAAAACATAATAAACATGATAGAAGTGCACGATAAGTTTTTAGAGTTTTCGCCCTTAAGGTATGAGAAAGTTTGATTGTAGAAACTTTTTAAAAGGGTCAAGAGTAATTTTATAGCTATAATATTAAATGTTGTTCATTTCATCTTTAACCAATAATTTACAAAGATAGAAAACATTGAGTTTAGAATTGCTTAGGATAGTTTGACAGTTTATTCTTGCCCATTCTTTTTCCTCATAACAACATATACCACCAAAACAGTAATATCAATCTATGTAACCATCCCATTCCATCTAATTCTATTTAAAAGAAAATATCCCAGATACACACTAAAAGTAACACGATGCTTAAGAGGAAGACAGAGAGTGTTTGTCAAAATCATGAAATAGAACATTGAATTATATTAAAAAAAAATTGAATTAGACTGACTCCAAAATTCACCATTCTACAAAATTTATGTAAAACTCTAGAATCCCTGTTTAAGAAAATCAAAATTGAATGAATAAATACACTCCTAAAAAAAAACAAAGCATTCAACTTTGAAGCCACACATATAAAACTTCAGGAAATCAGGAAAACAAGTGAACCATAAATAACCCACTAGACCTCAACACAATGAAAAGAACAAGAAAAGAGCTTTGCTCTGAAAACTAAAAAAAAAAAAACAAAGAAAGAATACATAACAAATATGAATGACGAATATAACTGTTGTCCAATACACAAGTGTTAAGAACCACAAACCCCCCAAAGAGAGAATGAGAGTACGGAAAAAATTTTAGGACATGAATATAAGTTTATAGCAAGATTTCTTTTTATCATATAATTGACCAGAGAAAAGGAAATAAATAAAATATATAATTAAATAGATATAAAATATTTATAAATTTAATTAGATATATCCCAAAATCTACACCTATTTAATAAAAAAATATCTACTTTTATCAGATAAACAGAATAATGGATTGTAAATAGATAGATTATATAGTAACAAATTGATAAGGTACGTAATATTTTTGAATGGTTTACTTATTTTCAGACCCAAAAAAATTAAAATTAAAATTAGTATTTGTTTAATATAATAAAATTTAATATATGGATGGTTTTATCATTTTACTAGAGGATGGTCTTAATCATAGCATACGTGGTGACGTGGGGGGGAAAGTGATGCGGTGCATGTCACTTGTATGTGGCGTTGATCTACTGTTCTTTAAGTGTTTTTATTTTAAAACAATTTGTTCAAGGACTTTAACTTTACTTTTTTAATATGTTGGAATAAATAATTAAATATTAAATTTATTTATTAGATGTTTTTGGCTCAGCATTAAAATATTTATTTTTATCTTTGACATAATTAACTAATTATATACTGATTATTTAACTTACCGCCATGTACGATCAACACCCAAAGCTTTTTGCTGTCTATCAATATGATAAATCACTTTTCAGTAGCGACTTAAGGGTCTTTCAACGGTCACTTTTGTTGCCGCTCAAACTATATTTTCAGCAGTGACTCACTTTGTTATTGTTGAAAAGTATCAATGACAATGACTTGGAGATGACTTTTTGTCACTGCTAAAAACTTTCAGCAATGACTTTTCAACTAATCGCTGCTGAAAGTTTTTTTTTTTTTTGTAGTGGATCAAATTTTAGTAGGTTGAGTTATAAATTAATATTTCTGCTTAATCGAATCTTGCATATTTGGGTTCCTCTAGAATAGCTTTAATGCTTTAAGGTAGTTTTAGGGTAATTTTTGAGTAGTTTTGAGACATGAATTAATGTTTTTGCATATGTATGATTCTTGCAGACTTTCATTAAGAGCTCTTTGCGTAGATTGGCAATTTTATACTTGTGAGCTAAAGGAGAACATCTAGCTCGGAGATTTTTCATGCGTATGCAAGCTTTGGAGTTGTGATTTATTCTGTATATATAAATGTGTAAAATTTTATGAATTTTGAGTTTGATTCAGGTATATAAATGGTTAAGATTGCGAAACAATGCTGGGTTTTTTTAATTTTTTTGAGCCTTCCGTTACACGGCCTCACCTATCAACCAAGTGGTAAAAAATCTTGGCTATTTACATTTTTCTCCGGGAATAGTATCAAATATAACAAAAAAGCTTTGATTCTAAAGAGTGCATCTCATAAAATAGTATAGATACATTGAGCGTGTATGGATACCTTGATCTCTTCAAATTAGCATTTATTGATTATGAGCCTATAAATAAAGGTATGACACAAACCGTATTGTACATGCATCTATATGTATCTAATTCAAAGCTAATGAAAAGTAATGTCCACCATTTCTCATCTCCAATATTCTCTCTTGCTCTTGTTGATTTGATTATACTCCATTAGTTTTATTTTTCTATTTTTTAAGCATTTATTTGTGTCTAGAGAAGTTAGGACATTTATCTATTTCTTTGTTTAATTAGTCGTGACTTACAAATATATATATATATATATATATAAACCTTGTTGTATCCTCTTATACAGTGCAATTTATTAAGTGGAGAAATCAAGAACTCAGAAACATGAAGAGTATCAATATATCTGCTATTATTCTAGCAGCACTTCTTCTCATCTGAGGCTTGTTGTGCTCAAAGAATTAGAAAGGTTGATTTTCTTCTTCGAATAAATGCTTCGAGTTCTTATAGTTTTAATTATTTAAAAATATTGGTGGATACGGGTAGTAATAAGAGAGTTAAGGGAGAGTATGGGAGATTTTGTGTGACCACAGACAAAATGCCAAATTGTAATGAGCAGAAATGTGATGATTTCTACAAAAGGAAGTTCCCAAAATCCAAATTTGGTTTGATGGCAACTCGAATTTGAGCTCCGGACAGTCCTAAAGTTTGTATTTGCCTCAACCTTTGTTAGCCAAACAAGTGGAACCTAGCCTTTCTTTTCCTCTTATGAAATCATGTAATGCAAGAAATTTAGTAATATCCCTCCGATTCTAAATATAAAACCCACATTATAGTGTAATTTATACTACAAAGTAGATCTTGTATTTAGGACTAGAGGAGTACTAGATATTAGACATCATATTAAAATTTATATGCATAAAAGTGAGAGGCTTGGATCAAATGAGTAATTAGACTCAATTTTGTTTGGTTTCTTCATTATCTTTCATTTTTTTGGTATCCCATGTAATGAATAAAAGAAGCTCTTGTTCCCACCTATGAAGACTTTGTCATGAACATGTTCAAGATCTTTCTCTAATCTCTTTTTTTTTTTTTTTCCACTTAAACAATTTAAAACCCCCTCCCCCAGCCTCCCCATGGGGGGGGCCCACAAACCCATACTTCACATACACCCCACTCACTTTAGTCCTTGTTCCCGTCCTGTTAGGGGAGGGGACCCACAAACCCATACTTCTCTATGAGAGGAGGTGTTAGATGCCATTGAACCAAGAGGTTCTTAGCAAAATTTTGGGTTAGAGATCCACAAAAGTGGGCAGCCTTAACCGTGGAGCGTGATCATAGGAAAGCCTAAAGGTTGTTCCCGTCCTGTTAGGAGAGATGCCAACTGTCCTTCCTTTCTTTCTTTTTTTTTCGAATAATACTGAATAACATTACTTAACAAAAGCAAACAACAACACCAAGAGTCTAAACTATCAAGATCCATCCTTTAGATCAAAGGTGGAGATTGATCAAAGGATCAAATAAATGACATGTGTCCTCATGTGTAATTAAGACTTGTCAGTCCATATTGATTATGACCCTAGTGTCGTATACAATATCTCTTAATAGGTGCCCAAGGTCACAACCATGAATACAAAAGTTAATGGCCTTTACGCAATCTGACATCACTAGGATTTCCCTCTACCCTCTATTCTAGCACATTTGCAATCCATTAATGATCCCAATCAATTCTGCTGCTGCCGGTGGGACTGAGGTTAATTTCTATTGGCGTCGTCCGAACTCAAACCAGAGACATAAGTGATAATAATCAATGTTAAAACATGAAAAGATTTATGTACATAGTTCATTTTATGTATTGATATATAATCTAATGTTACATAGAGATATTGTAGGAAGATTATGCAACATTTGTTGGAATTAAGTAATTTTTTTAGCTTTATTAATCTCCCCCAAATTAATTAAGTAATTCTTATACCAAGAGCTGGGAGAGTATTATTTAGAATTCATTTAATTTAGGTATATAATTTCAACCACTTACAATCACAAACTATCCCAAACAAGTTCAAATAGTATAATAAAAAATAATTTATATTCAAATAAGTTGTATAAGAATTTCGGCAGAATGCCCCATAAAGACCTCCCAACCACTTGATAACTAAAAATCTTTAATCAGTTTTAGATAGAATAATTCCAGCTACGTAACTTTATAAATCAAAAAATAACCAATAATTTTATAAGCTAAAATCACTAATCTAAGTTTAACTGCATTGGGTAATATTTGGCCGAAACATAAATTAATACCAAGCTCAACAGTGAGAGCTTAGATATTGAAATTTCAAAATAAAACCAACTATAGTATTTATTTATTTTCAGACATAGGACCATCAATGGAAACTTTCAAAGAAAAGAAATTTCAGAAAATTGCAATGATATTTGCAAACCTTTTTTCTGTATTATTTTTTCAGCTGTGGAATTTATGCTTCTGTGTTTCTGGATTCCATATTCAAACTGTAGGGCGGTGGTTTTAAAAATAATAATACTAACAAATTATTTTGACCAAATTACTAATTTTTTTTAACTTACCAAATTTGTATATGCAAATATGCTACACAATTGAGGTGGTTAAGGCATTATTAATTACAATTTACAGTATAATAGTAATATCTTTTCTTCCATTCACCTGAAAAAAAACTTCAGCAAAGACTATTAGTTTTATAAAATATCTTATACTTGCTAATTATTCAATGAAAATATTCTGAAATTGAAAGGAAGATAACACGTACCTAGTTAAAAAAAATTTTAAAAAATTCCTGGTTGCAATCTTGCGTAGTGAGTATCTTAGATATCTCAGATTAAAAAAGTATCTGAGACATATTATATATTATAGTTTACTTCCATGTATTTTTAATTTAACAAAAAGGGTATATAAATATTGAATTTCAAAAAACTGAAATGATAACTAGTAAACTAAAACTTCAAACTAAAAAATCTAAAATTTGAATCTAAGATAGTTTAAATGAACACTTTTTTTAATAAAGAATATCTGTTAATTTGGTTGAGATTTATTTTTTAAAAAATATAATTCAAAATGTATTTTTTTTTTGTGGGGGATATTTTATTGGATAAATTATTATTAAATATTTAAAAAAAATTTAATTTTACAGAGATTTAATTTTATTTAAGAAAGAAGATAATTCAAAAGATATCTTTAATTTCTAGACATATAGCATCCTCTAAATGAGTTCGAAGACTCTATAAATAAGAGGCTGGAAAGAAGGCTAAGTCACACCAAACCCCAAACACAACATGGTGAAGAGATATACAATTTGCGCAAAGTCAAGTAAGTTCTCTATTCTCTTTGGTTTTTGTTCTTTTAACCGTAAGCTCTTTACTCTCTCATACTCATAAATAATTAAGGAAAAGATTTATTTTGCTCAAAAGTTTATACTAAAAGCTAAATATGCTTCATCCAAACGTCTTTTGACAAAAGTTTATTTTGCTCATCAAAAGTTTAATAACTTCGAAAATAATGTTTTTTTACCAAAAACAAATCATACACCGAATGGGAAAAAAACTTGATTCGAATAAAACTTCATATTAATGAATTTCAAAGAATTTAAACGACAATGTTGTTGTTGATATGATCTAATATTCTGTATAAAGTATTGACTCTTTACTTTTATAAAAAATAGCATCAAAATTATTTCCTTTTTTATCTTTTAAAATTCGTGAGTAGATTATCAGTAAGTTAAATGTTGGATTTATCATAGACAAAATATTATAAATTCAAATAAAAAAGTGAATTTTAATTTAAGATATTTAATTAGAATGGGTTGTGTTTAAATAACCAATATCCGTATTATTTTTAGTTTGGCCAAGTTTTAAATTTTTGAAAGATAAATAATTCATAACTTTTCTTATTGAGAGATACCATATTGCTTTATTGAAGATTGAGGATTCCAAAATTTAGATGCTGGATATGACAGAAAATTCATCACCATATCTAAAACCTATAGCAAATTCGAGGACATTATCTAATTTTCTTCTTTTTTTTAATAACTTTAGCTAATCTTTTCTAATTTAACTTATTGAAAATATGTATTAAGAAATAATTAAGAAAAAAATATACTCATAACCAGTTATTTCAAGATCATTTGCCCATCAATTCAATTAAAATAGTAAACAATTCATCAATTCCCTCACGAAATATGTGCGCCCTATCCAAATCACCTAATCCAAATAAGCAAATAAAAAAGATATTATATATCTCCTGATTTAAGAAATAACTAATTATCTTCTCAAAATTTAAACCATTACATAATTTATATCCTTTATCTTATATCTAGTTAATTCTTCATTATCTCTTTATCCATTCTTATAAATATATCCTTCTCCTTTTCTGTTCCACAGCGCATCAATAATAACTTCCTCACAACATCATGACATCCTCTTACGTTTCAATTTCTGAAGCCTTAGCCGAAGATACATTTGATATCAGTTTTACCATTGTCCAACGTGGGATTTCACCAGGCACAGGATCCCTCCCAATAACATCCTTTGAACTATTTCCATCTCCATTCACTATGCCTTGTGAAGAATTAATTCGAGACGTTCCGAGGTTTCTTCGCTCTAACGCAGCCGATTATCTTTCCCAACACGATTTCGAGTCACTCGCATCGAAAATCATATCTTATTACCAAGAAATAATCCAACGTGCCTCCATTCCTCCATCATTAACTCTTACTCATCATCGCTTCATACCCTTAATTGTGTATCTTCATGTCAGTACTTCTGATGACGATGATCACGGCATAGTACCTTTTTCTTTTCATCTTCAAACTACCGCTCTATATGCAGATAATGAGTACATGACATATATTGATGATGATGATGAGACCTATCATTCCATAGAGCAATCCATGCAACAACATTATGATGATCATCAAAGTACCTTTCTATCTGGAGACCATTATCATCGACATATGTCGGATGATGAGGAGGAGGATGACGATGATGACGAGTCAGCAGAAATATATCAAGTCATTGAGCAATCTATAGAACATCTGTTCATAGTTCCTGCAACTCAAGAGGCTATAATGTCACTCAAGAAGCTAATGATGTCCAGTGATGAGGCAAAGGGGAGTCAATGTAGCATTTGTTTAGAAAATTTTGATGATAACGTAGACGAAGACGATGACTTTTTAGCATTACCTTGTGATCATTTTTTCCATAGTGATTGTATCGTAAAGTGGCTAAAAACAGGCCATACATGTCCGTTGTGTCGCTTTGAATTGGCTGTAGACTGATTTCCTGAATAAGATATGTAGTTTTCTTTGCATTTTTATGATAAAATTTCATAATTTAATATGTATTGGATATATATATTCTTTGGTTGTTTTCAGAATCAATTAAACTTCTTTCTATTTAATTATATCCGGATCTTCAATGGCATGGGGACGAATGCTTCGCAGATTTTAAAAAATATAGCAAAAAATTTAGTTCAATAAAATAATGAGAGACATAACATGTGGAAATAAGTAAAGTATCAATTAGGACCTAACATTTTAGCAAAAAAAAATTGGGATTTAATTTAAGTTTTCAAATAGATGAGAGGCAATTATCTTTAACTCTATGTTTGGTATTAGGGAATCAGAGGAAAGCGAACCGGAAGAAAAATTTTAATAAATTCAATTTAAAAAATTGAAGAAGTAAAGTTAAAAGCTTTTAATTAATTTTTAATTTTTTTATTTTACATCTTTTCTTTATCAAAATTCATAACCTCAGTCATTCAATTTTTTAAATCAAACTTATTAAATTTCTTTTCATTCCCTCCAATTTTTCGTATCAAACGCATTGTATGTTTTCAAAACCCCAGCGCGCCTGAATATGGGCCTGTCGGGCCCACTTTTATCCTAACACCCACTATCTATGAGCCGAAGGAAAAGTCCAACAACTTCAAAAAAACAAAAGGCGAAACGACAAAGCCCAAACAACCTCCAACGCCTCTCTGGCTCTGTTCATCTTTCCGTCTCTCTCCGTGACGATCTCCGCCAAGTAGAGTAAAATTCGAACATTGATGGACTATTCGTGATCTCTTCTTCTGGCAAATTAATCTCTCAGAGGGTTTCTCTTTCTTTCTCTCTGAACATGGACGAAGATTTGCTTAAGCGAAACACCGATTGCGTCTATTTTTTGGCTTCCCCCCTCACTTGCAAGAAGGTACGTCGTTCTGAATGCTCTATCGTGTTCTTGTTTGCGTTCTTTTTCACTCGTTTAAGTAATTGATTTTTCTTTTTCTCATAATTATTTGTTAATCTACATTTCGTTGTGCGGGTCTGCAATGGCGCTTGTGGTGCCAATCCTGGATGCTTCTTACGTGCCTATTTTTGAATTGGTTTGCTTCAACCCTACAGTTCATGGATCTTTGGTTGCTTTTGTTCGTTCTCTCATTGCATTGTTTGCCTCCGTAATTCTGGTCGAATTACGTTCATTGTCGTTGTTATTCAGAACTAGAATAATGCTTGTTGTTCAGGTTTTAAGCTGCTCTCTTTCTTATTCTCTCTGCTGTTCATTTTTGTGGTTTTATTAAGTGAATCGCTTTCTAGAGTTTTATATCGGAATTGAGTACGGCAAAACGGTTTATTTATGTATTTATTTGATTTTGTTTTTCAAGTTTTAGCGGATTGTGGTGTCTCGACCCCAAATAACACTGACTTTTTTTTTCAGGGGGTTGATTGTGAGTATCGGCATAATGAAATTGCGAGGCTAAACCCAAGGGATTGCTGGTACTGGTTATCTGGGAACTGCCTTAATCCAACATGTGCTTTTAGACATCCTGTGAGTTCATATCTTGCTGTTATTTCATTATCTGACATGTTTGTTTGGATTTGCATCGTTGATTGTAAATGCGTTTGTGCATGTTTAACTCTGTTACCTCTGCATAATTGCATACATTGAGCTAATTTTGCAATCTACTGTATGTATCGTACAGCCTTTGCAAGGTTGAGGCGATTTTCCATATTCACTTAATTAGATTTACTAGGCAATGATAAAAACCTTGAAATATAGTAACGTAACAAAATGGCTGAAATTACCTTTTCCAGCTTAAAATATTGTGGCTGCCGCGTAAAATTTTTTGTTAAAGATTCAGTGGTGTATTTTATGTATACAGTTATGCGCGCATAATTGTTGGCAGAAAATTACTTATTATTTAGTTGTTACCACCTTTTTAGCTTATGATCTGTTTAGTTACTGGAAGCTTAGCTAAAGTTTCTGATGACTGAGTTGTGGTGGCAATTTCCACGTTAACAAGTTCTTTTTTTTTTTATTTTTGGGCAAGGGTTAAGGCTGCAATTCTTTTTATACAAGTTTAGACCTATGAGAGATGGAGCCATATGGTCTCATTGTTATATTACGCTGATTATATTTGCCTGTGTGTGGTCAAAAAACAAATTTCCATAATCTTTTATATATATATATATATATATATATATTCTCCTTGAGCATGTCTCCATCTGTTTCTTTGAGTTAACTTAGAAAGAAAGAAAGAAGGGTTGCACATGGCACGCATAGTTAAGAAAGATTAAACTCGAAATTAAAACTCGTTTGTGCGTCATGTGGAGAAAACAGAAGAAAATAGCAACAGAATAGAGGAGCAAATTGAAGTACTTTAGTATATTTTTATTAGTCACTTTTTATGATTTTAGTTTTTCTTGTTTGGTATATGTAAGCAGCTTTGTAGTTGAAGGTTTTGTTTGAAAATAGCAGTGCAGGGCTGCAAGCATAGGGTGATGCCTGTTTGGTATTTTGAGAGGCTTGTTGAATAAGAAGGCTAGAAAATTTGCTTTTGCTATGATACATCACGTTTGTCATAAAATTTTATTTTTCTGACCTCTTTGTATACAGCATACCGTCCATCTCCTTGTATAGAATTAGTTTGAGTTTAATATGGGTTATATCCTAATCCTACTCAGTACCCATCTCCTAAATAATTTTGATTTTATTTGGCTGGACAGATTTGAGGATTAAAATTGCTAAAGTTATGCGTAGAAAGACAATCAATTCTTTACATCATTGATATACTATAAAAATACTTGCAATTTACCCCCTTTCCCCCCGGGGGGGGGGAATCCGATTGATTCCATTTTACTTAACTGATAATAATTGGTTAACAATTTACTCTTGCAAATTTTGCAGCCATTGGAAGGGCATACTGGAGTGCCATCTGAGCCTACACAATCTTCTTTACCTGCAAACAAGACAGTTCCCTGTTATTTTTTCTTCAATGGATTTTGCAATAAAGGTGACAGATGTTCATTTTTGCATGGGCCTGATTATAGCTCTTTTCCCGGTAAGGCTGGGAAGAACGACTGTGGAAGTAATGATGCCCTGCCTTCAGAAAATAAAACGTCATCTGGAAATAAAGCAGGTGTAGCAATGACAACTGAGACATGTCCTGATCCATCTGAAATTGCCCCAAAGGCTCTGCATAATTGTAAAATTGAACCTGTAGAAGATCCTCAGCGATCAATACTAAAAAATCTTAAACAGCAAAATACTTCACCAGAGATATCTGCTTATGAATATAAAGAAGCCACTGTTATAAGGCCTGACCCTGTATATCCAGATAAGGACTTTATACATGGCATTTCCCATATGTGCACTGATCAGAGTCCGGATGAGCGAGTGCATAATCACATGGAACCTGAGGAACGATTGGAATCGCCCCCTGGATTTGATGTTCTTGTTGATGATGAAATGGAGAGCCCTACCTATGGGGATGATTCTGAATATTTACCAGTCGACAGAGAATACCAGGAATTGAATGGGCAGTACCTGCAGTATGAATTTAAGGACACTGTTGAGTATGATCCCGAATGCTCTGAAGCTGAAGCTGATATTTTGTATGAAGAGATGCATGGTGGTTACAGATTTATGGATGGTGATCATATTCTTGCTGATGACAGAAGAGTTCCTGCTTTTTCCAGAGAGAGAATCATAGACTCTATATTGTCCAGGAAGAGGATTCGGATGCCAGCTGAAATGACTGCTTGTAACAGAAACTTAGATCTACGAGACCATCTGAGGAGACGAAGGGAAATTAATGGTGGACCTGTTACAGGCTTTTTAAGAAGACGTGAATCATCTTGTATGGTTATTCAGAACCGAGAAAGGCTAAGAAGACATGGTAGTTTTGATCAGAGGCTTAGTAGAAGATTGACGTCTGCGGTGGGATTTAACACTATAGCCTCAAATGGAGAGGATGAAACTCGTTCAATTTCTAATAGGCACAGGTTATTTAGGCACCCTCTGCAACATTCATCAAGGAAACCGCAGCATTATAGAGAGAACCGGGGTAAACGGCAGTTTGTTCCGTCTAAAATCTTCAGGAATCCATTTTCAAAGCAAAGGCGATATACGGCATCTACTGACATCAGATTTCACGGACCAAAGAGTCTAGCAGAAATCAAAGAGGAGAAGGCGACAGCTGCAGAAAGAGGGCATTTCAATAGTACTTCAACTGACTTCCAGGATCCCAAACCTCTAAGTGAAATCCTCAAGGACAAAAAGAGGTTGGATTGTGGGTGATATGGTAATCCCTTTATCAACTGCTTACCGAGATTATGATTAATGATTTTTAGAGACTAGTATTTTAGCAGAAATTGCTTTGTAAGGACCCTGTGATAATCCAGGGAGTTGAAGGAAGATAGTGTAGGGTTCATGGTGGAGTTTACCAGTGCTTGGCTCTTCCCCCCCCCCCCCCCGGGGTAAAACCTAGTTGCATATTTAAATTGGAGCAGGAATCTCAAGCCGAGATTGGGTTACTACTGATTGACATGTTGTTTTGTGAACTGAGCCTTCTTGGTATTTCTTGTACAGGTCTGCTTATAAATTGGCTTCTTGATGGATGCTTTTGTACCGTAGCTCTCTATGAGTGCAACTAGCGTTTACTTGGCGGTCGTTATTGATTTCCCCTTCTTCTTCTTTTTTTCCCCTCAATATAACTATTTGGTATTCTGGCTTAGTGGGTTTTTTCTGTCCATAAGCTCAAATGATTACTCCTTTTTTTTTGGCCATCAAATAATTACCCTTGAGGAATATTGATAGCATGTTTGGTTCATTGAATCTTAGGGAAGGCAATGCAATATAATGGAATGATGATCACATGATTTTGTTTAATAAAGAAAGATATGCATACGCATAAAAATGTTTGATTGGATTACAAATAATGAGATAACATGTTATAGAAAATATATGGGTTTGTTTGGATTAACATTCTTTTGGGCAAAATGTTTGGACTAGCATTTATAAATGATTTTATGAATAAGTTAGTTTGACCAACTGAAATTTGTTTGGATGATATAAATAAAAAAAATATAAATTTTTAAAAAAATTGATGTATTCATGGAATAAAAAAATACGTGTAAATATAAAAAAAAATTATAGAAATCTAAAGGCCATTTAAGGTATATGGTAGAGGTAGACAAATTTGCGTGACGATAATAATATTGGACGGAACAGAATTCTTCATTTTTTTTTAATGTTTATTGGCAAAAAATGATATATTTTTTTAAAATTTTTGATTGAGTTTAGGCTTAGTTAATTTGAATATCTTAGCGGATTTTGTTCGATTTTAAGGACATAAATACCCATAAATCATGAGAGACTAAAATAATTAAAAATATAACAAAGATTATATATAATTTGTAAAAAATAAAGTAAGTAAAACAAGAGAGAAACAAATGGGAAAAGTCAATAGAGTAGTAAAGATAGTAGAAAAATGCTTCTTCTTCTCACTCGTAAAGTCATAAGTCAATATAAATAAAATATCTTATTTATAGATAAGAAAAGGAGGAGGAAGCGGTATCACATCCCCCAAATACTGCATGAGCATTCCCCACTCATCCCCCAACCCCCAAAACCGGAATGTGGATCCTGTTCTTGACTAAATTTTTTTAAGTTTTTCTTAATTTATTAAGCTACGCATTTTAATTCAAGTATATAATCTTGAATAAACTAACTTCTGATGAGATATACAAGAAAATGTTTGCATCGAAAATACATATAAATATCGATAAGAAATATATGTATATATAGAAAATTAAATTATGACATTTATTTTTGCATAATAAATTGTGTAAATTTAAAACAAAAAATTAAGATTCAAAATCTAAAAAAATTACATAATCTGCCTTTTGTTTTATGATATCTTCGCTTTCAATTAATTTCTTAATATTTCAGCATTCAATTTGTTCAGGCGACGCAAGCAGGCATAAGCTTATTTTAATTTTTGTTCATTTTTCCTTCAACTCTTTTTAGTTGACTATAAATTTTTATAAGAGATTTGGAAGTCTCATAGACTAGAATTCTTAAATAATTAAAAGCTTGGGACCATCAATAATTAAATACACACACACAATCTTATCCTTTGAATCAAAATTTTTATTATTAAGAAACTTTCATGATTTATGCCACCTTTTGGTTAAAAGTTATTTGCTTCAATTTGCCCTTACGATGTCAAGAAAGGACCACCACATGGCCTCAAACTGAAAATTACTTTGATTGAACAAATTTATCACTTTAATAAATGGTAAAGTCTACAAAAATGTTAATTCTATGAAAATGAATATAAAGAAAAGGCATCATAGAGAAAATTATATTTTTAATTTCCATAATGTTATTTGACTTTTAATAATGCTTATAGTTTAAAATTTGTTATTTGTTTTTAATTTATTCCTTGTTGTTGTCTCTCTGTTACCTTATAGCTTAAAAAAAAAATTTTTTATAATTATAACTGAAAATTTTTCTTATACATTAAATTATTTTTTATTTTAAAAAACCCAATTAAATATAATTTTGATTCAGATATAGTCTCAACTCTCAAGTTTATTTGAACAAGTAAATAATTTGGGAGGTTTGCTATCCGCGACGTTGTGAGAAGTCTACTGAGCAAGTCAACTATTTTTTAATTATTCACCTAACTATATAAAATAAAATTAAAAGTAAAAATAACAATAATTTTATGGATAAAAAAATTCTTCTATAAAATAGCAGAAAGATATAGTTATGATGAGCAATGATGACATCATAATCCCCGTTTACAATTGGAAGACATCTTTATTAAAACTTTTTATGTTTTAATTTATAAGAATTGGCAAGTCTGATTTTTATTTTTTGACAAATTGATACAATTTGTAAACACTTTTATAGTATCAATAAAAATTACTAGGTGAGTCTTTGGGGTAAAACATATATTAATTTTAGTTCTTAATATAAGACTTAGTTGATTAATCTAAAAAGATTAAGAAAATTAAACAAATTACTTTAAATATTTATAATTATTTTTCTTCAAATGAATTTTCTTGACTTATAAACTAATATATAATATAATATAATGATTTACATAAGTATTTCAAATAGGTCACGTAACATAACTATAATTAAATTATTATTTAGTTTCATTAATCTTCCTAAATTAGTCTGAATTTTATATTAGTGACCAGAAGTAACATATTGCAAGCATATGACTCCTCATAAGCAATATAGTTTTGAAAAAAAAATATATCATTTCCACAAGAATTAATGTAAAGGAGGCTAAAAATAATGCAACAGAGTTTCTATTTAGGTTGATCGAAATTATTTCAAGGTTCTTCAAACACAACAGAGAAAATTTTGAGAATTAGAGTGCTTGACTGCACATCAGATGGGTGTGTGAGTGTGTTAGTGTGTATAAATAGGACATTCGAGCTGTTTGGATACCACCCGCGTTAGGTGGTTTTCCCTTCAGTCTCTGGTTTGAGGGGGAAAAAAAAAAGAGTGCTTGACTGCAACTAAAATTAAATGTAATTTTGACTTCAATAATTATGGAAGCTAGGATTTTTTTCTCTCCCTTTATTATATAGAAAAACTTAATTAATCACTTCTCAACTAGAATTTTGATGAAAATATGTTAATTTAAAGTTTTAAGGCAATTGAACAAGCTTTCTCAAGACAACATTAAATTTCTACTTTTATTAAAATGCACAGTCTCTTGATAAAATCATAAAAATTAACAATAAAAGTACGAAGTTTAATAATTAAACTTTAAGTTAAGCACGACTTTACCCAAGTTTTACCCTATCAGCTTCTCAAGCATAATCCAAATAAACAAATCAATCACAATGAGGGCTAAAGACTTAGAAATATTAAGCGCAACATAAAACCAACACATAAATGTCATTAACTACTAAAAGAGATGAATAATTAAATTTTAATCTAAACAAAGATTTAAAATAATCTTAAAATAAGTTTATTAGCCACCTACGTTCAGAAAATTAAAGAGCCACAACTATGCATAATAATCACACTACAAGAAAATGTTGAAGTAGCAGCGGAACATTTCTAGCGGTTCAACAAAACCGCTAGAAATTCCAAATATTTCTAACGGTTTTTCTAAAAACCGCTGCAAAATACAGACGGTTTGACCATTGCCCGCACATTTCTAGCGGTTACCACCTAACCGCTAGAAAGTTAGAGCTAGAAAATCCCCCGGGTTTTGGCGGGAACTTGGCGCCAAATTTGTAGCGTTTATTTTCTAGCGATTAAGGCCAATAAACCGCTAGACACTGAAAATTTCTAGCGGTTGATATATGAACCGATAGAAATATTTTTCATTCCCCGAGGAGTTTAGAAATTTCTAGCGGTTTTGGACCGAACCGCTAGAAATTTCTGCCCATTCCCGAGGCACTTGTGACCGTTGGGAATAGAAATTTCTAGCGGTTCGGTCCAAAACCGCTAGAAATTTCTAGCGGTTTTGGACCGAACCGCTAGAAATTCTCGGTCTATATAACCCCCTCCCCCCACTCTCACTTCTTCAATCGTTCTGAAAGCGAAGCTCTGCAGAATTTTCTCCACAAACATATTCGAGTTCTGATTCAGTTGCAGATCCTTATTTTCAGGTAAAAATAGTAATTTATTGATAAATAATTTTTATTTTATTTAATTTATTATGTTGTAGCTTATAAATAATTTTTCTTTTTATTTTATTTATAAATAATTACTATTTGTTGTTATTAGGATGACTCGTCGACACGGGAAAGACCCAGTTGATCCTGAGAGAGCTGGACCCAGTGAGGTTCATCATGATGCTGGTGAGCCATTCCCTAGCATTCATGACTACGATCTTAGCGAAGAGGATATCCTCAGTTTTATGGAGCAGGATGATGTTGAGCGGATTGAGGAGGCTCATTTTACTGGGGATGAGCAACCCCATGCTGATGCTGATGCTGCTGACGAGGAGGAGGAGGAGGAGCAGGATCAGGGGAATGAGTATCCCCAGGCTGCGCAGCGTCCTGCTCCGAGACGTCAGGCTGGTTATGAGGTGGAATTTGTCGGTAAGTATTTATTTAACTTTTTAAAATTTTGATCAGTATTTAATTTATATAGAAATTGTATTAATTTATTGATATATAATTTATTTCTTAATTAAATTTTGCAGACACTGAGGGGAACAGGTCCTATCGGAGGCTGACAGCCAGAGAGCTGTCTATGATGACGAGCGGACGAGTGGTTGTGCCGCTCAATGAGTTGGGCCAACCGACGAAGAAAGGTGGCCAGTTGTACAACAAGTACGTGCGCCTCCTTGGTCAGCAGTGGACGCTGTTCCCCATCTACGTGCAGGACTGGAAGAAGATCACCGCAGACAAAAAGCAGCAAGGCTGGGAAATGATGAAGGTAATATAAAATTGTTATTTATAATTTTTTTTAATTTAAATAAATGATTATATATTTTGTTTTCAAATAATTTAATTGTTTGATTATAATTTTTTATTTATTTAATTTGTTTGTTATTTATAATATTTTTAAAAGTAGTTAAATGAATATATATATTTTTTATTTAAATTATTTAAAAGTAGTTAAATGAAAATAATTTGTTATTGATTTCATTAATTTATTACTTATAATAATTTTAAATTTAGTTGAGTAAAAATATTTTTTCATTTAAATTACTTAATTGTTTAATTATTATTTGTTTTTGATTAATTTATATTTTATTTATAATATTCTTAAATTAGTTAAAAACTAATTATTTGTTTTTGATTATTGAAATTGCTTAATTATTTGTTTATAATTTGTTATTTAGTTAATTTATTATTTTAATCATAGAGTAAATTTATTCTGGGGGAGGAGTTGAGGGCTGACACGATCAAGAGGCTTGGGATGGCATGGAAGAACAGGAGGGCCGACCTGTGGAGGGAGAAGAAAAGTGACGGGACGAGGCCCCTCCAGGAGATACTGGCAGATGTACCTGGTGGAGTCCCGGACCAAGACTGGTCCAGTTACGTCTATTTTAGGATGACGGCTGACCAGATGGTATGATAATATTGTATTAATTATAATTTCTTTATTTTTTATCCGACTTGACTCATTTAATTTAATTTTTTTACATTTTGCTTCAGGCTCTTTCTAGGAGAAATGCTGGGAGCGTCAGGCATCAGACGATACGTTATAGGGCTGGATCCAGGAGCTTTGCGATCACTTATGACGAGATTGTGAGTACTTGAAATAAATTTATTAAATATGTATATGTATTTAATTTGTAACTAATTATTTCTTTGATTTCATTTACAGAGGGAAAAGATACGACAGGAGCGGGGATACACAGCCACTTATGGCGAGATGTGGCCGATGGTGTATAGACCCCGAGACGGGCGTGCGTCGGATGAGGTTGAGGAGATAGCGGTAAGTAATAAATTAAATATTAATATAATATCACAGTGTAGATATCATTATATTATAATTAACTTCTTTATATTAATTTTGGTAGGCACGGATGACTCAGGTCGATTCCGAGTTGCGTGAGTCTCAGGGGTCTGCCTTGGATCCCACCGCCTCACTTTTAGCGGGTCGTGGCCGGCCGCAGCACCCTGGTCGAGTTAGCGGGCTTGGACTTGGACCTACACCAACTAGGTTGCCCCGCTCAAGTGGCGCTGGCCCTTCATATACTGCTGGGAGCTCTCATGCGAGTGCGAAGCGGCCGGGTTCCTCATCCTCAGAGGAATTGCGAGAGGAGCTCAGACAAGAGTTCGAGGCCAGGATGGAGGCCAGGATCGTGGAGCGTGATCATCAGCTACAGGAGCGTGATCGTCAGCTCCTGACACAGCTTGACCAGCTCTTGGCAGCTGCTACGGCTCTGCGTCATGTGGTGGTCAGTATAGCTCCAAACATCTCGGTTCCTGACATCCCCGACCTACACCTGCCACCAGTCCCGCCCCTACCCCCCCATCTGCCAGTCCAGTCCCAGCAGGTTGAGCGGCCTGCCCACCCCCAGCCGGAGGATCCAGCAGAGGATGATCACGATGATGCTGCTTCTGCCCCCTACCCATGATTTATCTTGCTTTCATTGTATGGGATTTTATTAGAATCTTGATTTTACGGTTTTATATACTATTTAGATATTTATTTAAATTTTATATTTATTTGTTTACTTTATTGATTTATTTCTATAATTTTATTTATGTCAAGTACTAATTAATATTGAAATATTTATTTATTTATTACAACATCAACATTACAATTTATTAAACACGTTAAACATGTTAATTAATCAAAATAATTCTATAATCATTTATTAATTTAATAAATATTTATTTTTATAATGTTATTAATTTATTGTGCAGTATTTCTATTTAATATTTAAAAATAATATCGTTTGTAGCGGTTCCAAAACCGTTAGAAAATTCAACTGAATTTTAACCATCGTGAAACTTTCTAGCGGTTTTATAAACCGCTAGAAAAAGAGTAATTTTCTAGCGGTTCTTGTAAACCGCTAGAAAATTAACTCATTTTCTAGCGGTTTACAAGAACCGCTAGAAAATTGCCAAATTTTACCTATTTTTCTAGCGGTTTTATAACCGCTAGAAAATTCAAAACCGATGGAGACAAAAATCCCGTTAAACCGCTAGAAATTTCTATCGGCTTGTAACCGATATTTAGAATTTCTAGCGGTTAATAACCGCTGGAAAATGAAAATTTCCGTTAAAACCGCTACAAATTTGTAGCGGTGTTGTAACCGCTACAAAAAAATGACCGTTCCACCAGCCTCCTTTATAAGCTGAAACACTCCAACTGAATTCCATTTTAACTTCTCTTTGAGCTCTATGTCATATTTTCACGAAATTTGAACATTATTAGTAATGGATAGGTCGTGGATCAACTTGCACCGGTCGACTCCGCAATACTTGGCTGGTCTAAACTATTTCTTGATTTTGCTTTCGCCAATGCTGCCGTAAATGGTAAGATTCAGTGTCCCTGTCCTAAATGTAATTTCAAAAAGTGGCATCCCAAAGATATTGTTAGGGAACATTTAATCTTTAAGCCTTTTCCGCGAGAGTACGTATTTTGGCAACTACATGGGGAACGGCGTGCTAGATATGGGTGCTGAGTCAGTTCCAGTAGTTTCACGGATGGGAGTTCGAGTGGATGAAGCCGATGCCGTGAATGATGCTGTGCGTGATGCTTTTGGTGTTCACGAAAGCTCGAATCCCAACGAAGATGAAGTAGAGGGACCTCAACCGGAGTTTCTAAGAAACGAAACTGCTCGGGAATTTTTTGACCTCATGACCGAAGCTGACAAGCCTCTTTATTCTGGGTGTACAAAGTATTCGAAGTTGTCATTCTTGGTGAGGCTGTATCACATCAAATGCTTGTGCGGTATGACTAACAAGGCGATGTCTATGTTGCTGGAATTACTGGGAGATGCTTTCCCCCAAGCGAATTCCCTCCATCTTTTTACGAAGCAAAAAAGATTATTAACAAGCTTGGCTTGAACTATAAGAAGATAGATGCATGCCCAAACGACTGTATGCTATACTGGGGAGATGATGCCAACAAAGAGATTTGTACGAGATGCAAGACGTCACGCTATAAGTCGGTACGGAAGGGCAAGAAGCAAAAGAAGAAACCGGCCAAAATTCTCAGGTACAAATTATTACAGCGTGTTACTTGTTCCGTCTCTAAAAATATTCGATATTTGAAATTCTTAAAACAATTGATTATGTCATCAATTTTTTTAAATTGAGTCAATATTTAGTATTTAAATATTCGGTATTTTAAATTTTTAATATATTATTTTCTTAGATACTTTCCTTTGAAACCACGGTTGCAAAGAATGTATATGTCATCAAAAATGGCTCAGCACATGAGGTGGCACGCGACTGAGGAAAATCTAGATGGTAGGTTACGGCACCCACGAGACTCGGAGGCGTGGAAAGCGTTTGATGCGAAATTTCCAGACTTTGCCAATGATCCTAGAAATGTACGTCTTGCATTGGCAACTGATGGTTTTAATCCCTTCGGAAACATGAGCACAAGTTACAGTATCTGGCCGGTGGTGTTAATTCCATACAATCTACCACTTTGGATGTGCATGAAGCAGAGCTCCTTTTTGCTTTCCATGATCATTCCTGGCAAGAAAGCACCAAGAAATGATATTGACGTATACCTGCAACCATTGATACACGAATTGATCGACCTATGGACGAATGGTGTTGAGGCATATGACTCACATGACAAGCAACTATTCAATCTCTGTGCAGCCTTGATGTGGACAATAAGTGATTTTCCCGGTTTGGGAACTTTGTCTGGCTGGAATGTGCATACTGGGTTGGCCTATCCTGAGTGCAATTTTGATTCTGTGCCATGTCGCCTTCCACACAGTCGCAAGTGGTGTTTCATAGGACATCGACGGTTCCTTGATTCCAAGCACAGACTTAGATTGCAACGGATTTGCTTTGATGGGAAACAGGAGAAGAGAGATCCTCCTGTTACTTTGCAGTAAGTATATATATCATATAAGCTCACTAGCTTTTACACTTTATATTTGTTTCTTACTGACTCTTCTAACAAATTACACTTTACTATAGTGAGTTTAGGAGTTATCTCAGGCGTCAGCTACGGGGCCGTGCGCGTTCTGCTGACATTGATAAAAGAGTCCACAAAGAGTTTCCCAGTTGGTTTACACGTCGAATACTTAATGACAACAGCCCATACACAGATGAATTCAAAGCTCTTTCTCTCGGTCCGTTAGACCATGCACGAAGGTTTACCGCGTACAATGTCAACGGCTTCAAGTTCTGTACGGTTGGACGTGATCAGGGATTGCGCACACAAAACTCTGGAGGCGTCACTTACTATGTCAACGAGATGTTATGCTAGCAGTAGTGATGGCGATATGCGCTTTGGAGGCGTCACTTACTATGGAAAGCTAATTGACATTATTGAGTTGAGTTACCAGCTTTTCACCGTGACACTGTTCAAGTGCTCCTGGGTAAATACGACAACTTCATGGGGACTCGCCACTGACCATTTGGGCATCACCTCAGTTAATTTCTCTAGACTTATTCATACGGGGGCATCTGAAGATGATGAGCCATATATCCTTGCTTCTGAGGCACACCAAATTTACTATGTCAAGGACGAGAAACATAAAGACTAGAATATGGTCGTTCACCTCAAGCCACGGGATCTTTATGATATGGGTGATGGTGACATTATTTACGACAGTGAACCCTTCCAACCCTCGAATTTTGAAGACTTCTTTCCTCAAGGAGATGATAATTTGCCAATTATCAGGTACACGTCTTTTCTTAAATTATTTAAATAATTAACTACTAATTACTAATTTTTTCCAAATACATTATAAATTTAACAAATTTTTTTAAAATGTGTCCTTTCAGGCCGGATGATGATGGAGAATAGCAGCATCCAAAATAAATTATTTAAAAAATTTTCCGTCCATAAATACATATGTATAAATTAAAATTCGTACAGTTTTTTTAAAAATAAAAAAATTTTAATTTGTAGCAGTTACATAACCGCTACAAATTTATTTTACGAAGTTGTAATTTGTAGCGGTTATTAACCGCTACAAATTTATTTTAGAAAATTGTAATTTGTAGCGGTTTTTAACCGCTACAAATACATACATATAAATTAAAAAATAAAAAAACTAAATTTGTAGCGGTTAATAACCGCTACAAATATAACCGCTACAAAATACTAACGCTTATATATATGCTAGAAAATGAATAACAGCTACAAAATGCAATAAAACGCTACAAAAACACCGCTACAAATGTGTCGCTGATCTCTATAAATACCATATCTTCTCTACATTCATTTACTCCATCTCTTTTCTTTCCTCTCCTATTCTTCTTCATAATTCTCTCTTTTTTTCTTACTATCTCATATGGTAGTTTTTTTCCTTTACTGTATGGTAAGTGAATTTTATTTTATAATTCATTGTATCTTTTATTTGTTTTTATTTAAAATTTACTAACATATTTATTTCTCCTTTCCTTTCAGATTTTTCTTCTCCACACTTGTCATGCCCTCCTCAACTGATTCAAATACTCATCAACCTAAGACTATAGGTTCAATATTACAAAATATATCATCTTCAATTCAATTATCTTATTAAATATTCAATTAAATTATCTTATTAAATTAAATTCACTTCTTTTGACACATTCATAATTTAATTACATATTTTTTATTACAAAATTTAAATATATAAAATGTAACATATAACTAATTATACAAATTAACAAAAATTCTTCAACATAATTTATTTAATGGTTTTTAAAATTATAATATGAAAAACTATAAATTTTTTTTTCTGGCACTAAAAATTTCTAGCGGTTCTGAACCGCTAGAAATATTTCGTCAAATTCAAATTTTGCGTCAAAATTTCTAGCGGTTCAAACCGCTAGAAAATTTTTTGCCGCCTTTCCTAAAATTCAATTGGCGGGAAAATTTATTTTCCAAAACATTTCTAGCGGTTATAGAACCGCTAGAAATTTCCGCGCGCTACTGAAATTATTTAATTCCCGGCAAAATAGATTTGGTTTAGCAGGTTTCTAGCGGTTATAAAACCGCTAGAAATTTTTTTCCGGGACCATTTTCTAGCGGTTTTCTAACCGCTAGTAATGTTTCCCCTTCAGATATTTTCTAGCGGTTAGAAACCGCTAGAAAGTTTCTATCGTTTTGACCATGATGTGTAGCGGTTGAAATAACCGCTAGAAATTTTTTCTTGCACCTGTTTTTCTAGCGGTTTCCTAAACCGCTACAAATTTGATTTGTTGCGGTTAAAACCGCTAGAAATGTATCACTCTAACCGCTACAATTGACATATTTTTTTGTAGTGTCACGACCATATTATAAAATCAAAATCAATAAAACCAAAAGATCCAGCTTGAATCTCTTCAAATCTTCAATCTCCCGCTTATACCTCTTCAAAATTTTCAAACCCTCAAAAGTCGAAGAATGATGGCTGGAAGTAAAAGATTCAAATACGTAATCCCAGAATAAGTTTAGAGATCAAAACGCACAACTTCATTTACAACACATTTTGTGCAATGAATGGTACAAACATTCACACTTGACTCTTTAGGTTCATATTTGCTTCCTTTGCTTTCAAAACTTGGAGACTTGTGATTAAACTTCAAGTGACTCTTTAAGTGTTTCCAACATCAAGCTTAGACCACCAAATCCAATGGAAAAATTCACAAGATTCATAATTACTCGAAAGAGGACAAGATATCAACACTTAAACCAATAATAAATCCTATAAGTAGAGTTTCAGTAACAAAATGCATATTTTCCTATATATATTATCTAAAGTATGCATATTTTAACCCCCAAAAAAAATACAAAAGAGTAAGAAAATAAGCTCAAATGAGATGAATTTCTATAGGTTATCGGTGAATTTTGATAAGCTATGAAAATTATTAAGACAAAGGTTCACAATAAGATGAAAGATGGTTTTTTTACTCATTTAATAATTGTTTATATTGGAAAAGGGATAGCTAAAAAGTTTATTGCATATATATGATAATTAATTTTTATGCCATGAAAATTGCAACTTGTCTACAATTTAAATTAAAAGTTTACTGGACTATAAAAGGGAGAATGGAGATACGAAGCTTTAGCTAACTATTCTAACCTTCCGGGGTTGATATACAAAAGGGTAAACTGATAGTTTGAGACCAATAGAAGAATTTAATTTTAGGAAAAATCGCAACAAAACGCATTAAAAATTAAAAATTACATAAAGGACCTGTTCACAAAATTTGTTGCCATTTACTTATTAATTGTTATCAAAACTGTAACACCATTCTTTCGTAATGGTCATAATGATGTAGGGTTGTATAATTACGAGGAAGACAAATTTAAAAAACATCTACCATGGTAGAAAATTTGAAAACTAATTGATAAAAGTTAACCATAATATAAAAGGTAAAACTAGAGTGACAAAAGTCTATCATGATTAAAAACTGTATACTTATTAACAAGTAAAAATAAAACTATTTTAAGACTAAGATCAAAGTATAAATAGAATTTTAAGTATTAAATTAGCAGAGTTATCATGTAAATCGAGTATATTCTTTTTTTATATAAAATGAACGCAAAAGAAATATCCTAGAGTCACGGCAAAGTTAAACATAAATGGAAGAAACATGTACCACACATAAGGAATACAATAGAGCCTTCAAGCTTACTCCTCAGGTGCCTTCCCTCATTTTGAACCTTTTCCTGAAAATGTTAAATTAAAGGGGAGCACAAACGTCTTAGTAACCAAAGTTTAACCATGTAGATACAATCATTACCTAACTACTTTCATATTAGCTAGGCAAATAGATATTGCAACAGCTTAAATAATTGTTAGCAAAATATGTAACTAATTTAATAATATATCATGTTCATATGCAACGGATGCTTCCTCCCTTATTGCTCCATCCAACCTTATTCCGCTGACCGGAACCATAAGCTTATACATGGTCTGGCTCATACACTGGACTGACCAAAGCTACTCCAGTACTTAGGATATATCTGGCCAAAGATACAAAGCCCAAACCTAGACTATGGCTCCCCTCCTTAAAAGAACCAGGAGGTGTCACTGTCCCACATTCCCCCTCTACGAACCTGGCCAGGTAAGTATTAAGGAATGGGACTCTAAAAAGGCCAACCACTTTGCACTGAATGGAGGCAAACCACGTGGTCACAGTTTATCACATATATCAGTATCATAAACCCCCAAGTCCAACCGCCTATGTATGCCATGAATATGTAGCAAATGCTGTATATGCAAGCATGCTTGAAAGAAAACAATCTACCATAAATTTTCACAAAACAACCAAAACACATTCATGCTTGCAAGAAAATTCAAATAACACATAAGATAATATTATTATATCCTTTCACTTTTTTAGTCTTATTTATTTATTTGTACCAATTAAGTCGATAGAGTCAATAAAAATTTAATCATAATGGATAAAGATTGCACACACATGGAAAAACCTCAAGTTACCTGGTTTCTTCTAGCTCTCCAACAATCACAATCATAATTCCAATCAAGAAGGCTCTCGAAGAGAGTCTACAAAGTCAACATAATGAAATATTAATTTATAATTTTAGACAAAAAAAATTATATCCTATACTTATTTTAATGTTACATGAGAGTTACTCTAAAACTTCAAAGTTATCCTAGAGCCCACAATACATATTACTGATTTCTTCTAATTACCTTTTCATAAGTACTATTAAAATTTTACATTTCATAATAACTTATATGAAATCCTTACTGTATGTAAAGTTCAAAAATATATATATTTAGCCTTCATCCTACTAACCATTCGTAAATTACTATATATATTGCCGAATGTATTATAGATATATACATGCCTATATATAAAGGGTCGAGTACCGAATGTCTTATATACACACACACAAGTCTTATATATACATACATGCCTATATACACACACCCATTATTAGAAGGGAGAAGTACCGAAAAGGGTGATGATGTAAAGGGTGTGTGTGTGTGTTTTTGTATTTATTCCTATTTCCATCAAGCATATACATAAATATATACACACACATATAGTCATACAAAGAGGCAAAAAAATCTGAAAAGAAAACGCATGATACAAGAAAGAGGTTGAGGGAGGGGAAAAAAATCAATGAAGAAAGAAACATTAAGTTTTAAAACAGTAGTCAATGGTGTCACGCCATTCTCATCCTTTTTCCTATTAAAGTATATGTGTGTGTATTCATGAATAATAGTTGTCAAATGTGAGAAAGAAGAGAGAGATGAAAAAGAAAAAGAAAAGTCGGTACACACCTTAATAAATATATATAAGCTTAGAGATGATGATTACAAGAAGGCTTACGGTGGACTTGAATCTATTTTGATTTATGATGATGGAATGTTTAGAGCAGAAGGAGTAGTGCTTTTTGAAAAATCACTAGTCTACAGTAGTGGAAAAGCTAAAGAAGAAATTGAATGGCAGCTAAAGGATGAAGAAAAAGTGGGTAGGAAGTAGGGTTAAGTTATTATATTTTTAAAATTAATAAATCTTCACTTAATTAATTAATTACTTTATCTTATTGTTATTATTATTGAAATCTCATTATAACCGACTTATATGAAATCTCCCAGAATCATTCCAAAGTTTCTTTTTAAAGTTAAACTCAAATCTTTTTTTATATATATAATTATAAATGTATATATTTTATTAAAATTCATATAACAGATTCAAAATTTGAATTTCAATCTATTTCATATCATCATCATCATCCATCGTCATTTTTTTTTCTACTTTTATTTTTAAATACCTATACACTTATTTACAATTTTGTTTTATATTATTTGACTCTCTTTTAAATATCTTATTTTCTTGAATTTATTATTTTATATATATTTATCAAAGATTTAATCCAAACTTTCTATAAATAACTACTTATAAACCCAAATAAAATTTTGGGATGTTACAGTTCTCCTCTCCTAAATGAAATTTTATCCCCAAACTTTAGAGGTATCCAAATCAAAACAACCAATTACAAACAAAACAACACGTCAAACAATCACAACAAACATACAAATTAAACACATACCTAACAAACAAGTGGGGATGTTCTTGCTTCATCTTTTCTTCGATTTTCCAAGTAGCATCACTTGGAGTCATTCCCCTCTATACGACCTTAACAAGTCAGATGGTTTTGTTTCTTAATTGTTTATTTCAAAAATATTATAGTGCTGTTCTTAACTAAATCTTAACCCAACAATTTCTTTTTTTTTTCATACACAACTTTCATATTGTCAAAGGACATGTCAAAGAGACATATCCGCCAAAACTCAACATAGTATCTACTATAATCTACAGTCTCATGTGAAAACCAAGTCATCCGCCTCTGTCATACTCTCTACAGAACTCACTTAACCTCCTACGTCTTATTGTTCAATATTTTCATTGACATATTTAATTAAGATAAAATGGAAATCTTGATATTTGAAAAGAATTATCTTTTTTTTTAAACTCAACATATTGTTAAGATTTTGTTTGCATATTGAATGAAATGGAAATCTTTAGAAAGATGCATGAGCATTGAGTGAACTACTAGTCAAAATATAGTTCATGAAAATTTTCTATTTACAATGAAATCTGTGAAAAGCATAAGATTGTATCAAGAGTTATAGTTGCATTGCAAATCCTTTGAAACCAAATGCTTATCAGAGGAAACAAAAAAAAAAATTTTAATTCTTTCATCAGAAACAAAACTATTATAAGTGAAACGTGGCCTCATACCCTTTACTTAACCTATCTTTGGAAGATTAACTAATCATATATATATATATATATATATATAATTTTTAATTCCTTTGTCAGAAACAAAACTTTATAAGTGAAATGTGGCCTCATACCCTTTACCTAACTTGCCTTTTGAAGATTAACCGATCATATATATAAAGTTACACGTTTTAGACATCTTTATAGCTTGCCTCCCAAGCTAAAATTTTATTTTAAGTATTTCCCCCACTTTCACAAATATTATTCATAAATAATCCATTAATACTGCCTCTACCCGTCTTATTCTGTCCTTAATTTTTTTCACCAATCTCTCTAGTAAAATTTTGATTCCTTTTTCTAAGATTCTCTAACATTGACCTTATCACTTGCTTTTATACTTTGATGTTTATCCATACTATTATTATTAATACGAACAATGTTTGAGACAATTTTTTTTTCTGTTTTTTTTTTCTTCCTCTAAGGTTCACTTCTAATTACACTTTAAAAGTTAGCTAAGTTTTCCTCTATAAATGACTACTAGTTCATAATACAACCGCATATTTTAAAACCTTTTTTTCCCTAAAGAAGAAAACACTCACAGCAAATTTAGTTAATTATTTTAATGAACAAAAATTCCCCAATATATGACTAAGGAATACATAACACAACAAATTACACTCAATGTATCCTAAACCTTCAACAACCTGTGACATTCACAATCTCACTTCTTAATAATGGACACATCCATATAGTGATCCAATATCTATAACTCCTAAAAGTCAAGCTTAGGAATAACAACCACAATACTCCCAAAACAATCATAGGTACGAGGACATATGAAAAATAACTAGAAATTTCTCCTCGTACAATGCATAGGGTGTTGTGTGACTATATATGATTAGATTTTGAAATAAGTAAAGGATCTTTATAAGGTGTATTACATATTTGATTCAATTGGGATATGTTATTCTATTTGAATTCTTCGCCACTTCTTATTGAAACAATAGTGATATGTTTTTCTTGAAAACTTATACCTTTCTACGTATTTTTTAAAAATATAACATTTCTTTTATAAAATAAAATAATAAAAAAATAAGGCATATGTATATGGATTGTATTCATGGCCCCTCTTATTTCAAGAAATTCTCATGTCTCCCCACCCCAAAATATTCTTCTTTTACTTTGTATTTTTAAAAACTTGACTTCTTATATAAAATAAAATAATAAAAATGAGCCACACCTATATGGAGAGACAGCATATGCACATACAAATTTGGGTTATTTGGCCACAAAAAATATTATATTTGTATAAATTGAATGGATTGAATTATTAATAACCCACTGTAATTACATGAGAAACTGTATAAACTAATAATAATATAATAATGGGTCCCTGTTTACAATTTTTCTATTTCAAATATCTTTTTTTGTGATTTTTTCTTAATTTTATTCTAACACCATCAAGGCATCAACATCAAATTATCAAACTCTAATTTAAGATATTTGGTTCATAAGTGCAAGATTTAATACTAACTATTTACAATTTTGTTAATTATTTGAGTTTTAAGAAATTTGAAACTCATATTATGCCTCCTAATAGACAACTTGTAAAAATAAGTCTTTATATATACTAATATGCATCCTACGCAATTCATATTGGTCAATTTTTTCCTCTCCGTTTTTTTTTGTTGCAATATTGTAAATAATGTTTTTGTAAATAGCAAAAAAAAACACTATAACCTAATTTAGTGAAGGACAATTTCGTTGGCACACAAATTTTTTTTTTTTTTAACAGCTAAGGACCAATATCCTTATCATTTTCTAAACTCGCGTCCATAAGTGTCCTCAATTCCCATATTTGGTCCTTTACTGACAACTTCCCAAAATTTATATTTTATTTGTTAAATAATATAAATGTCACTTTCTCTCTCATATTATCATATAAATTTCTTCGTTTCAAAGTTCCTTCCAAGGTTCCACCCAAGGCTCCAAAGCTCCCTCCAATCTAAACCATATATCGGAGACAGAGACACAGAGAGAGAGAGAGAGAGAGAGAGAGAGAGAGAGAGAGAGAGAGAGAGGCATGTATGGCTGAACTTCAAAGGTCTGTGACATCTTTCAGAAGACAAGGCTCTTCAGGCTTGGTTTGGAACGACAAGTTCCTCTCCAATAACCAAAACAACCCTAATAACCACCACCAACAACCTCCTGATCCCCCGCCAACGCTCGATTGCAGCCGCTCCACCGGAGCACGGCCTTACCGGGCCGTCAACGTCTCCCTCCCTCCCAATGATCCGCCGTCCCCCAAAGTGCCTACCTGCGGACTTTGTGGCTTCTTCGGCAAACAAGCGGCTGTCGACCATCATCGCACCAGTTCAAAGCCTAAGAAACGTAGGTGATTATATATATATATATATATATAATATGTATGTGTATATATATGTATGAACAATCTGTTGAGGATTTGAGCAAGTAAATTTGAACTGTTTTTTTATCCTTATTTTGTTTCTGTTTCAGTTGTTTGTTTCGTTTTTGAAGTTCTTGTTAAAAATTTGTATGCCATAGAATTAGAATAACATATACATAATCAAGATTAATGAGATTCTTATGCATATTTTTGGCTCTGATGTTCTCTGTTGATCAAAACATGATATACATTTAGTTTATGGAAGATAATTATGCTTTTCAAAATGAAAATCACTTAATTTCAGGGCCTCGTTTAATTGTTCCTTTCTCATAAATGTCCATATATACATATGAAAGATTCTTTGATGACTAAATTGAAGAAAGCTTATAATGAAACACAGAGAAAGATTAGATTTAGGGCCATTGTAAAAGCAAAATATTAATAATAATAATAACTAGCCCAGACTTATTCCTATAATTAAGGTCCTGAACTTAAATCTTGTGTAAGGAAGAAAAATTTATCATTGGGAGAAAATTTCATACTTATGTAGCCTAACCTTGTTTGGCCTAGATAATTAGTAAGAACCCGATTTTTAAAAGCTTAATTAGTTAAGAGTTAATAAATTAATAAAAAAGACTTTGAATAATTCAAACGCATTTGCTAATAACCTAACCAAGTTAGTAGTATTTAATTTTAATCCCTCAGTTAACAAAAATGTTGAATTTTAAAAAAATGACATTATTAAGGTGCCGGCCTATGTATATAATAATGATTTGAGGACAAAAAAAAAAACTGTGTGTGTGTGTGTGTGTGTGTGCAGGGTACGTATAGTTGTTATCATTTTCATATTTTCTTGTTTCAATTTTGTGTTTGGTGAGTTTTAATTAAGGGAAAATTAAAGAGAAAATCTATATTAGTATGGTTGGTATGCCATAAAACAGCTATTACTGGAAAGGCAAAAAACGACCTTCATCTTTATAGTTTAAGACTAATTAATTATCTCTTTTTTAATTTCTCCTAAAGGATATTTATGACACACATACACATATATTTATTTTTGAAATTTTTAAGTTTACCAACATATACTCATTAAGTACTTCTTTTTTATAACGAGAAGTTTAAGTGACTTAAGTTTCCAAGGCAAAGCATGCCTCTAGGCTTAGATAGTTCTTACAAATATATATCAGTAATGAGATTCAAACTCTCAACTTTATGAATTATGGGTTGACTCCTTACTAACTAGACTAATTTTTGTTGGCACTCATTAAGTAATTTTTTACTCGAATGTTTTTATTTTTTTTTATCATATAACAACCTAGCTAGCAAAATTTCAGAAAAGACGCAATTTCGTTTTTCATTATCTTTCTCATTTGCCTTAAAAACTTTTCCATTGTATCAAATATGACCTAAGAGTTGGCATTTAATATGCAACAAATTAAACTAATTAGCTTCCTAGAGAATCAAGATTACCACAAATTAGGGAAGAGGCTTTCCTCTCCTTATGCATGACATGGAAAGAGGCTTTAATTTCCAGTTCCACCCCCACAAAGAAAATGAAAAATTATTCCAATAATACTAGTAATATTATTGGTTCTCTGAATAAATAATAAAACTGAGCAAATAAAAAATTCTAACACCAAAAAAATTGGAAATAATTAATGAGACTTGTTACAAATTAAAGAATAATCTGATTCTATCTGTGTTGCATCCAACACAAAATACGCCCTTTTGCTGATAAACCTGCAGGGCTTGTTTGGAGAGGAGGAGGCCAAGAGACAGTTGCTGATGGAATCTTAGAACATTGAGATTTAGCAAACTCAGAAAATGAAAGACAACTAAGTTATTCCTTAACAACATAATCCATATAAGTGAAGAGTCTGCGGAGTGAGAAATAAACCTTTTTTTAATCAATAATAAATTAGAAAACAACTGTGTCTGTTTTGTTTCAGGCTGGTTTTGGTGATTTCAATGTAAAACTAAACACCATTGAGAAGTACAATATTTATCATAAGGTATCTATTATCTCTATTGTATCATTATTTAATAATAAAAATTTTATTAATTTTTATTTAGAGAAACAATTTACATTTCTGATGCAACAATATCGGATTAGTTTTCCATTTTATTATTATTTCTAGGACATTTGGATTTATTTGGGCTTATCATTATTTTAGGATTTAGGATTAGTTGTCGTTGTTTCTAAAGCTGTTTTCGTTTTTATCATTATTTTTACCATAAATCAGAATACAGATTGCAGTTATTTTTTCTTCCTGCTTTCTTTCAATTTCTCTGTTTCTCTTTTCTCTCTGATTTCTTCCCTGCTTCTCCCGCATTCTACATCAATTTCTCAGCCGTAAAGTCTTTTTTTTTTCATTTTTTTTATGAGCTCATTCTATTCAACATATACAAACAGATCCATGCAAAAAAAGCAATACTCTCCAAACTATATAATTGTATCACATAACAAATCATAAAATTTAAAAGCAAATCTCATTTCGCCTATATAAGGCACCAAACTAATGGGCTAAAATGGTTTCAGAACCTCAATTATATTGAATGAGAAAAAAATGCCAAGAAAACCCAGGAGAAGAAAATAAAGCATATGTTCATAATAATAAAACAAGTTTCATTACATTATACGAATTTTCATGTACAGATATCTAAATACAACTGAGACTTTTTCCAGAATCAAAAGTCTATATGTGTTGAATATCCTGTATGATAAGATTATATATTTTATTCAACCTGAAACTTTCTTAACTTTGGTCTTGAACAGTAAAATATGCAATTTTTCCATTGAAAAATACAGGAAACACCCAGTTGAGTGCGTCACGAAAGAGCCAAAACTTGAGCCCACAATACAATGCCAAACCGGACCATACGCTTTGTCAAACTCCTGCACATGAACTTTATATTATTTAATACATGGTACATACTATGATTTATCAAATCAATAAAGAAGGAAACTATTTTACAAATCTTGCCGACCGGAAATAAATATATAAATTAAAAAAAAATCATGCTTCTGTTGTGCACATGGGGTGAGAGTTAAAAAAATAAAATGTATAGGATTAGTTTAGGGGCCTGATATGCTTCTTCTTGTTTTTTTTGCCCCCTAAGTGCAAATAATTAGCAACAACATTAGGGTCTTGAGGAGTTTAATGTTATTTTAACATCTGGTAAGATGGGGAATCTAATTAATGATTTGATTTTGACAATGGAATGGACAGTCTTAACTAAATTGGGTTGAAGAAATGGACGGTCAGGATTGAGAGATCTATTCTAGGTGGTTGACATAGATCAGTGAGCCATTGGACCAGTTCGAATGATCCTGACCAATACACAATAAAAGAAGAGAGAGAGAGAGAGAGAGAGAAAGGACATGGCAATTCATGACTGGTCTAGTTGTTCATTTGATTCTTCCGTGGGGTTCGACGAACAATACCCAATCATCCACGAAACAAAATTCCAAAAAGAAACAATAAGTAAATAATTATCAGTATAAGACACTTTTTCTGGCTTTCTTTGCACCACAATATGCTATGCAAGCTAGATGATATGCAGATTATATGAACATGCATAACTAACTGGGAAAAAAAATTTTGCAGACAGGCTCAATTTATACCTTGGATAATTATGCCATGTGAAACTATATAATTATGCCTGGAGTAGGTCTCTCTAATAAAAGATGAAGACATATTTAGTAGATTTATTTATGAATAATTTGGCCTACCAGTTTTTTAAATGCATGATATACAAGATAATTAATCTTTCCATCACTAGGCTGTTACCATGGGTTCTGTTTTAAGAGACCAAGGAACTGAGATTTTGACTGTTCCAGATGGAGAGGTAGGTGAATTTGAAGCATACCTTCTTTATGTTATGAGCGATATGTTTGGAGCTAAACGTCTCCAGGCTATCATATGTTCTCCTGGCACAGCGAAAGGCTTGCACTTGCATGAAGCTTGGCATGTCAGTCACTAAAACCTTCACCTGAAGATATGCAGTCACAGAGGACAGTGTTTCAATTTGGGACACTGACTTTCTCCCCTCAGATATCCCTCTTACTGCGAACAGATTTGTTTCGATGTGAGATACTGACTTTCTTCCTTCAACTATTACTCCTCCTGATTCCGATTCTGCAGATACTGACTTTCTTCCCTCCTCATATGCCCCTCCTGATCCCATCTCTAAGCAAGAAGTTGATTTTCTTGCCTCAACAAATCCACTTCCTGCTGCTGCCGCTAATCCTCTTTGGCCACCATTAATGCCTACATTCAAGCTTCGAGCTTTTGATATTCTAGTTAGCCAACCGAGTGAGTTGGATTTCTTCCCCGCCTCTATTACTCCAGAAGGCTGATCAAGCTCATTATTCTTCCTTGGATTCCCTTTCCCGCCTTTGTAAATGTACAAGAACCCTCTCTTCTGCTGGTTTGCCATTTCTCACAGAGTCTCTCTCTCCTCAAGGTCTGAAGGAGTAACAATGGATCCAATAAGAGCCAAGGCACACAGAAATACATACAAATGTATTGAAAAGGGAAGTGTTGGGAATCACTAGCACAGGGAAGACCCATTAGAATAATGTTTGTTAACAAGAAAGTGACATATTTATAAAGGCAAACCCATGTGTTGCTGCCTGTGATTGTGAGCAAAATAATACAACAAATGCTAACGCAGATTTCACCTATATATTTATATGTATCATTCTCAAGTGGGCTCTTCAGTAATGAACATGTAATAATGTAAAGCAAATTTTTTAATGAGAATTATCTTGATTACAGGTCTATTAATAGTCATCTCAGCTTACTTACAGATGGGTTAATGTTTAACTAAGAACTTCTCTGTTAGTTTTGATTCGAAGTTCAAAGCCCATGAATAGGCACTGTGGCGTGTAGGACTAATCATTGGCCCTCTGGGGCATATTTGTCTCCACATAAACTGCTTCTAGACAGCCAGCATACAGGGACCCCTACCTTCGCCACCGCCTATTTTGTTGGGCACCCTAATAAAAATGTCACTATCCTCTTTACTAGCATGTTCAATTTCCTTTTCTTTAATCAAACGGCCAGACCTAAAATAAGTTTTTTGGACACTACTCTCTCTCATGGTTTCTGGGTTAAACTGATGGTGACGATGATGATAACCATTAATGACCCTGTCAGGAGCTAATAGCAAGTATAGACGTTAGACATTTTGTTTTTGCGGTTCACTATTTTTGGCCCTTTGTGGTATGGCAAAATGTATATGCTTTTTGGCTTTTCCTATCATCCTCGTGGTTGTGGTAGCTTCACCTATTGCTGTCAATTAAATGAATGAAAGTGCACAATACAGCTAAGCTACTATAATAAACAGGATGAGGATAACATTTCAAACCAGTTGTGTGACTTACAATTTTTTGAATCATTTTCATTAACTATTCCTCCAGAGAGAAGAATCAAGAAAATAAAAGGAAAGCAGGGTTTGTCAGAGACAAACAAATTTAAAGGTCTCAGATACCTCAAAAAAATGAGTGATTCCCACATTCGACACATCAGTAACTAATTAGTATCCATACTCTAAAACATAAAGTAACATGGGCCGTACTATCGGCTCTGCAACTTTTCTTCTTCTTCACAAGCTGCAATTAGATACGTGTATGCATACATTATGCTATGCCGACATAAAAGAAAAAAAATTATAAGAATTCTCACAGCCCAATTCATATGCAGTACAATTCTTCAAGCTCCGCGATGCATAACAGATAGCACCCACCAAATTAAGTTGCCTAAACCATTCAGGCATACTCCATCTGAAAAAATGATGCACGCATCGACCAAAAGAAATTAATAAATCGAGAGGTTGGTGAAGGGAATTGCAACTTCAGAAGCTTAGAATATGCACAAAACGAAGGAAATTTGTACAATCCTTCTGGTCAAAGCTACTAACTCTTAATGATCTACGGTTACGATTACCTGTCTTCATCGAGGATCATCCATGGCAGACACAGATCTCGAGAAGAAAAACGCATAACCCCAGCGAAGTGGCATATCACGTGGGAATTACAACGTGCAAAAGAAAAAATGTTTTTTTTTTCCAAAAATCACAAATGAATGTGGCATAGATTGCGGAAAAGACATTGATGGAAAGTTGATTTTTGATTGCGGTTTCTCGTGTGATTTTGAACATTCATGTAAACTGCTAACCTTAACCATTTGGAGGGTTCTCACAGAGCAGAAAACGCTTAAGCTCAGGGAGTGAATAGAGCAATTGTGATTAAAGTCTGTGAACTGAGATAAAAGGTATTTGACAACCTTCAAATTATAGTTTCAGAAGCATTTTTTTCCAAAACGAGACAAATTCATTCACATATTTACTTCGTAAACTGTAAAAACACTTTTGAAACCATGATTTGGTTTCTATCCAAACACTCCCATAGTCAATGTCGATGATGGAAGAATGAAGCCACATGGCGGCTGCATCCACATTCCAGAGTGTGTTCGTCCATGATCATAAGATTTTGGACACGGATTGCATCATTCCGAGCTGGGAAGAAAATGAGCATTTTCATCAATTACGAAATTTGCAGCCCAAAATGTAGCTTTTTTTTTTTTTTGTAAATCTTCACACAAGATTATTTAATTAATATTAAAAAATAAATATTAAATGTATGAAACTGTTAAACCTTAAAAAAAAAAAATTCTTGAAAGGAAATATAGAGGTAGTGAAGGGAGAATAGAAAGACAAGAAAGAATTTCTTGTATTTTTAGTATCTTATTATAAATGGCATGCTCTAAGTTACAACTATAATCTTATATATTAGATGCCTCATCTATGTTAAAGAACAACTAGTAGATAATAAAGGCAATAAATATGAATGGGGTGATGAATTATCAGGATAACATTACTATGATTTTAAATTTTTAAAACCAATTTATCTAAAAAAAATTCTGAATGCCAGCGCTCTTAAGTTAAATTTTTTAAGACAAATTTAAACATATTCTACGTATTGATAAAATTTTCCTACCTCAACATAATGAATGTGAATCTTATATTACTCATAAAACAATAAGATAGGCTCCTTTGAAATTGCAAGATCATAGCTTATATCTATTTATGTCCATGTTGGGTTCAAAAAATCATAGGAAATGTGATATAATAAACCGATTGTTACAGAGCATTTGTTTAATATTCTATTAAGAAATTATGAAATGAAATTTACATTTTATCTTAACAAATAAAAAAATATGAAATGTTCTTTTTAACCCTATCAATGTTCAAAAATGAAAGTTATAAATATCTAATTGTTGATTCTTGGAGGATATAAATGGCCATATGTTCATTCATGTATGCTTGAATATAAATTACTCCTCCGGTCTTTAATATAGGACCCAATTCTTGAGTTGGTTTTGGTCCTAAATATAAGACCCATTTATCATATTTATCAGTTTTCTCTAAATTATCCCTATAGATACTCTCTCAACCATAATCAAGTAAAAGAGGGAGATGAGGTATTAAGAAAGATGATTGTAGTGTTTTAGGAAAAACGTATCATATTTCTTATAATTAACTAACTTACATAACTTTCTTAATCTAATCAAATTAGTTAAATGGATCTTATATTAAGGACCAGAGGAGTATATTACATATTTTTTTTGGGAGAAAATTATATTATATAGTTATATAGTCAAAATTATGTAATAGGAATTACTTTATTTGTTGTTATATGCTGTACATTGAATAATAACTTTACTAACCAAATATCTTAATAATAGCATTATTTGTTTTGCGAGACAGAATCTTATTTGAAGCATTATCGAATGCTAAATATAGGCACATTTTTCAGTAAAAAAGTCAAATATTAATTTATCATATTATAAGGGATTTTTTTTTTTTTTGGGTTAGACTCAACTTCTATTGATATCCTAACAATAGCGGTAAAATTGAAAATGCCTCTCTTTGGCCCAAAAAAACAAAAAGAATGTAAAATAGCTCTTAGCGGCCCTGAATGAATTTGCGCTTTTCACTGAATATGGGCCTCCAGAGAGGCATGTGGACCCATAAAGGTCAAGACCCAAAGGGCCAAGCCCCAAGTATAGCGTTGTTCTCTTGTGGAAAGATAATAAATTTGTGCCGCGTGCACCCTTTGGTCATTCCCCCTCCTTTTTCCAATCTTAAAAAAGCATTTGGGTAAAAATTAAACTATGATATGTGAAGTAAATATATAAAAGATTTTTGCATATGTCAAATACCTTCTAAATTTTAAACTAAAGTAAGCACAATTTCATAAGTATAGATATCCTTTCATTAGAGATAATCTTACTAGAAGTAGACACTAATGCTATGTTTGAATGGAGAGAAAATGAGAGAGACAAGAAAACTAGAAAGGAAAACGGGGAGAAAAGTAGTTTTTTCCTTGTTTGAATGAGGAAAGAAAAGTGGGAGAAAAGAAAAGTTGGAGAGAAAATAAGGTAGGTTCCATTTTCCTCCCAACTTTTCTCTCCATATATGGAGAGAAAATGAAAAGAAAACATGTTTTTTCTCTGTTATTATTATCAAGTCTTTCTTCTATGTTTGCTTAATTGAAAAATAAAATAACTAAGATTGAAAAAACCCTTCTAAAATGAACTAAAAGGAAAAACAAGTGGAGTAGTTGTTCTGGTTTTTTTTAGCATTATATTACACAAAATGTTTTTTTGTCCTTTTTTTACAAAATTATTTGATATTAAAATATAATAACATGATAATATATCTTTATCATCAAATAAGTTGATTTTAAATTATATGATTTGTTAATGTAAATATGGTTTTTCATTATGATATTTAATTTGGTTTTAATCAAGATATATTTTGATATAAAGTCATTCATATATTTATTCATTTTCTTTCTTTTCTATTTTCTCTTGTCCATCCTAACATGAGAGATGATAATATTTTCTCTCTAATTTTCTTTCCTCTCAACTTTTCTTCTCATCCAAATAGAGGGTAAGAGCCCCTTTGATATGAGGTAAAATGAGAGGAGGGGAAGGGAGGGAAAATGTTAATAAGCTTGATTTAAAAAATTAAAAAAATGAGGTCAAAAGCTTTTAATTAATTTTTATTACTCTTTTATATTACTTCTTCTTTTTATTAAAATTTCAAAACTCCACTTCTTTAATTTTTCAAATAGAGCTCATTAAAATTTTCCTTCCACTCCCCTCCTCTCCATTTCCCTCATACCAAATAGTATCTAAATGTGGGCTTCTATTGTAGTGAAAATTTGAATATTAGTTTATCATATTATAATACTCCTCCAATCCTTATTATAAGACCCCATTTGACTTTTTATTTGGTCCTAATTATAAGACCCCAATCCATTTTGTCTCTTATATTTATGCATTTTTTTCCAAGAAAATCCTTCTAATAATGATAGTTTTAGCCAATATACTTAATTAGCAAAGATATTTTAAGAATGACAACACTTATTTATTATAAATAACCAATTAACTTACTTCTTTAATCTCCTCAAATAAGTCAATTGGGTCTTATAATTAGGACCGGAGGAGTATATTAATTCTTTTCACCACATCCAATCCCTTACTCTTTCTTGGCAATAAATCATAAATTGTAATATATCCTATCATATATTCCCTTCAATTCAAAATATAAGATAAAATTAGTTTAGAACAATAAATATACAAGGCATGTACTTTTTTGACCCAAATATACTCTTATTAATGAAGAAAATAAGTGAAAAATACAATAAATGAATTAAACAGCCTCATTTAAAAAAGCCTCATCAAATATTTGATAAAAATAAATGTTATCTTATAAAAAAAATCTTCCAACAAAATTTATCTTATATTTTAAATTGGAGGGAGTATAATTTAAAAATAAAAACATTTTGTATCGATGGATTATAGAAATGCGCCGCTAACGACCCTTGGGGTCTGGTGGTGCCAACTCCGTTAATTGGGAGGGAGGTCATGGGATAAAACCCATGCCCCATGCACGCGCGTGTTCATTTAGCTCTTATCTATTGGTCCACTATTAATTTTCTGATCCCTTTGACCCTAACAGTTTGATTAATATACAGTGCTGGATTGAAATTTAAAATATTGACATAAAACCATGGAAAAAATATTAGTTAAGTTACTGCCTTCCCTGTCGCGGCACCACCGCACCAGAGCCCATAGTAGAGAAAAACGCCGTTGATAACAACAAGGCCACCATAAGGGGTGGGGGTTCAAAGAATCATTTGTTAGGTTTCAACCCTTTTATCGGCAAGAAAGCAACCAAAACGGTTGAACAAGAGCAAGCATGGGAGAGACCCATTGTTGCAGAAATATCCATGGACAAAGGCAAAGAAGACACAGCATAGGGAAGGGAAAATCTGACCAGCAACCAAGCCAGCAATAGCACCAAATGGACAAAGAGCTTTCTACCTCTATCATTCTGAACGCGCCACCACCAAACAGAGCCAACTGAAGCCATCTGAGGAATAGATTGAACAAAATCACCAACAACCTTCATAACCCCGAACCCTAAAACGCGAAACAGAGTGGCTAGAAGTAGATCTAAGAAAACCACCACCAGGTAAGAGCTGTTATAGAGACACCCCAAAGATTTTATTTCTGTGCTAATAAAAAGAAGCTCCATCAGCAAAACCAAACAAAAGACAAAAAAAAAAATACAACAAGAAACAAAACAAGAAAAACCAAAGCACGGACGTCCCCTCATCAAGTGGAAGCCAGAGAGGGAGACGCTGTGTACTCACACTCGCGCAAGACGAGATGCTCACACCCACCGTCCTGGAGAGAGAACTCGAGAGAGGGGAAGGCTCTTGTTGACAAAGACATTTTTTCATATGAATTTATGATTAAATAATATCAAATGTTAATATTTTAAAAATAAAACACATGATCGTATATAATTAAAAAACTTAACATAATAAATATAATGACGTGAGTATTATCCAAAATCGTTTGAATCTAAAAGCATATCTTTGTCTTTAATTTATCACTTCCCTTATATTTCTTCAACTTTTTACTACACATTGCTCCATGTAGTATGCAATGACAGAGATAAAAATAAAATAATACCTTCCTTCTGTTTTTAATATAAGATCCTGTTTGACTTTTATTTTGGTCTTAAATATAAGACCTAAATCTATTTTGCCTCTCATATTTATATATTTTTTTCTAAAATAGTTCTTCTAACAATGATAGTTCTAGTCAATACACTTGATTAGTAAGGATATTTTAAGAAAGACAATACCTATTTAGGACAAATAATTAATTCAATTTATTTTTTTAATCTCCTCAAATTAGTCAATTGACTCTTAATTTTTAAGAGGGGGAGGCAGTATAATCTCTTACAACATCTATCATTGCTTCTCTCGTTTCCCCTATTTTGTGCTGCAAACCATCCAGAGTTGACTGTTCATAGTTGAGCATGCCCTTGAGGGGTAATTTTGGCAATCGATCCCATTTTCTTGTCTCTTCGGAAACTACCCACCCAGCCCCAGGCCCCGGCTCGGGAGTTGGTCATAGGGTTCGTAAAATTTTCCAGCAAAAACATTCAAACCTCAGGGAAAATGGAGGAAAATATACAGGTCTCCCTCGATAAGCTTCCCATCAAGCGCTTGGATGTCATTGAAGAGAATGGACTCGAAAGATTCCCTTCGTATGTTTCTATTTCCTTTTTTTTTTTTGGGTTTTCTCCGGCATTTCGTTTAACCTCCTCAAGAAATGTGGGAATGTCCATTGGTACTCGCCATATTTATTAAATGGAGTCAAATACAAGCATAGTACTTCTATAACCATAATTTATACCTTATACTTGAATCATTAACTGATTCTGCATTTTCCCGGCCTGCTATCGACATTCCTATTCTGTAGATTCACCGCAAGTAATATTCTAAGATGTGACGATTTCTAATTGTTGTGATTGTAACTGGTATTTGTATGCAGTAACTGCATATTGGTGCTGCCTATTTCTAAATATGATGACTCTAATGTGATTTCAAAAATTGATATAGATAACTAGTGAATGATGATCCCTAATAACTTTATTATTCCTTTTTCGTTTGCTCTGACTTATTTGCTGAATTTTGTTTATGTGTGTATATGCAGAGATTTGGATTACGATGAGAAGCGGCTATCACTGATTAGGCGAGTTGACTTTGCTTGGGCTCTTGAGAAAGACGAACAGAAGAAGAAGCAGAAGAAAACCTCAAAGGAGGCCTCAACACCATGGCAATGGCAGAGCATGGTGGAGAATTTGCAGTTAGCTCATCAGGAGCTCTCTGTCATTATAGATCTCATCAACACTGTGTGTACTACATATTACTTCTTACTTAATCTCTATTTTTAGTAACATGTTGCTTCATGAACTTCACAGAAATTCTGGCGCGCGCATGTGTGTGTGTGTGAGAGAGAGAGAAAGAGAGATCTGTTCTCCAGATATTTATCTGCGGTAGTTAAAAGGAATTGTGGGATTGTATTCAAAGCTATATGGTTCGATGAAAGGATTAAGTGAATGTTGCTTTTGTAGTCTGTATATAAAGAAAACTTTTGGTTCTTTCCATTTGAATGCTTTGAGGAATGTACCTTAGTTACATCAAATGAATAATTACAATAATTGAGGCTGGTAAGAGGGAACTTTTATGAATGTGAACTTACAATACCATGGGAACTAACAATGGTTAGATCATTACATCATCCCATTCCTCAGTCTACTCTAATAAATTATTTGATGCATAGTCAACGTCATTCTGGATTTCCGATTGGTTTTGAAAATTTTCATTTGAAAATGTTTAAACTCTGCTTATTATATCTAAAGTAATGTGCTGCAGAATCAGAATATAAATGCAATATTTTTTTCAAATCATTGTATTTAGGTGGAAGCAAATGATGCTGTAACTGTGGCTGGCATGACAAGGCCAAAACCATTACCAAATGAAGCTTTGTCTGATCTTGCTGTCTCTGCAGCCACCAAGCTACAATGCTACAGGGTAGATATTCTTTCCATCCTTTGACATCCTTGAGCTCTTGTTTATTTCCAGTTCAATTATATGCCACCAGTTCCCTTATGTATTGCATGAAGTCTGAGGAATGAATTACATTGATCACGATTTATGAATAGGGCAACTTGCTATAGATTTTATATTTGATATGGATATGGATGATTTGTAAGGCTAGCAGTTGTCTCTCTCTTTATAACATAAATGTAGTAAATTGATAGACTGAAGTCTTTTTTGGACTGTTACCATCCTAAGAAATTTAGCTTTTACGGGGATATGCAGTGAGATATGAAACTTAGTTTAGTTCTCATTCTCATGACAGCATGTTGGTAAGTATTTCAAGCAATCTGCCAAAGCTTTTGAACAGCAGGTTGCTAGAGAGGCAAGGTTTTATGGTGCTCTAATCAGGTGATTTTTCTTCTCTTACCTTTTACGATGCACTTATTTCCGTAAGTTCTGCCATTCTGGGACGAAATTTGAAAAGGATGTTTTAAAATTTTAGATACTATATTTCACTGCCTCTTGAATTACTCCATAAACACGAGTTTATTTTATAAATGAGTCATGGAAGCTTATTGCATCAATAATGCTTTCCCACAAGCCTATGCTGAACGCCATCACATGTCCTGATGAGCTGATAGGTTGCAGCAAAATTGGAAAGTTAAAAGACAGCGTTTGGCATCTATAGCTCCAGGAAATGAAGGTTTCACCTTTGATCTCTTTGACAACTCATATGACTCAGAAGCTACAAATCGGTCATCTGCTCTGTCCACTGTTCATGTTGACCATGATGCAGCGGGCATGTTGGCAATTAATGTACCTCCAAATTCATGCCACTCACTGCAATTTGGTTTTCTTGGTGAGCAGTCAGACAATATTCTGAGAAAATCTAATGTAAATAAATCCAACTTTTCTAGTGAGTCTGACTTGGGAGAAAGTGGCAAAGAGTCTTTAAGTGATGAAGTGTGTGTAAAGAAGTCACACATACTACTCCGTGAAGTGCATTTAGCAATTTTTAATGAGCAGGTAAATATATCCTTGTTACTTATTGTCGTAATTGCTGCTTTGCTGTGTATTTTTCTTCCCTTACATTGGACACTGGTATGCTGGCTCATTGCTTGGGTACTTTTGGATCCAGGTGTTTGATCTGGTGAATCGTGAAGCATTTAACTCATCAACTGGAGTCAGTGTGACTGGCATACATGAGAATTATTTACAGTTGAGCCTAGGTCAAGGAACCTTTGTGTTCTTATCCCTCGTGCCATCTGGTCAAGATAATCGTGAAGTTGAAGGCGCAGCCACTGATGATGTGGGAAATGCAATTTTACCTTCAGACACACTGGATGGGGTGAAGTTGCAAGATGGCAAACATAGCATTCAAAAGAAGAAAAAATGGCAGTTTCCTAATTCTTTGAGCTATGAAATTTATCTTCAACAGATCTTCCATGAACATATATTTGGAAGAGGTATCGGAAAGCCAATTTCTTCTGGCACTCGGGTTTCTGGAGTGCCAATAAAGGATGGATCAGGTCTTCTTGGTCATTTTTCTCTGTCTTTGTCTCATAGGATCTTTTCAAGTAAAGTCCTCGCTGAGCTGGAAAATGTGGTATTGCTTGTTCAACTTTGACTTCTGCTTTGTGTAAAGTCTTTTTTTTGAAAAAAAAAAAAAACACTAAAATCTTTATGTGCAGGTTTGTAGGGTCCCATATCTACAACTGATTACAAATCCCACATGGCATTCTCGGACATCATCCTGGACACTTTCAATGAAGGTTCCTCAATCTATTCTCCACATGGGCAGCCAATCAAAAATGTCAAATATTGCATTAGAGAAAAATGCTGTTAAGTCCCACTTTTGGACTAAGGTGGTCGTAAATGATGATTGCATTAACGTGGAAAGAGAAGGTGCCCTTAAAGATGTTGGCTTGTTCAAGGGAAAATCCGAGGAAATTCATTCGATGAACAAATATGACTGCAATTTGGCTGATCTTCCTGTGATAATTTTGCAGCAGGTATATGTCAAGAATTTGCCTATCTTGTGGTGGTTGCCATAATTTTTCAATTTAGAAAGTGGGGGGATTGCATTCGTAATCCTCCCACATGTAATGTTGCTCTCAACTTATGGTAACTTCAAACATACAGGTTGCTAGCCAGATTATTAACTGGCTCTATCAGGAAGCTCTGATGGTAGGAATAAAAGCAAATCGGGACTTTTTATGCTTGTCATTTGAGCTGGATCAGGGCGAAACACTAAGCCTGGTCGCACATGTAGATCCAGAGGATATCGATGGTTGTATATCGTGGTGGTTGGTCATGGAGGACAGTTTCGCAGAGGAGCGAAAACTTCACATAGACATCACTGATGGCGCATCTGAATACAGGAAATTCTTGGGCCACTTATCTCTGGATTTGCTATATGCAACGCTGATGGACCTAATAGGCTTGTGTAGTGCTGGTGGTGGCCAATGATTGATCCTGCACTTGCCAAACGGTATTGCTTTTCCTTCCAGGTGTCTCCTTGACGAGCACTAACAGCTCTACACATGATTTGATGCATGTGTTATAATAGAAATGTGTAATATTAGCCACATGAGGTAGGTTTAATTGGTTTAGAGTGGAGTATAAGCAGAAGTCAAGAGTTCAAATCTTCCGGATGTAACCAAAGAAACGTGTAATTTTAATTTGAAAAGCAAACCAGAGAGAGAGAGAGCGAGGGGGGGAGGGAGAGAAGGTCCCTCAAATCCGTTCATCATGTTTGTTATGATGATGAGGATAATGAGTAGGTTTCTAGTAAGGCTGTTCCTGAGGTGGTTAGTTATGAAAAAAGTAGAAGGCATCATGTTCAGACAGGGATCCTCTTCTGTCCTGTGTTGAGTTTTGCATTTCCCTTTTTTTTTTTTCATTAGACTTTGTTCAATTACTGACTTGTTTATGTTTATTTATTACGTTATCAATATAGAATAATAGATATATAATCACAATAATTTGGAGCAGCCTCCTCCTCCTCCTCATCATCATCATCATTATAGGATCAATAGATCTAAAATCCTGTAGGAAGTCCTGATTTATGAACATTGGATGACACTGATGCTTTGAAGGTGAAAATTCTCTCTAGTTAGACGGACGGATCAACTGTGGACAATCACAATTTACATTGCGATTAGATGAAACTCTGTTCAATAAAAACCACAATCTTCTTTCCTGAAACAATATATGACGTCAAGTTTTGAAATTTATTGATATTGATTTTATGTTTTATCAAACATCTTTTCGTTTTTTGGACACAGTTTTATCGAACATCTATTAGAATAAAATACTACCTCCAGTCTTAATTAGAAAACCTAATTCGTAGTATGTTATAATTATAAGATATAATTTGTAGGCTATAAATGATGTTTTATAATTAGAATTTGAGGTAATATGAGATAAATTATATGCAGTATTTGTTACGTCACATTGAATCCTAGTGGTACGGATTGATTGCTCACTGTATGATGAACAAAGTTTGAATTTTTATTGGGAAAGATAAGATTTAATATCTAGTACTGTTTGGATACTTCTAATAGAATCATATTTGTGTACTAGCTTTAAAAAAACTGTTTTGCATTTGTGATATTGCCCATTACTATTGCATACTCAACCAATACAAAATCTTTAATTGTAGCAAGTTGTGTGCATCCCTAAGTCGTGAATTGCATAATGTGGTTCATTCTTCATGTTTTGTGCAAATCCAATATTTATAAAGTAAAATTATTTGTTCAATTTAAAAATGCGGTAGGTTTCTTGGTAAGTTTTGTATGCAAGAGAAATTATTTGTGAATGATCTAAATTTCAAGAGACTCAATTAATTCCATCCAATAATATTATTTAATCAAGCAATATAGAATCTAGTTGGCCAAAAAAAAAACAGCAATATAAAATCTAAAATTTGTGCGAAGATGTACTGTTCCCAAGTGGTGAATCTAAATAATGCAATGAAGCAAGATGGAGCTGAGGTTGATATGAGCATTTTTATTAGTAGAATTTACAACTCATGTCTTATTTATAAGATATTTTTTAACATATTTCACATAGACTCGAGAAAACTTTAAACTACATTAATTCTCTTTTAAAATATAACTTTTTAATTTTACTTATATTTCATATATATACATCTTGTAAAAAAATAGCTATTTATAATATAATAAATGAAGGATAAAATAATATATTTATGTTAAAAATTTAATGAGATGACTTATAGATATGATTAAAGAAAATCTTCTTTCTTTATCTTATAAATAAAATTAAAAGAGTATAAATAAGGCCTGGGTGATGGCTCCATGTGCATCCTCAGACCCATTTATAAATGAGAACGGACCACCCAAAGTGTAAACTTGGCCCCCGATCACGCTTCCATGTGGCATCTCCAATTCTATACGCTTCTCTTGAAAACGAAGCATCATTCAATTTGTTTAGTTATTATGATATGATTTGCGCATCTCACCTCAACTGCTGTATGTTTTTTTTTAGCACTAATGCACTTCATTGAATCCTAAATATAGAAGTCAGATAGTTATTACCCCGATTCCTATCGTAAGGTACTCTTCCGGTGCTTAGTATAGGACCCAATTATTGAGTTGGTTTTGGTCCTAAATATAAGACCCATTTCTCATATTTATCAATTTTCTCCAAATTACCCCTATGGATACTCCATCAACCATAATCAAGTAGAAGAGGGAGAGGGGGTAATAAGAAAGATGATTTTGGTGTTTTAGGAAAAACATGTCACATTTCTTATAATTACCTAACTTACCTAACTTCCTTAATCTAATCAAATTAGATAAATGGGTCTTATATTAAGGACCGGAGGAGTACTTTTTAACTCGTAAACATAGAGATCACGTGAAGGAGGAAAAAGAAAAACAGGATAGGCTGTGTAAATAAAATTTATTGAAAGTTGTATTTTTTTTTTATAAAACTTAAAATTGATTGCCTGACTTTTATTGTCAAATTCCGTTCATCAAATACATGGGTTTTGGTATTTCTTTTAGTAGGATGGGCAAGCAAGAGGCAATAAGATCAAGGGGGTGTTTGGATTATCTAAAAAATACTTCTAAAAAGTATTTTTTTCACAAATCGAAACAAACTCCTTCGTATATTTATTTTGTATGCCATAAAATACTTTTAAAACTATAATTTTGTTTCCACCCAAACACCCCCCAAACCCATGATCTGTATTATAAAAAGTCAGTTAAGTGCCACTTAACCATAGCCACTTTCATATGATATTTGATTTTTGTCTTTATTTTTTAAAAAATATTGCATTAGGGTTTATTTTGAATTTTTCTCGTAATCAAATATGAGAGTTAAAATTATGAATTTTTTTAAAAAAAATTTCAAATATTTTTTTTATGTATCAAAATTAATCATGAATCCAAAACCAAACATGATGCAATTGATCCGTGACAGGATATAAAATGATAATAGTAGTTGGATAGAGCATGAGCTGGAATTTTGGAGGAAGCACTTGAGTGCCCAACAAGAAATGCCAAGCGTTGTTATCCATTAAAAAAATAAATGCATCTTGGCTTTCCTTTTTAGGTCATATGCTTATCCTGCAAAAAAAAAAAAGCTGCTCAGCCCCACACCGCATCCACATCCTCCGCCACCGCCAATTCATTTTGCTTCCCATAAAGTTCACTTGTGGGTCTGTTCAGCACATTAGAAGAAAATATATTTTTCTATGTTCAAATATATAAAAGAAAAGGGGGGAAATGGAAGAGAATTAATTATAATAATAAAAAGGGTATGCAACCCACATGTTTCTTTCCTTCTTTTTTTTTCCCCCTCAAAATTACCCCAAATGGTAGAAAAAGAAACATAGGATCACACACACACACACACAAAATACAAAACTCCCCTAAATTTTCTGTCATGCGCAAATAACATCATAAAATAAGTCAAAGTTTAAAGTTTTTAATTAATGGTTGGAGATTATCCACAGACTTAAAAAGTTTAGGGTGTGGTTTACTATTAGGTTTTAAATGTTGAGAGAATTATTTGCGTATTATAGTATTATTTAAAGTGCAGAGATTTATATAATTTAACCTGTATTTTTCATATAATTATTATGACCCTTATAATAGTGAAATTAATTACTTTTTTCTGTGTTTTTTTATGTACATTTAAACATAAGAAGACCCCACTTTTTTCTTCCCATTAAATTACTCTCTGGTCCCATTTTTATTCTTTCAATTTTTTCCTTCATTTAAACAAAGATTTATATTGGACAAAACCTGAAAAAATAAACCATATTATGGATAAATTAAAAGTCATATGCTTATCCAACAAACTCCTTGCTTCTCTGACATGCAAAAAGCTACAACCCCACATTCTGTACCGCCTACCCAACAATTCGATTTGCTTTGGAGAAAGTTTAGTTGTATATTAAATAAGTCAATTACCAAAAAGAGGTATTTTGCTCTTACCAAAGTTTTATGGGAGAATGACATTGAGGTCCCACAGAAGCCAAAATACAGCAAAAAGGTCCCCTGAAATGTCATAATTTTTCTGAAGTCCCAAAGGGACTTAGATGCAATTTTCAGAATCTGTAAATTACTCTCTTGCCCTGCCCTAAGCCATCAGAAACGAAGAAGCAGAATTTCATTTAGGTGAGAGTTCCCACGCAATATGCTTGAGAAAGAAGACATTAGTAAAGAAGGAAGGAGCCATTGATGATGAAATATCCTCTCTATTACCATTAGTGAACTCCAAAGAGCTTTCATGTGAATCTCCACAAACTTTCAGGTGTGAAACTTTCTTTCCTCTTCTCTCCTACCTTTCTTGGCAGATTGTGCTTTTGTTTGGAAATGGGAAATCAAAAAATCGTTTTTGTGTTTTTGGGTTGCTTGTGGGTGGTTTTGGAAATGGGATTCAGAAGTTAATCAATAGAAAAGCTGTGTTTTCGGTTGGTGTGTGTTGTGATTTAAGTTGGGTGTGTAGAATGATAATGGGTGCTCTGTTTTTGGGTTGTTTTTGGGTGGTTTTCCTCTGTTCTGATGTTAGTTTAGTGGCAAAGGAAGAAAAAGATGAAGGTTAGTGAGGGTAGAAACCCTTAGCACGAAATGGGATTGTGTTGTCAATCAGGCCGCGATTGTTGTCAATGTGTGCCGCTACACTTGTCAATGTAGCCCCTTAAGTTGTCAATGACAGTTGCGTGCTGGTTGATGCAGGTTTAAGTTACTGATGGTATTTCAAAGCTTTTGTTTTTGGTTTAGAATTCAGAAGTTAATGAATGGAAAAGCTGTGTTTTTGGTTGGTGTGTGTTGTGATTTAAGTTGGGTGTGTAGAATGATAATGGGTGCTCTGTTTTTGGGTGGTTTTCCTCTGTTCTGATGTTAGTTTAGTGGCAAAGGAAGAAAAAGATGAAGGTTAGTGAGGGTAAAAACCCTTAGCACGAAATGGGATTGTGTTGTCAATCAGGCCGCGATTGTTGTCAATGTGTGCCACTACACTTGTCAATGTAGCTCCTTAAGTTGTCAATGACAGTTGCGTGCTTCTTGATGCAGGTTTAAGTTACTGATGGCGAGTACATCTGGAAAACATCCAAAATAAGAAGGTTTATCATTGTGGAAGATGCAAAGAGCCTGGACACACTGCCAAGACATGCAAGAACCCAAATCCCACCTGAGAACATAATGAAATCAACTATTTTTTGTATATGAATGTGAAGGGAATATTTTGTAAATTGGTGTGAAGGGAATTTTTTATAAATGGATACACACCAATAGTTAGTTTCTCGTAATTACATGCAACCCCTGTGTTTTTTTAGGATGGGTTGTGAAATAGGTGTAGTTTCATGTATATGAAGGTGTAAATGAAAGTTGACTATGAATTGGCATGTTAGATTCTGCTGTCATTTTAGTTGTCATTACCTGCACCCTATATTGTCATTAGACCTGTTATGACTTGTCAATAGAGCACTGTCACTTGTCAATTAATTTGCTGATGTAAGTTGTCAACAATATGAATTCAAGTTACATAACTTGTTTTAGTAACATATGATATTTTCAATCACTCTGTCATATTATATTTTTGGTTATTTGTCATATATAATCATTATTAATGAAGTGTCAATGATGGCACACTGACTTGTCGTTGGTGGCAATGTGACTTGTCAATGGTGGCATTGTGACTTGCCAATGGTGGTACACTACTTGTCGTTGGTGGCACCATGACTTGTCAATGGTGGCACACGGACTTGTCATTGGTGGCAATGTGACTTGTCAATGGTGACACTGTGACTTGCTAATGGTGGCACACTGACTTGTCGTTGGTGGCACTATGACTTGTCAATGGTGGCACACGGACTTGTTATTGGTGGCAAGATGACTTGTCAATCGTCGCACCGTGACTTATCAATGGTGGCACTGTGACTTGCCAATGGAGCACTGTGACTTGTCAATGGTAGCACTGTAACTTGCCAATAGAGCAGAGTGACTTGTTAATTGAACATAACTCTGAGTAACACCTTCTGATTAATTATATTTTAATATAAATATTACTTAACATTATAAATAAATAACACTTTCAGTTGTAAAAATTTTGAGTATCAATTGTTAATATCCACATATTCATTTGTTATGAAATTGTTATATCACTTGTCATTAACTCATGTTATATTACTTATTAATATTACGTAAATTTGTCGATATCAATAAAGATATAAAACAACAAAAATAAAAATGTGAGTTGTCCCCAAGAAATTGGTATCATAACATCTGATAACAAAGATAATAATATTATAAACATAATTTGATCAGTTTGTTACAAAAAGACCTATTGACCATTAAGCTATTGCCACTCATGGCTCACACCCTTAGGTGCCACTCATGGCTCACACCCTTAGCTGATTTTATTATGTTCTCAGGTGGGATTTGGGTTCTTGCATGTCTTGGCAGTGTGTCCAGGCTCTTTGCATCTTCCACAATGATAAACCTTCTTATTTTGGATGTTTTCCAGACGTACTCGCCATCAGTAACTTAAACCTGCATCAAGAAGCACGCAACTGTCATTGACAACTTAAGGAGCTACATTGACAAGTGTAGCGGCACACATTGACAACAATCGCGGCCTGATTGACAACACAATCCCATTTCGTGCTAAGGGTTTCTACCCTCACTAACCTTCATCTTTTTCTTCCTTTGCCACTAAACTAACATCAGAACAGAGGAAAACCACCCAAAAACAACCCAAAAACAGAGCACCCATTATCATTCTATACACCCAACTTAAATCACAACACACACCAACCAAAAACACAGCTTTTCCATTCATTAACTTCTGAATCCTAAACCAAAAACAAAAGTTTTGAAATACCATCAGTAACTTAAACCTGCATCAACCAGCACGCAACTGTCATTGACAACTTAAGGGGCTACATTGACAAGTGTAGCGGCACACATTGACAACAATCGCGGCCTGATTGACAACACAATCCCATTTCGTGCTAAGGGTTTCTACCCTCACTAACCTTCATCTTTTTCTTCCTTTGCCACTAAACTAACATCAGAACAGAGGAAAACCACCCAAAAACAACCCAAAAACAGAGCACCCATTATCATTCTACACACCCAACTTAAATCACAACACACACCAACCGAAAACACAGCTTTTCTATTGATTAACTTCTGAATCCCATTTCCAAAACCACCCACAAGCAACCCAAAAACACAAAAACGATTTTTTGATTTCCCATTTCCAAACAAAAGCACAATCTGTCAAGAAAGGTAGGAGAGAAGAGGAAAGAAAGTTTCACACCTGAAAGTTTGTGGAGATTCACATGGAAGCTCTTTGGAGTTCACTAATGGTAATAGAGAGGATATTTCATCATCAATGGCTCCTTCCCTCTTTCCCAATGTCTTCTTTCTCAAGCATATTGCGTGGGAACTCTCACCCAAATGAAATTCTGCTTCTTCGTTTCTGATGGCTTAGGGCAGGGCAAGAGAGTAATTTACAGATTCTGAAAATTGCATCTAAGTCCCTTTGGGACTTCAGAAAAATTATGACATTTCAGGGGACCTTTTTGCTGTATTTTGGCTTCTGTGGGACCTCAATGTCATTCTCCCAAGTTTTATTCTCTTTTTGAAAATGCAGAACACTGTAATCTCACTCAGTTTTATAAATGTGTTTTTCAATTTTCAAATGTTCTTTATTCCCATCCAATAATGCTTTTCAAATTTACCTTCCATTTTTCCCAACCTATATATTCTTACGGGTTTTGGACTCTTTTTTTTTTGTTGAATCCAAAATATCCACTAATGATTAACTCTTTCATAATGTATATCCATTAAGGATTTTAGTGCTGGCAACGAGTCCCTCTTCAAATACACCGTTAGGGATTAAATTCCTAGTTAGATATTTAAGAAACACAGTTAAATATTATTTTGATTTTGAACTTTTTAGCTTGTAGGGATTTACATTAATGGCAAAAAGGAAATAGATTATAAATTCAAAACTTCAAAATGTTTAATTACCTTGAAATTTAATATGCATAACCGTTTCAAACTAAACTAATACAAGAAATAGATAATTTAATTTACAAGAATGAATAAAATCGAGTTCATAATTTATTAAAAAATGCGTTTATACACCATTTAATTAGTTGCAATAACAATTATTTTATATGAAAATATTTTAATATATACAATTAATAAGAATAATTTAAGAAAAAAACCATATATTTAGAAAATAAGAGTCTGATATTTCGGGTAAAAACAAGCTTATTAATTAAATTCTCTACTTAACATCAAAAGCTGTAATAATTACATTTTAGGAGTGATTTTTTAAAATTTTCCTTTTAAAGATTAAGAATAATTTGAAAAGAAATGTTTATATGAAAAAAGAAAACAATTCATTCAAAAAAAAAAAGGAACAGGAAAACAAAAATGGAGCCGAATTTAAGGAAGGTTCGAAGCTTCGGAATCCCCCTGCATTTCGAAGGACGTACACGAAACGAATCTTCACTCTTCAATCTTCTGACTCGCCATTAAAACTTTTGGCTGTGTTGTTCTCTTCTCTAGAAGAGCACTGTAAATTCGATACCTTGTCATCTTTCTACTCTTTCTGGAATCATATCATTTTGCATGCACACCAAGCCACTGGGTCTCGTCGATTAATTGAATCCGAGAAACCAAAGGAAATTTCTGGGTTGCTGTCCGCTACAAACTCAAATCAGAGTCTTTTCTTATGCTTAATTTTCGGTTATTCAGCTTCCGGGAGTTCAAAATGGGTTTTCTGGCAGTTTTCTCGAAGCGGGTCTTCGCTTGTTCTAGTTGACAAATTCGTGTGTTCAACGGTGAACTCAATCTACAATGGATGTGCATTTAGATTTTGACTGATATGCAGATTATGAATCTCGGTCGGGGGAATTTAGTTGGGATTAGCTTGTAGTGTGAAATTAGGAGCCACAGTCACTTCTTTTGTGGAGGAATTCCAAGTTCATTATGTGCCAGTATTGTTAGGTTTTGGTGATTCTTCTGGTACTGCATGTTCATTGTGTGATTGTGGTTCTGTCTTACAATGTCTGGAGGTACACCGGTTGGTGGAGGAGGGTTTATGAGACAGAGACACAGCCAGGGGTACGCAAGCAGTGGCGATGACCTTGAAGACGATGCATGCTCGAGACTTCGTCCTTTTTCTCCTGCAAGCTTTGAAGAAGAAAGAAGAACGTGGATCGAGATTTTGGAAAATTTTCTTTGGATTGCTTCCGCGGCTTTAATCGTATACTTCGGCGATCGTGATTCCAATTTGATTTACCTCTTGTTTCATGACGAACGAATCAAAAGGTAACCCCGATTTTCTTAGCTTTTCATTTCTTTAAATTTTGGATTTTTGTTAACTCATTTAGTCTGAACGGATTCTTTCCTTTGCATCATATTTTTTCTTCTTATTTTTTTAGTCTTATGGCAACTTTTTGTTTGGTCTATCAAAGCAAATCTGGGAACCTCCGGTTATTAACATGCATAATGGTGTGAAATGTAAACATCCGTAAGTTGAGTAAAAATTGAGTTAAGACGTCATCTTGTTACTACTTTGGTTTTATTATTGAAATATTTGTTATCTATAGAAAACAACTTGTGCATTATTGTTTTACAAAAGTTGGTCTCTGATACGTTGCATTGGGTTAGTAACAGAAATAAGTAGTAGTTAGAAAAGTAACAGAAAGAATAACCCATTTAATCATTCTCTCTCTCTCTCTCTCTCTCTCTCTCTCTCTCTCTCTCTCGCATATGGCATCAGCCTATGTGATAGTTTGTAAGGTGAAGGTTAACTGTTACCACTAAAATTGCCGAAGAAGAGATGTTGAAAATGTGAACTAAATTGGCTTAGATTAGAGTTTGATAAAGACTTGCAGCTTCAAAAGTGTTCATTAGCTGTTGAAGTTCTTGACGATAATGGCATTTACCATTTGCAGAGTATGAACATAATGCGCAGGGATCTAGGTCACTGTGTTTCTATCTTTGAGCACCCTTTCATGTACAATTTCATTAACATCACTTGAAGCTCTATGCGGTTAGTTATGAATGTGTGGAAATGATAGGGAGGTTGTAGGTTCCTTATCTAGCATGGTGCAGTAGGTTAAACCTTTTACCTGTTGAAAGAGGGAGGTTTGTAGGATGAGATCTGTCTGGCAATTAATTAAGAAAGCTTTAGAATTAGATTGTTTCAATTATTTTATCCGTTACCTACTGACTTAAATGAAATCTTTGTTTCTTGTAACAGTGTCTTGTATCGACTGTACCTATTAGTTGTTGGTATTAATAAGATTTAGCCGGGAATCCCATTATATCTACAGCATGTTCTGGGTTCTAATTTTATTTTGCCTTGTCTCATTGACTAAGATTATGACTTGCATGTGCTTCCCACAAGTTCAAGAATCAAGAAGTCATTGGAAGGCAGATTTCGTGTCAGAAACCAAACTCTGTTAATTACAGGAAACTGTACTAACAACTAACACAAAAAAGAGCCTATTTTTAAAATATACCTACTTGTTTTAGTTGGACAGAAAATTTCACGCTTTGTAAATGAATTTTTCACTCAATCTATCTCTCTCTAGCTATAGAAAACAAAGCGTGTTTGATGATTCGTAAGATGATTATAGTTGACATATGATTATACCTTTTTCAGGACCTCTAAATTTGAAACAGCTAGGGCATTTGCTGTAGTCTTAGTTGATGCTGATTCTAACTGAATGTAATTCTTGAGTTACTTAATCACTGTCACAGTATTTGAAATCTCCTGAATTTTATTGCAGACTGCCTATGTATCTTGGAATGATAGGTATTGGACTAAATGCACTGGTTTTCATATATACAAGCATCTTGGCATGGAGTGTTAAGAGATTTGATGAAAAATGGGGACTAAAAAAATGGGAAGTAACAAGTGTCGCTGCTTTACCATTCGTTACTGCATTTGGACTCGTCTCTTTTTGCTCGTAAGAAACTGTAATCTCTTCTCTTTTTCATTTTCAATGTATGGTATGTCTAAATACAACTCCATTTTGCTGACACGTTATTCTTCCTCCTTACAGATTCACCTTTGCATTGTGGCCAATATGGAGCTTCCTGACACTTCCTCTTCTGGTAGTTATATTTATAAACAGATTCGTCTTACTTTTTGTGTCTGTGTTTTACCTTTATCTCCTACTTGGTTTTCTTTGCTTCCAAATGGTAATGTTGGGATTACAACTTGCTGATTTTTATGTTCTGCAGTTCACGTTATTTATGGCTTGCATGGTTATAACCCCCTACCTCATAATTGGGAAGTTCCACCCTTGCTATGACGAGCTCCGTACCGATTAAGCCTCATACGATTCAAGCGAGGAATAGTGCTGACTTGCATGAAGGGTTACTAAGTTCTAACCCCCATCATTGATCGGTAGTCATGGTGATGTAGAGTGAATTTCTTTCTATATTCTGATGTATTCTGTGCAGTTACATGCCATGTTTTCCCAAAATTGGTCACAGCACTGAGAGCCAGCATTCCTTTCTTCTTTTTCCCCGGGAAAAAAAAAAAAGACTTGCGATCACATAAAACCCCAAATCCTATGTAATCACGATCTGTTGGTGAATGATACGCAAGAAGAGCTGGCTGTGAATAGAGCGTAATGGTGTTATATGATCTATATAGCCGATCCTGTTTAATGAGATGAGGATTGTTGTTGCAAATTGCATTATATGTTTTGCTAGTCATTTTGTTGCTAAATACTCTTCGTTTTGTTTACACACTGCACCTTTTAAAAAGGACAGGACCTCAATATGTGGGTTTAAGAATTTTTGGGCTACTGGGGCCTTCCATTGTTTCCATCTTGTTCATTAGCCAGAATTGCTTTGAAAACCAATGCTATTTTGATTTTATTATTATTTATTTGTTTATTTGTTTTTTTTATTGGCTCTCACTTTTAATTAAAGGATTTATCAAGGTTGCAGATTAATATGGATTGAGACTTACCTCTCACTTTAACTAAAGGATTTATCAAGAGTTCATAATATATTATCTTAGACTGAACCAAGCCAAGCAAGACTATAAATGGTGACAAAACTTTGTCACCAAGTATTTAGCATTGTTGTATTTTCAGAACTCAAACGAGAGCTCTGGTTAAATTGGTACAATCTTTTGTGAGCTGAAACATGTGTTTGGTAGTAAACCAATGTTATTAAATTAAACCAATCATTCAACTAATGGAAATTATTAGACTATCAGGTCAATAAGAAAGGGCAACTCAATCAAAATTTGTTTTAGGTTTATAATTCAGATTTGTACTTTTTTAAAATCCGTTATTCAGCTTATTGGTTTTTGGGTGAGTTAAAATTTACCTTAAATCAACTCAGCAGTTTTTTCCCTTTTGGGATGGGATTGTTGGTGGTGATCTAATTTTCATTTTCATTACCTTAGGTCCAATTCTGAATTTAAAATTAATTTGTTGGAATTTAGATATTGGTCTCCTGTTAGTGGGTTAGCCCATTCCGATATGCCCATATATAACTAGTTAATAAGTTATTGAATTATTTTAATCCCATTGTTTTTTTAAAAAATTTTAAAAAACAAAGGGATTCAAAATTTAAAATAATGGAATAAAGTTATTGTGATGTGGGAATTGAAAGGGATCTCACCGTCTTGAAACTTTCAACTTTCATTCTTGTCAATTCACTCTCACTTTGTCACATTTTCCAGGAGAAAATTCTGCCCTCATTTGTGGTCATCCTTCCGTGAACACAGAAATTAGTTCTCATTGTGATTCCAGTCAATTCCACGTGGAAGCAAGTTTTGATAAAAATCTCCTTAAAAACAAAGGAGACATAAGAACTAGGATGTCAAGTACTTCTTCCGTTCTTTATTATAAGAAACATTTGATGCTTATGACATGTTCTCATATATAAGAGACACTCAAAAGTTGTCTCTATTTTTTTGTATTGATTTCCTATTTTACCCTTATTTATTTTGTCTCCAACTCATACTCTCTTTTCCTCCCACTTCTCTTTCTTTTAATAATTTAATTGTTCTCTCTCATACTCTCTCCTTATTAATGGGGGCATTATTGAAAAAAACATTATACTTTTTACGTATTAATTGTCCTCAACTAATTTTAACTGTTTTTTTATCAACGTAATTTGGTTATTTGTCTCTTATAATAAGGAACGGAGGGAGTAATAAATTTCCCCACGCCGCCCTACTTGAAATATTACAGACCTAAATGTCATTTAATAAATAAAAAAATATCTCTGTCTCAACCAATAATTTCAAGTTCATTAATTGAACAATTCTGATTGACGATGAAAAATCTTACTCATGCAATAAATGTTGAAAATGGCTTTATTATCAAGTAGATATGCTTTTCCTTACTTGGTTAATGAGAGGAAAGCAAAAGAGAATCTGAGGCCCACTGGAAAATAAAGGCCTTTGATATGCATGTCTCTAGTCCCCAAGGTGGAGAAGCGCTTCTTTCAAATCCAACCACATCTTTTGGCTAAAAATAAATAAAGGAAAAACAGAGAAGAAATGAAGAAAGAAAATTAAAAGATGTTCATCAATGTCAATATTAATGTTACCATCTTTAGTAAATTGTTTTTCCCAAGACAATATAAAAAGTAATATTTTGGAATATGGATTAACCATTAAAATGATTAAGGCATGGGTTTACAATTCCATGATTAGACTGACGGTGAGATCATGATCAAATTATCTATAATTAGGGGTGATAAAATGGGTTGATCCATCAGTTACAAGCTACCCCGCCTCGGGCTCAAGATTATGAGAGCCAATTCTAGAAGCACCACCTCCTAACGAGTTTACATTTGGCCAACCCACCCTGTTAAGGGAGCCCTCCAACCTCCATTTTTTTAAAAGAAATTTTTTTACACATATATTTAAAATTTTTTAAATTAAAGTATAAATTTTTATAAACCAAATTCCTCTTATTCTTAGATTTTCATATAATTATATAATTAAATTATTTTCAAAAGTTGAAATATAAACATATAATTTATTGTTAATAGTTATTTTATTAGTATAAAGACGGTAAAACAATAAAAAAAAAGAAATCAAATTTAGAATCAAAGTCTCTAATAAAATAAAAAGCTATATGTAAATTAAATGAAAATTATAAAACTTTTTCTTATTAAAATAAAAATAAACTTGCAAGAAAAATTAATTAAAAAAGGGCTTGCGGGCTAGCCTGTGATGGATTGGAGGTTGGTGGGTACAGGCTAAAAAAATCGTATCAAAATAGTCTCTATTTTTTCAACCCAATCCACCACCTTATGGGAGGTTGGCAGGTAAACCTACATATTACCAGCTCTATTTATAATCAAATTAATATATTTTTTTTTTTTGGAAGTAGGGCTTAACTTTGTAAAAGTATACAAGTTCGTGGGTTGATAATTAAGAACTTTTGAGAGACAAATTACAACAAAATTAAAATGTTGTTTGAAAAGAAAATTATAGATCAATAGTTGGGAGAACCTAAATGAAAAATATATCCACATATAAAGAAATAAGTTTAAGGAATCAACAAAACAAAAGAAACGATCAAAGCAAAAGGAAGGAAGGAAGAATGAAATGTTGATAGGGTTGGTCAATAAGCACTTTTAAGAGGGAACTTACAATTAAATTAAAAAAAGTATTACTTAAAAAGAAATCAATACAAAAATGGTCACTACAATTTAAAACAAAAAATGGCCGTTTTGACTAGGTTCTTATAATCTTAAAAAGTATGATTTATTTCTCATATATTGTACTTGAGCTCAGCTCATATAATATAAAATTTAAAACAAAAAATTATTTAAAAATGTTGGACAATAAAATTCATTTCCCAAATTTTACGTAATGGAAAAGTTTTATCCAATCATTAATATCAAACAATTATCAGTATAAATATAAAATTTATAAAACCGTACCTTATTTACAAGTCATAGACAATACTACTTCCAGTTTTTAATATAATCGTCAGTTTGACTTTTAATTTGGTCTTAAATACAAGACTCTAATTTATTTTGTCTTTCATATATATCAAAATTTTTTCAAAGTAATCCTTATAATAATTGCATATGTTAAATATTATATCATAAATAGTTTTAACTAGTACACATGATTAGTAAAAATATTTCAAGAAAGACAATATTTATTTATTATAAATAACTAGTTTAACTACTTTTTTAGTCTTTCTAAATTAGTTAACTAGATCTTATATTAGAGATCTAGTAGTATTATTTTGGGCCGCCATGCATGAGTTATGCATTCCCTTTGGGGTAAAAAAAACGAAAAGTGACTTCAATCGACATTCTCTCAGATCATTGGCTGTTCATGTCGTCATTTGTACACACAGAATTGTAAGGGGAAAAATAAAAAATAAAAACCACTATTTGGTTTCTAATTAATTATAAAAAATATTTTAATTTTAAAAAATTCTTTGATTCTGACATTGTTAATCTCAGATGATAATTTTTTCTAATATTTATTTCTATTTTAAAAATCAAATTTAATATAATAACATTTGATAAGATTTTGTCAATATTTAAAATTTCAATATTGGCATTTGTTTTAACCATGTAAATTTGAGAATTAAAAAAACTGAAAATTCATTTTATACAATTAAGTGAGAAAATGAGACCTTGTGTAAAGCTAAAGGATTAAAGATATACTTTTGCTAATCTATTGTCATATTTAAGAAGCATAGTTATTTATGCACTTAAAAAGTTAAAAATTAAAAAAGATTAAATTTTAAAAATAAATTTAATATTTATTAATAATTATGTTCAAACTTTTTGCTTACATGATTAGTGTTTGAATAATTGATTATTCTACCATGTTCTCACCCCACTTATCAAGCAAGTATAAATGAAATGGACAAAGTGGTTGTGTCAAGAGGGCACGTAAGAAATCTCAAGATTAGAGATTTGATTTTAAAGTCACTATTTTAAGTAAACTAGGTGGGTCCATGTGGATTTAACTTAGTTTTAAAAAAATCAGTTTGTCATTGCAAAAATTTTATTTATTATAAATTTATATATTATAATATATATCAATTTTATTATTTTTGGCATTATACTTGAGCCTGAGGCCTCATGACTGATGCAACTTGTAGTTCACATGTCATAATTAATAATTTGATGAAATGTGGTAAAGTCAAGAACAAGCAGCCAAGGTGTTCAGGTATGTTAATACTCATAATCCACATGTCCTCTCCAAGGGGTCAAGTGTATAAACTTACTGCATTATGATGAGGATTTGTTGAGATTTGATTAATTTGATAATTAACATCTTAATTGATTCTTTTATGTGATTTGAATTTTTTGAGCAATGGATCATATTTTCATGAAAAAAATTAAGGAGAATTTATACACTTAGCCTCACATATTTTAGATATTTGGTTCCAATTCAATTAACACTTGTGAATTTTTTTTTTATATTACTTATTGCATGTCAATCTCTTGCTATTAATATTAATAATAGTAATTAGTGATACTTTAAGAGTCACTCTTTTGTTTTTTTTTTTTAACTTGATTGAATAAAAGTATATCAAGTATTAAGACTAAGAACTTAAATCTTTCCTAAATTTAAAAGTGAAAAAAATGTAGTATAATTTTCTTAAGAATAACTACATATATTGAAACTTTATGAATAACATTATATAATTTTAAGAGAATTTTAGAGACATTTTTTATGATTCAACTTATTAGTCCTGAGTGTACACTGATGTTAACAAAGATTCTATTTTTGACCCTGAAAATTTATTTTATTATGATCTAATATTTATATTTAAAATTTATAATTAAGTCCTTATCATGCATGAATTCTTCAGTATATAAAAATTTGTAAATATTTAATTTCATTAGCATAATTAACTTTATGTTATTTTAATACATTGAATTTATATATATATATATATATATATCTTATGTACTTCTTCTAGTACTATTTATAAGTTTCAAATTTGGAAATGGGTGTTCTTTATTTTACAAGCTTTAATTTAAAGTTTGTTTTAACATTTAACATGTTTCCATTCTTGCCTTTAATTATTGAGTCTCTCTCATTTACATACTCTTTCTTATCACGTTTCTCTACACAATTTTTTTTTATCATTTTTCTAATTTATTATGAGGGTATATTTAGAAAAAAAATATTTTTAATCTATTTATCACTTTTAATTAATTTTAACTAATTATTTGTTATCTATGAAATAGTTATTAGGGAGGATGGTAATAAGAGCAGTAAACACAAAATTAATCTTACTTTATAAAATATTTAAATTATAAAAAAATTAAATTTATAAGGGCCACATATGTAATTCTAGGCCAAGAACTGTGCGGGGGAATTATTAGCTTCGAAGAATCCATTGATTTCACACCTTTTAAAGATCAAACCATAAAAGGGGTTTTTATTTTTTTTCAATAAACTATTTATACATTCTCTTCTACTTTATTTAACTGTTTATAAAAGTATATGAAGCCGATTTGTCTCAAACTTTTTTGCATGAAGGCGACGGAGTGGGTCCATCCATTACGTCATGTAAGTGGAAATAATGATTATTAATTTCATTAGGGCGTGAAGAATTATTAAATACTTTAAGACATCATATTATTTTATCAACTAATTTCTTACTAAAAATAGTTTACATTAAATAAATTAGTAATTTAATCTTTTGTGCAATTTTTTATAATTATTTTTTATTTTATATTTTGATATTTGAACTGTTTTTATTATTTTGATTGAAAAGTATGTGAATAATATAATATTCATAACATGTAATATTCTTTCTGAAAAAAGAAAAGGTGATTTTATTGTCTGCTTAATGGTGATGGAGCTGGAAAGGTCAGTTTTTCCTTGTATCAAATACAGAGAAAGATGTTGTTTGGCCAAAAAAAAAATTTACTTGGCTTTTTATATATTTTAAAAGTACGTTGCTTGATATCGGTATTATTTTATACAATCAGTAACAAAGAATATGAAGAAATAAAACCATCATAAATCTCATCAAAAAATAAAAAATAAAATAAAACCATCATAGAATAAGCTACTTGGCTTGCTTATTAACATCACGGCTCATCATCAATTAAAAAATCCATTAAATTCATGAATATAATTTTAGGTGTTTAATCAAATTTATTAGAAAATTTTTTTAAGACATCCCTCAATGAAGAATCATCACTAATAAATATTAACCATTATATTAACATTAATATATAATAATACTATATTTGATCATTATTATAAGAGTTAGATAATTAATTCATGAATATTAAAAAATTAGTTCAATTGGTTATTAGTAACACATGTGTGTTGGATTTCTCAAGCCACCATCTTTAATTATATACATCAAAATTATTTCTTGGTAAGAACTTTCTTAATATGTAGAATCAATAAGGATATACTTGAAAAAAATATAAATTTGAGAGATAAAATAAATTAAAATCTTATATTTAAAATTAAATATAATTTTTAATTCACCTTTATATTAAGTAGCAAATATTTATTTAAAAAAAGGGGCTAAAGATAGTATTAGAATAAATAGGAATATTTATAAATTCTGAGAAATTTATTGTTTTAGATTTTGTGAAGTACAGGGGACCCATATAATTGATTTGAAAGACAATATTGCTCCAAGTGGTGTAAGAAGTGTTGAACAATGCAGCTACTAAAAACAGGTGAAATGTGGATGTAACTTATTTTCAGGAAAATGCAGCTCATAATAATTATAATGAAATGTATTTTCACCATATAAAACCAACCACACTATACGGCATTGTCATCCATATTATTTGAGACAAAGTTTGAAGTCAAACAAGTAATAAATTAAAACCACAACAATGGCACAAAGCATACCTAAAAACATGGACCAATATGCTCAAGAATGTTTCATTAAAAAAAAAAAATGCGGGTACTAAATATAAAACTTAGATAATTAATTTATGAACACTAAGAAAAATAGTTTAGTTAGTTATTTATAAAAAAAAATTGTTATTAATTTTCCTAAGATGTCCCCCTCTAATCATTTGCAATTGAAATTACCCTATATGAAAATTTTTTGTTAATATATGCAATCAATAAAAATAGTTTGGGGAAATTATAAATTTAGAGAACAAAATTAGAATCTTATATTTAAAATTGAAACAAATTTCTCAATTAATTTTTACATTGGATTAAGATACAAATTTGTTTAGAAAGTTTTCAATTAGAAGCGCTAGACACTTAAAAGTTTTTTTGTGTGCAAATTTATGCCCCCTGCTGTAAAAAATATCAACGGCCAAGATTATTATTTTAATAATTAACATTAGTTTTTTTAATGGTAGAGAATAATATTGTCATAATTTTAAATTTTTGAGACAAGTTTGCGTCTAAAAAAGCTTTCAGATGCTTAGCACGTATCAGTGAAAACTTTTGAAGCAAATTTATACTTTAATCTTTTTACATTCAAGATGCAAGTATGCATTAGGAATGATAAGTGATAACACATCTAATTGTCATAAAGTGGTCCATTCACTTCGTAAATTGACTTGTAAATCAAGTGCTTTCCCAACCGAATACTTATGACAAGTTACTTGCATTTATTATATTAAATTTTTCAATTACAGATGGTTATATGTCATGTTTTAAAAATATTATTATTAAACTATAAGCATGTATAAAAAAAAAAATATACATGACTATTTGTGATTGTGATTGGAAAACTTTTCATATAGATATAAAGGACTTGATATAAATATTTTTTTTCCAAATACATAAATTGAATATTTTGACTACCATGATTTATTCAAATAAATATTCCAATACATTTCAACAAAGTGTTAGATTAATAATTGGAGCACTATAATTACATTTGACTTTGAATTAATGTTAGTAGTTAATAACAAAATTTTCTAACAAGAGTAATTAGGCATCACTATTCCAAACCCTTACGTTGGATAAGTGTTGATTCAACTCAGTTTTTTTGACCACACCCCCCCCCCCCACGAACACGCATTAATGAAAGGCACAATATTCAATCGGTCATTTGTGTTTATTTGAAAAATATACTCTTTTCAATGCTGAGAATAAGAAATTAGATAACTAATTTATACAAATTATAAAATCAAATTAATTATTTATTTATTTGTAAATAAGTATGTGTTGATTTTTTTAAAATATTTTTTAGTTATTTTTATTAAAAATTATCTCAATTGATAAAAACCTCATTTAATATGAGCAAATCATAATGATAGTTTTAAAAAAATAATTATAATTTTTTTAAAAAACATACATTGAGATTTTACGTTTAATATTAAAACAAATTTTTAAACTAATTTTTATATTTAAGATCAGAAAGGACCATAACAAATTATAACTTATTGTTTTGCTGTGTACACTCCTACTCGTACTTTCAACACTTGCTTTGACAAAATGACAATTAACAATAAATTCCATAAAACCAAAGTCATATTTGTGCCTATGAATCAATACTATAGGAAACACGCAAGTGAACAGAGTCAATTTCTTGGCCAGTCAGAAATCACTTTGCATTAATAGAATATTATAATATTATCGATAATATATTAAAATATATCACTAGTAAGAATGAACAAGAGATAGTAAGATTGCCGGTCAAAAAAAAAAAAAAAAGAGATAGTAAGAAGAAATGATGAAAAATTAAATAATTTATATAATATTTATAGCATTATTGTCATAGCCATTTAATATTTTGTTATTAGCATTATATATATATATATATATATTAAATTCAAGATATGATAATCACTTATTGTTCTATTCATGCATATTACTATTTTCTAAGAATCACTTAACACGCTTATTAAATATATTTTTTTCAGAACAAACAGAAGTGGAATGAAGAAACAGTATAAAGAAGAAATAAGGAATAGGGGACTGGGTAGTAATTTGAATTTGAAATTAGTCATTCTTATATTTTTGTCTAATTTCAAAAAAGAAATATAAAAATGAGGGGATTTTTTTTTTTCAAAGCATGGTTACGGAATCAATAATTTGGTAGACAAATAAACCTCTTTTAAAGGTTGATATTGAGTCTTGAGAAAAGGCAGTATAAACCGAAAGAGAGTGGAAGTCAAATCAAAATAGATGTAACGCACTTTTATATGGTGCACATTTACTTTTAGAAAATTTTAATGGTTTGAAATTTTTTTCCCACTTAAATATTATTGTATTTTGCATTCGTTTAAGCAAGACATTATATTTTAATAGCTAATAAACTATATTACTTCCGGTCTTAAATATAAGACTCTAATATATTTTTCTCTCATATTTATTTATTTTTTCAAGATAGTTTTTTTAATAATAATAGTTCTAACTAACAACTTGATTAGTAAGGATATTTTAGAAAAGACAACACCTATTTATTACTAATAACTAACTTAACATGTTTTCTTAATCTACTCAAATGAGTTAACTAGCTTTTATATTTAGGATCGGAAGTAGTATTACCTTTTATGTTATTTTTTTAATATGTCCGACATGACAATTTTCATATAATAATGATAATATTGTAGTTGATAAGGAAAAAAAAAAAAAAAGAAAATACAGGTAAAACCATAAAACTGCATCTTTTCTCTTTTAATTTTAAATAAAATTTTGTTTTAGTTTTTTAATTTTATAAAGTATGTTTTTCAATTTTTAAAACTAATATCATTAAAACTTCAAATGTTAACAAAATATCCTTTCTTCATTTTTTTTAGTAGAGTTTGAATTAATTTAATGTGTAATAAATGTGGTATTTGACATTGAAGGGAGAAGCAATCAGTGAATGAGGATGAGGCTAAGGAAGGAAGCTGCATCCACGAGACATGAGAGTTTTTGGTTAGGAGGTCATCCTGTACCTGTAGAGTGAAAACGCAAACAAACAAGGGCTATCTTCCAACCCAACTTGTGAAATGTTCTTACTTTTGTCCAATCAGCAACCACCGAGGTGTCATCATTCCTTCTCTCCTCCTTTAATGGTTTAGGTTTCTTTCTTTGCTTTTTTTCTCTCTCTCTCTTCTTTCAACACGCTCTTGTGCTTGGTAGGTTGTGCCGTTGGCTCATGGGCCCGAAACTCCACTTAAGTTTAATGGTCTCTCGCATATGGCGTCTTCCTTCTTTGCTTCTGTTCCCTTTACGTCTTTCTGTGCTTCTTCGTTTTGCTCCTCAATTTCGAACTGTCTTGCTTTGATTTAGGCTTCTGGGTCTTCAATTTCTCCCTCATGGCCAGTGGCTCTTGAGATTTCTTTGTGGGGATTTTTGCTTTTCGGAATTGGGTTGCGTTGTGTCAAGCCCTTTTGACGCAGCTCCTTGTGAGGTTATCTCGTCCTGCCCACGCATTTGAAGAGATCGGGAAATCTTCTTTCAGGGACATAATTCGAATTTACGCTTTTGAAATATCAACTTTTTATTTTGTTATAAAAGCGAGCTAAGAAAGTTCGGTTATGTCTGGAACTTGGTTCTCTGGAAATTCGCTCTGAGCATGGTGTTTGGGCGGCATATTACTTGATTTTGGAAGTGAGACTTTAATACGTTCGTCTGGGAAGCACTGGGGCGCAGAAGATGGACAGAGTTCTTCAACCTCCTCTGGTAATTTGGTTAATCGTTCTTCTTAGAGTTTCTCTTTCGTATTTATATCTAATATCTTCTTTGGTTGAGGTGTTGATGCTCGGTTTTGTGGTTCTGATGCCTTTTACTGTCGTTTCTTCGGAGCTGATGGGACTTCAAGTCTGGTTAAGTGTGTCCCTCTTGATGCTTCGTGATCATTATGGTTGGAATTTTGCCCTAATTTATCGTTTTTAATTTATAAGAGAGTTTGCGGGGATGGGAGGAAGACTTCTGGGGTCAATGCTTGAAGATCCTTGACTGCCATTATTAATTGGAATTTCTTCTGTTACCTTGTAGATGTTGCCTTTAGATATTTTACTGAGCTTCCCCTACACTTTATCTTCGTTGCCTAGAATTTTAGGAATGATGTTGCTATGAACAGTTGTCTAATGCCAGATGATGATATTAGGGAGCTGCCTCAATGTCTAAATAGGGTGTTGAGAATGAGACAATCTTTTGCGTAATCCCTATGCCTAAATCACAGTTACATGAGATCTCTTGTGGCTTTTCACTTTCAGGTACTGTTTAGTACGTGGGAATCTTAATTTCACAAGCACCTGGAATGTTATTCATGAGATGTTTGAATATGTAGTAATCTGTGAGAAATTATCGGGACTATGAAAAATTATGATAGCCACATGCCAAGTTCCATCCCAACGATAAGTGATTATTTTGGCATCCCCAATTATTGGGATTATTGGACACAAGTGAAAAATAGGAGGGATTAAGATAGATTGGGCTACTAAGATGGCCCAGCGAGTTTTAAGCTTTAGATCTGGGTATACTGTGACCATATTCTATTTACATGTGATTGATGCAGGTACCATTACATAAGAACCTCCTCAAATGCCTGATTATGATTAAACCCATGTTGGTCAAATTTTCTCGTAATTTTCATCTAGCTGATTTGTGTCTAAATCTGTGATATTGCTTCCGCCTTTAGATCATCCAGTTATAAGTATATAAAGTGCTCTAACTGCTGCGTCTCAGAATTGTTTGTATTTCATGCTGAGATGCTGATGATATCTCATGTTGATGTCATATATTCCATTAGAAAATAAAGTGTTCAAGTTGATTTCAGTTTTTCGTTGAGAAAGTAGCTAAAAGAAGTTTCTTTCACATCTGATTGTGCAGGTTGATACAACAGCATGTTTATGCAGGGTAGATACGGGCTTAAAAACTGTTGCTGGAGCAAAGAAGTATGTCCCTGGAACGAAGCTCTGCCTTCAGCCTGACATTAAACCATCCATTCACCCAACTAGAAGCAAGCCATCACGTGGTGACAGAAGCCGTAATCAATCCCCTTTACTTCCTGGACTCCCTGATGATCTTGCCATTGCTTGCCTAATTCGGGTTCCAAGGGTGGAACACCGGAAACTCCGATTAGTCTGCCGAAGATGGTACCGTCTCCTGGCTGGTAATTTCTTTTACTCACTCCGAAAGAGTCTTGGAATTGCAGAAGAATGGATATATGTCATTAAGAGAGATCGAGATGGCAAAATCTCATGGCATGCTTTTGATCCTGTATACCAACTATGGCAACCCCTCCCTCCCATTCCCAAGGAATATTCTGAAGCTCTTGGTTTTGGTTGTGCTGTTCTCAGTGGCTGTCACTTATACTTGTTTGGTGGCAAGGATCCACACAAGGGATCCATGAGACGTGTCATCTTTTATAGTGCTAGGACCAATAAATGGCACCGTGCTCCAGATATGCTTCGCAGGCGACACTTTTTTGGCTCATGTGTCATAAATAATTGTTTGTATGTGGCTGGTGGGGAGAATGAAGGAGTACACCGGTCATTGCGATCAGCCGAAGTTTATGACCCCAACAAGAATCGGTGGTCTTTTATCTCAGATATGAGTACCGCGATGGTTCCTTTCATAGGAGTTGTGTATGAGGGGAAGTGGTACCTGAAGGGACTTGGTTCTCATCGGCAGGTTCTGAGTGAGGTCTACCAGCCAGAGTCTGATAGCTGGTGCCCTGTTTTTGACGGAATGGTCACTGGCTGGAGGAACCCAAGTACTGCCCTCAACGGACAGCTCTATGCTTTAGACTGCAAGGATGGCTGCAAACTTAGGGTTTATGATGAGGTGTCTGATTCATGGAGCAAGCATATTGACAGTAAAATACATTTGGGGAACTCACGGGCTATGGAGGCAGCTGCTCTTGTTCCGCTCAACGGCAAGCTTTGTATCATCAGGAACAATATGAGCATTTCTCTGGTTGATGTTTCCAAATTTGAAGATTTGAGAGGATCATCAGCTGAACACTTGTGGGAAACTATTGCAGGAAAGGGACAGTTCAAGTCTTTTGTAACAAATCTCTGTCTAGTCTTGCTGGCCGAAACCGACTCAAAAGTCACATAGTGCACTGTCAGGTTCTTCAAGCTTAGGGTTTGTATAGTGTCGAAGAATCAACAGTGAATGTCAACTATGACTTGCTTCACACCCTAGGGATCATGCTCATTGTGAGAGATGATACATAGCTTATGAGACTCAAATCTCTTCCAGTGATTTGGGAAATGAAGATAAGAGTGAGACCGGCTGATCAGGAGGTTATGTTCCTACGGCTCTCTTGCTTCGCTTTTATCCCTTGTATCATTGGAGGGGATCTACTCACATAGATCATTTGTCTTAGTAATTTGAAGTACTTCACTAGAGATTAGAAGAGAATGGTGGGTCCCACCTCTGCGTACGTGGACTCACAGACAGAAGCGGAACCCACTACTTTCTTTCTATCTTTCTCTATTACTACATCTTATAAAAGTACTTCAGAGGATTCAAATTTGTCTTAGTAATCACAGTGCTACAGATATTGATAGGTAGTTACAATTTACATGTTAAGAATTGAGTTGTCATATGTTGTGATGATGTGAGGAACATCTTTCATGAGTAATTAGAGCAGATCAACACTTACCCAACTTTTACATTTACAAGTGTGCACAACTATTCATGTGGCTCCTTCTGTGTTTAAAGATCAAGCCCTTCACTTCTGGGTTTGTTGAGAACTAGTATATTCAAAATGCCTATATAGTTGTGCGCAGTTGTAAACGTTTATGAGTTTTGTAGGTACTATTATTGCTCGAGGAAGAAAAGATTGATCATGTGTAACCCATGGTTTACCATTTGGAAAGTTTTAAGCTTTGTATAGTTCTGCACTTTCAAGAATGAATGGCATGAATATGATGTTGATTAGAGATATATTATATCAAAAGTTTACTCATTAGTATGATAACTATTTGGTGTTTGGTTTATTGTTTCTAAATTTTCTTTTGACGGTTGTGTTGTTGTTTTTGAGTGCAGCAGAGTCGCGTGAAAAAAAAAGTTGTGGTATCATACTGAAGAAAATAAAAGAAAATGTATTAGAGAATTGAAATTTCGTTGTAACTGTAGATTTTGTGGTTGTATTTATTTATAATCATAGTCATAATTTATAAATATGTTATTGTATCAGATACCAAAAGAAATGTCTTAATTTCATGTAGGGTTAGTATTTTTTTCAGTTCCTAAAATTTGATTTCATTTTTTATTTTGGGTCTTAAACAAAATTTTGAGGGACCAAAAGTCTTTAAGTGGATCAAAACGAAATTAAATTTTAAGGAGTATAGTCAAAATGAAATCAAATTTCATGAGCTAAAATTACAATAAGATTAAATTTTAGGGATTAAAAGTAATATTAACTTTTTTATCCCTAAGCCCCCGTCAACTAAAACCCCCGGTTTTCTTCAAAATCTCTAATCCGCCAAAAGGGTGGGAACATGTTCGTTTGAAAAGATTCTAAGTTTGGTCATTATCCTGCGATTTTAATATTTTACACACATAAGAGTAAAAGTGGAAGACCCATGGAAAAAAGTGGCCGCAATTTAAATATTTTATGCATGGAAAAAATGCATTTTGAATTTTTTTAATTTTATATAAAATTTCATTTTGATTCTCTCAGAAAGTCTACTATGCTGGGAGATAAAATCGGCAACAATTACCTTGAATTCAACCCAAAAAAAAAAAAAGTAGTTTTTTTTTATTGGGGGTGAGTTGCGAGGTGCGAGACATAGCAATAAGGGAAACTTCCAATCTTTGTCAGCAAAGACAATTCCCATTTGCCATAACATCATGTGCGGCGAGGTATAGCAGAGATAAATATTGTTTACAGTGTAATGTTGGGTTACTAATATAAAACCTAGTTAAAAGTTAATTTTAATTTTAAATATAATATTTTAATTTATTTATTCTCATTGTTATTATTTTATTATTATTATTATTATTTTCCTTTACAAATTATCTTTATTTATTGTACATATTAGGAGAATAGTATCAAAGGGTAGATTGTAATGGAAATGATTTAATAAAATATTTTAAAAAATCAACATATATTTTTGGAAAAATCACAAAAAAAGACTGTAAAATTAGAGAAATTATGCACAGGGATCGGTTTACAAAAATTATTATCAAAACACATACTATTGTTGTCAAAACTCATACTAATGGTATCATGGGTCTCAATTTGTAATTTTTCTAATTTCACGATCTTTTTTTTTTTTTTGCGATTTTTCCTATATTTTTAACAGATAAACAATTTAATTATTTTCTTAATTTACACAAATGAGTTAAGTCAAAAACCAGAGGTAGTATATCATAATTTTATTCATCATTATTCAGCCTTATTTATCCTTTTTTACTACTTAAGGCCATAAGGGTACACAATAAATATTATTTATTCCAAAACAATTTATTTTACTTGTTTCACTAGTAACTCATTTCCATTTGGTTTAACAAAATAATTAAAAACATAATGCAAGTTGTTATAAAGTTATACTCTTCCAGTTCTTAATATAAGACCTATTTAACTAATTTAATTAGATTAAGAAAGCTAGATAAGTTAGTTAATTATAAAAAAAATATAACATATTTTTCCTAAAATATCATAATCATCTTTCTTAATATCCTCCATCCATGTCCTACTTGATTATAGTTAGGCGAGCATCAATAGAGGTAATTTAAAAAAATTGATAAATCTGATAAATAGGTCTTATATTTAGGATCAAGATCAACTCAATAATTAGATCTTATATTAAGAATAAAAGGAGTTTTTTTTCATAGGAATATATCTATATTTTTTTTAGAACTGGTCTCTATCCACTTTCATATTGATTTTCGCAAGTTTCCCTACCTCTATGCATGTAAATTTTACAAAGATGAAATCGTGGAACTCATCTCTTGTTCCTGGCTTCCCCCCCGGGATCACATAATATAGTTCTGACGTACTAAATTATGATTGAATTAACATGTTAAAATTTAAGGAAAATTGCTTATTTTCCAGGGTCAGCATAACAGAAATTAAAAAAATTATACCAATAAAAGTTGATCTAGTTGATAAAAAGTCAGTTCATAACTTATAAGTTGTAAGTTCGAATTCTATTGTCAACAATGTGAGGACATTATTCATCAGCGATTTGTAAATATCTATATAAGTATTTTCTGAGTTTGGAGACATGTCCTAACTTTGGCAAGCAAAATCCAATTTTCCTAAACTTTTTTATTCACCAAAAAAAAAAGGAATTTTAAAATTCTGAATACCCCTTTAGTTTTCTAATTAGTCAATTGGTCAATCATCTTGGATTCGGCAAAAGCGCTCTTCCTTGTGATTAATCTCGATTTTGAGTTAGGCACTTAGTTGGAAAACTTAGCCCAGTCAAACAATATTTTTTATCTAATTTGTAATCTCAGTTTCACCATCTTCAAGACACTTTTGTCGTTGGAAACGGTAATCCAAACATTCACTATATTGTTAAATTGGACATTTATTATTTGATTTGTCAATTTTAATTTATAGAATTTATGAAATGCCATCTATAGAAATGCACATAAAGCTAAAACAACGTCAACGTCAACGTCAAATTAAACGAAGATTTTATAAAGCTAATAAATTCTGTAAAATAAAAAGTTAATGATTTATATACTCAAAAATAAATATTTATAGTACATTAAATTAGAAGAACATAACTTAGACAAAATAAATCATATTGATCTAATTCAAAACTGAGGTATATTAAAAGAATCAACGATTATTTTTCTTGTATATATTCAGTTATTACATTATTCCATTTCTTACATGGGCCAAATTTGTGGCGAAGCAAGTTTAGTATTCTAGCTCAAAATATAAGTATTAGATAATTAAATCAGGCAACTCAAAAAATTAGTTAAATTAATTAAAGATAATAAATTTATTAAAAAAACAATTTATTTTATTAAAACACTCTTATTTATAGAAAAGATGAGTGGGAGAGAAAATGAGAGTGAAAAGAGATGAGCGAGAATGAATTAAAAAAAATTAGAGAAACATATAATTAATTAGGAGTAAAAATAAAAAAAATATTAAACTAACAGATAAATTGTAGTTTATTTTACAAATACCAATTCCTTTCAAAAATTTAATGCTCATATTTTGAACCGGAGTAAAATAATCTCAACATCCAAAAGTTTGGGCATTCAAATACTGTGAATCGGGAAAAAAAAAAAACTTGGCTGTAAAGATTACATAATATTTCGACTCAACAACGCTTGAGTCTAGATTACTCAACACTATTAAATACCAAATATAATTATATAAAAAAGCATCAGTCAGTAATGTGAAGATTAAAAAGAGGGAAAAGACTACACTTGGTAGGTTAGAAGTATTTACATGGCATCAATTTTTGTCTTCAGTTCAATTTCAATTTCAAAGTTTAAGGTCTCTCTATCTTACCTTGTATCGTGAAAAATAAATCTGATTTTCAACCCAGCACATATATAATAGGATTTAGGTCTTATATTTACCAAAATAAACTCCCAATTAATAGCCACATTTGGGACTGGAGGGATTATTTTTCATTTCTTTTTGTCTGTGATTCAATTCCATTGTGTAAACCAAATAATCTGGAACATTTATTAAATAAAAAAAAAATCACCCTGTTTTAAAGATTACAACCGAAGGGCACAAGCGCAAAGGGCCCTAAAGGTCTATATTTGTCTAAAATTTGTTTTTATTTCCATAAGCAGCTACAAAAGATATTTTACATAAATATCTAACTACATGAATCAGAGACCCCATGGTACAAGCAATACAAAGAAAACCCTACATGTGATTGCAATACAAAAATCTACGTACCCATGCTTCTTGAGAGGTAGGATTCAGCCAGGGAGAAATTCTTGTCCTTCTGTCTCTTATACTCATTGTAGCGCAGGAAAAAATAACCAAGATAATCGAAATCAATTGGAGACATCCTCGCCTGTTGAGAGTGAGAAAAATAAATAAATAACGGTCATGGATATGAATGATTTTGCAGTGTATAACAAGAAAGAAAGGAAGAAAAATTATACCTGAATCAATCCCCACAAAGCCCAGAAAACGTGAGAAACCAATGAATATGTGTTTGCTTCAACATAGAGACTATAGAGATCTTCCTCAGTCACCTATATCATAAAATAAATAATTAATTAATGATATAAATGCAGGAAAGTTGATAACACTGATTTTTCACGAGATCAGCAGACCCCTCTGTCTAGCAACCACTATACAAGATATGCCTGAGCTAATGTTAAATCAAGTCCGCATCTTAGTGACAGCGAGTGATGTAACAAGTCGTGGAAAATCATTAGCCGACAGCATCCCGGGATCCACACCCCAGAACCAACCTAATTTAGTTTTCAGTGCCCAAGGGCCTAAAAAAGTGATCGAGATAGCGAATGATTAGTTTGAGAACCCCCAGAATAGACGTTGGTATAAAATGTACTCACTAATATAAAAGGCAAATTAATTCCATTGATAAGGTTTGAGTATCAATTTCAATCTTCAATGCATTAAAGAGACTGACTGTGTGAATAATTAGTTAGACAGATGGGTGCATTCTACAGCTAAACTGAGCAGGATCGGCCCAGATTTGTATCGTTTACTAACAGTGTGATTGTGGATGTAATAAACATAATAAACATGGGCTTGTTTAAAAGACAGCATCTCATTATAGATCATTAGCAATCTGCAAAATAAAATAAAATAGATAAAAATTAACCTCGTGTGGTCTGTCAGGTTGCAAGTAATGCCTGAAAAAATGATATTGTTCATCTTTATCTGGGTATCTGCATAAATACAATGGTCAACAACCAATTAGAAAACTGATTAAACAAAAGGGGAGAGAAACAAACAGAATGAGAATAGGTTACAAAGACATACAAGTTGTAGTCACAATCATAGCCCGCATACTCGGCAAAATGGTTTCCAATGTCAAAGCCTCTAAAGTTGTATGATGCATACTCATAATCAATGATGTAAAGTTTATCTGGAAATTTGAAGGAGAAAAATACATCATAATAATAATAATAATGAATAAGTTGATCAGTTCAGCATTCTTGCTTCATGTGTGAATGTTGCACTTCATATGCCAGATGTGAACATCAGAGGCATGTCAGTCTCCTTAGTTCTTAGTGGTTTGCTATAAATGGAGATATATGATGCAGAGAATGTGTTTCCTGCATCAAGCACACGCAATAAGTTTTATTGCATGATCACTGTATGGTTCTATCGTATTAGTTCACTTCCATAACTGAAAAAAGGGTGCTATTGTCCGAATCTCGTCATCCTTGCAGTGAAATATTTCATAGAGAAACCATCAAGCAACCATTGAATTACACAATTGAAAAAGCTACTTAAATTTTGGCATGCCAACAGTAATAAGTTCTGGTTTACTCAAGATTTTTTATTAAACATTCACAAATGTTGAAAAGCAAGAAAGAAAGAGAAGGAAGAAACTTAATCTGAAAAAGGGGAATTTATATAATCTCAAGAACTCACATGGTTCATAGAGAAGATGCAATTCAAAGGGACAGAGTAAGGGCAGAGCACTCAAAATATGCAAGATTGTAAAATTAATTATTAATAAGCTCCCTGAAGCATGAGCACACTAACTGCTAATGGTCCTATCAGAAACATACTCATCCTGAACCAATTAGAGTGGACTATTGAATATATTTGTGAATACCTTCCTCTTCATTTATCATTATATTTCCAGAGAGCAAATCATTGTGAGCAAAAACCACAGGAGAAGTCAGCCGATCTGTCAACCCCTGATGCAATATCAAGAAACATATTTCAGTGAAGAGAAGATAATTATCAAATTCTTCATTAACTAAAGCTGGTTCAGCCAAGGATTTCACAGTATCATTCATAAAGTGCATTCAGAACAAAGAGAAAAGGATCGAAAAGTATAATATTTACTACATGCAATAAGAATGCTAAAGTCTGTCCAATGCAGTGATTAATTAAAAATTGCCTATTCAGGAAATTTATGGAAAGTACAAATACCTTGAGCTCCAAAATTGCACTGTGGAGTTCCTGAAATGAAATTGTCTTATAAGTCCTGTGCTTCTCAGCATCATCAAATTCAAGGGCAGATGCTGTAATGAAAAAAAAGCAGCAACTCATATACTTGAAATGTCAAACTTTAAAGCATATATAGTTCACTATCCCTTGGCAGGAGTCAGACTTTAAAAATTCAAGGAGTTCTTTCAAATCTGGCAATAGAAAAAAGTACGTGGGAAATAAGGATCTTCTACTTAATAAAATATGAAATCCAATTATGTGCACATATGCATACAAGAAGAAAAAATTCATCAGAATCTCTACTCTTAGGCTGCTTGCATTGCAAAATACATCATTTTGCTTTCAGCAATTGCCACTAATGGGATAAAAGGTAGATCCTAATAAGCTCAATGAAGATTAAAACCCACTTCCATAAGAAAATCAAATATAGGCAGGACAAAATTGAAGGGTTGCCCGACATTTTGGCCAAAATCAAAGAAAAAGGTCAAAATAGAAGGTCCCAAATATTCCCTCCAGTGCAAAAGAGCAAAAATAGTGAAGGAGTCCACCAAGTTGTAATCGCTCAATCATGAGGCCACTAAATATAGGTAAAGAGGCTGTTAAGGAAAAGAACAGAAGTGGACACTATCAGGAAATGCAGGGGGAGCCAGATATGGGCAAGAGTTCAGAAAGTGAGCCTCAACCACAGATTATGGAGCAGACTATTATATCAAACGATAGCATAGCAGACCACAAGATATAGGGGAGAATAATGGAAGACCAATATGCTTGAGACATGGGGGAAACTGAGATGTCAGATTTCACAAAGGAGAAGGAAGACATGAACTGCAGTCTGCAAGCATGCAGAAGAGAAAAGCCAGGAAGGCGTGGTGAGGAGCGTGTCCCAATTGTCAATAGAAGGAAGAACCTATCTATCACATGGAAGAGCAAGAGAGATGATTGCGGTGGATGATGAAGTGATACTCCAGTATGCTTTTAGAAAAGCAAATAGATGCGCCAATTTGTTTGCGAATGTTGTTCATGATTCATCTTTAGATTTCTACCTATATGATCAACCTTTACCATTCAAAAAAAAAGAAAAAAAATCCACGCCAATGAAATTCACTTCAAACAGACGTGACTTGAGTAAGGATTAAAGAGAATACAAAGTCAATCATTAATTACATCACACGAAAGAAAAAAGGACCTTGATTAAAGAACTTGAATATATCATTCCATAACTGAGGTTCCTTAGAACCTGGAACTTCCAACTGATGAAATCTTTTCACTTGTTTTGCAATTTTAGCAACCAGCTTTGGCTCCCTCATCTCTGCCATTAAAATAATCCATAAATGATGTTAAACATGTAGCCAAACAGGCAGAGTTCAAGTGAGCAATATTTATATTCTGAGGTTACATCCCAAATTGTCAGCACATCAGAAAATAAAAATAACTAAAGCTGTGCAGGGTGAGGTAAAAATTCAAAATTCAATTCAAAGGTAAGTCCAAGGCTCAATCAATTCAAAGTCTTTATTTCTTGGCAAATATAGCATAATCAAGTAAATCTACTATCAAATTAGCTGTAAATTCAAGGTAATCCAATAAGAAGTCTTCCCATAGATGATAACTATCAATCAAGAAAAGTAATTTCAATATCTGCTACAGTACAATACATATACAGGGTCTTTAAGAAGTTGGGCAGTTCATAAACCATAAATAATGCAACTTATTTCCCAAACTCCATACAGTGCATAAGCCCACATGTTATTGAAATATGCATGATTTGTGGGGAGAATAACTGTTTAAAGATGTTTGAAGTTTCGGCAAAAAACTTTATAAAGAACCATGAACAACCACATCAGATGATTTAAATATTACATTGACTTTTCACCAACCAAACTAAGTCACTAGCTGCCCTTACAGCAATTTGTCGAATATGTACCTGATGGAGATAGAGTATGCGCATTGATAAAAGATTGCACCATGCCATTTCCGAAAATTCCAAGCCATTTAGCTCCAAATCCTGCAGCTGAGATGTATTTGGTGGCCTAAACATAATATTTGGCTAACTATTACAAAGTAGGCCAAGCAAGTAAAAATAACGGAGTATATTTGCATAAAAGCAAAAGATTTTTGTGCATTTCTATGCAAATGAACCAAGCTGTGTTTTCTAACATGGATCACCAGTCCCATTAACTCATTGTTGAAGAAGATCAAGTATATAAAAAAAAAAAAAAAAAAAAAAACAACAAGCCTTATCCCACTAGGTGGGGTCGGCTACATGAATCACACGACGCCATCGTGCTCTGTCAACAACCCAATCCTTAGATATGTTGTTGATTAGGAGGTCTCGTTCAATGACCTCATTCAGCGTTCTTCTCGGTCTTCCCCTGCCTCTTTTTATGGGACTCCATCTTATTTGATCCACCCTCTTCACCGGGGCCTCCAAGGGCCTTCTCTGCACATGTCCAAACCATCTTAAGCGATTTTCAACCATTTTCTCTTGGATAGGTGCCACACCGACTCTTATCCTGATCTTTTCATTTCGAATCCTATCTTTTCTTGTATGACCACACATCCATCTCAACATCCTCATTTCTGCTACTTTGACTTTGTGCTCTTGTTTTCCCTTTATTGCCCAACATTCACTACCATACATCATAGCTGGTCTTATAGCAGTCCGATAAAATTTTCCTTTAAGTTTCTCAGGTACCTTCTTATCGCAAATAACTCCGGTAGCTTTCCATACATCATAGCTGGTCTTATAAAAAAAAAAAAATTTAAAAAAATTGTTCCGTTGTTTGCAGACATCCTGATTCTAACTTCTGCATTTTTAATGCCAAGTCAGGACAAGGAAATAGTGGTATGAATTGGATATCGCATGTTACATGAAAACAACTTAAATAGAGTAGAAAACTAGTGGAACTCATTCGGCTATTTCAGCACTAGATTCTTATTCCCATCATATAAATGGGAAAAAAGAAAAGAATAGAAGGAATTCACTGAACTAACTTTGCTGAAGCCTATTTGTCATAATTGAAGCTCATAGAAGCATATAATAGTTAATAAGAAAAACCTTATGCAATATACAACGGTCAAAATGATTCAATTTCAGTTAGTAGAAAAGGAATCAATAAACAGAAAAGGACACAGAATATCACAATCAGAAGCATTGCCATGAGCATATCTCGTTTAAGCTATTCTGTGACTCCAATAGTTCTTTAGCTCCAGTGCAAGATTTACAGGAATGATAAGGGTCAAATTGTCACTGGATTCCAATGCAAGATTAACCACACAATTTAACATTATCATATAGTAGGCAGCCTAACCTGCAATTCCCGTTCACGGTTGATGATGTACTCGGTATATGGTCCATACAATCTGATGGTTATCGAGACATCATGACCATTTTCTTCCTTCACCGTAACCTTGAGTACTGGGAGTTATTGATAAACTACCGGTTAGGCCATAGTGCATAAGCATGAATATGAAGCAATTTAGTTACTTTATTTCTAATTATAAAACTCAATAGAAATTGACGATTTAATTTTTCTTCTGAACTTATTTTTTTGAGTAGCAAAACAATAGAAGTAACTTACTGTTAATTATATTCTAATAAAAATACCACTCCAACTTATCTTATTTTAGTCGAAATAAAACACTCAAGCTAATCTTACAAGCAAAGAAACGTTATTAAATAAATAACTAAAAAAACAAGCAATCCTTAACTTAAAGAAAAGAAATAAAATAACTTTAGCAAAATCAAACTTTAACTTCCAATACCAATCACTATCGCGGGTAACAATAAGGAAATAACTCACACAAATTTGTGATGCCTCCAGAAACTGTCTCAATATCAAAGCGAGAATCATCCAAATTTGACCACTGCTTGAACATATCCTTGCACAGCTCACTGCAGAATCACAACAAAAGGTAACTACCGCATTTTCTCCAGCTCAGAACTATTATTAGAAAGACGTAAAGATAGCATCTGAATAATAATTGGGGGAACCGGGGGAAGGCAGCAAGCCGGAACTGAATATCCACTTCGAATGAAACCGCAATACATTTTAAGTTACATAGAAGATTTCTTCTGATAAAAATACAACTGAGGGAAACGACAAAATTCACATCCAATTCCAATCTGACTCATATCACCCATATTCTCATATTTCGTGGCAACCAGACACAAGAATCAACTCAAATAGAAAGCCAAAAAGGAAAAAGGAAAACAAAGAAATCCAAAATACTAGGACGCAAAGGAGATGCGGACGTTCAAAAAGAGAAAGTGGTGAGTACGAACATGATGCGAGGATTCATTTCAGGAGGAGAGAGGGACGGATCAATCGTGAGAGAGGAGGAGAGAATCTGAGAGCCATGGTCTTGGGGAACTTGGGCGGCAAGATCCATGGCGTCCCAGGTGTTGGCGGCACCCATGCGATTCCCAGTACGAACCAACAAGAAGAACAACAGCGAGAAGAAGAATAAAAAGGATGCCGAGGGAAAGCGAAATCCAGAAACTGGAATCCAAGTTCAAACGCAGAAATTGGAGAGAAGCAGATCCTTCCACTATTTTCTGTGTTTCCCTCTTCTCGGATCCCTCCTCTTTTAAAATTGGCAAATAAAGATATTTTACGCACCACGTGCTTACGTTTTTTTTTTTTTTTTTTAAATAATTGTCATTTCCCCATATGAATATCAATGTACTTCCTCCACATCCTAATGTAATGGTATAGCATGTCAATTCAATTCATATTATCTTCTAAAATTATTATTCATTTTTAAAATATCTCTATTAATTGTATATGTTAAAAAGTTTTTATTTAAGAGTAATCATAATTAAAATAATACTTCAAAAAAATTAACTCATATTTATTATAAATAACTAACTTTAACTTTTTTTTAATTTATTCAAATTAGTTAAATAAGTCTTATATTGAGAACAGGTAGTATAATTCCATTTGTGCATGAAAAAATTATAATTATAATAATTGTAAATAATGGTAAAAGGATAAATTATATTGGAATACAATTCTTTTAAATAAACTGTTATATAATCTTTATAAAAAGTTAATACTACCTTCACTTCTTAATATAAGAACTTATTGATTAATTTGAATAGATTAAGAAGATTAGTTAAATTAGTTATTTGTAACAAATAAATGTTATCTTTTCTAAAATATCTTTACTAATTAAGTGTATTGGCTAAAACTACCATTATTATAAGGACTATCTTAAAAAAAATAGATAAATATGAGAGACAAAGTGGATTGGAGTCTTATAATTAAGACCAAAATAAAAGTCAAATAAGCTTTTATATTAAGAATTGGAAGTAGCTTATAAATAGTGATCAAATTTCATGAATATGGTTTGATTTTCTACTGAGTGTTTTGTGTATTTATATATATATATATATTTTTGCCAACCATTTGTATTAATTTTTTAAAACATTTATTTTATTGTTAAGTTTAATTTGTTGCATCACCAAAGTCTATATCTATAAAAATTAAGCAAGTTAAGTTGTTAACCGATACTTAACATTTTAGTTTTATGCTCCATCAGTTTTTAATATAAAACACTTTAAATTACTTCATAAAGATTAAGAAAAGTGTTTAAAAATTATTCATACCATTAAAAAAATTATTACCATTTTTTAAAAATACCTTCCAGTTAAAGTTAATCTATTTTAATTACGTTTAATACTACTCTAATCTCTCTCAATCATCCAATTAATAAGAGCATTTGTGAAAAAGAAAATTTTGATATTCTTGACCTTTTTATAAAATGTCTTGTATTTAATACCATGAAAGTCTTTAAAAAACAATCTTATATTAAAAACCAAAAATCGTATAAATATACATTTTAGTCTTTTTTTTTTTTTGGGTACCAGCATACATTTTAGTCATTTGGAATTGAAATTGGAGTGGTTTACATAGATTTGAGTACATGCTAGAATATCAAGGAGGGGAAAAAAAAAAGAGTAGATGCTGGAATGAGTTTCACGCCATTATATATTGTAATGCCACTTATTAAAAGCGGGACACAACTTTAAAAAGCTTTTCACCCAGGAAAAAAAAAACTCATAAAAAGCATGGCTTCTAATATATGATTTTCTATATTTTCAATGTTTTACATTAATATTAATAATATTTTTCTGAAAAAAAATTAATAATATAAGTAAAATACTTTAACTTTCCTTATATTTTGCTCTAATTACACTAGCGTCTTCTCTATTTTGAAAATATTCACTTAATTCCAAACCATTAACTTCGTTAAGAATATTTTTTAAAAATATTTTTATTTAAATTTATATTAAAATAGTTTTTATTTACTAATTTATCCTTCATAATGCTAAATTCTTAAATCTTGGCCAAAAAGTTTTGAAAAATTTAAAATTTTTTCCTCTTCCTTAATTTTATTTTTTATTTTTACAAATAATTATTTGTTTAGTATTTTGTCATATTGGGATAAAAAAATTAATCAATTTAGTTAATGTAGGCATAAAAACCTTGAATGGAAGTTTGATTAATTCTGTAAATAAATATATAATAGACTAAATACATTATAAATGTTTCTAACAATTTTTTATTTAAAAATTTTAAATTATAAATTTAAATGATTTGTATAGTCTCTCAAATTTAAACAATTTATGTTATATGATAAAAAATATTTATTTAATATATTTTCTAGTCATTTAAAAGAGACCTAAATAAATAAGTTTCATTATGCACTGAAAAATTAAAATTATAAAGTGTTATAATATAATCAAAATTAATAAATTTTATTACATATTAAAAATTTGAAAATACACTATTAAAATTATTTTTTGTTGTATCAAAAATTATTTTTTGACAAATATAAAAGTTTAAATATATGTTAAAGAGAGGTATTTTTGTCAAAATAAAAGTTTAAAAGTCAAACTTAACAGTCATCACAGTTAAATAGAAAGAAATAAAATCTCAAATATACAAGAGAAGCTTATGTAACGTGCATTTTAATTTTAAAAAAAATTTATATACATTTGCAAAACGGAGAGAATGTTTCTGTAATTTAAATGAAATGAAAAAAATAGTTAGAGTATTTTGGAGATGCTAGCATACCCGGCTCATCCCCAAACACAAGGGATGAGGACCCCTGATAATAACAACAATAATAATATTATTTTGTATGTTTATTTGAATTAAATTGTATTCATCATCCAAATATTTTTCAGCGGCATCTAGTAATTTAAATTAATTAATTCTTATTACATTCAATATTGTGAAGCTAGTATTCCTAAATTTAATTAATTTTTACTGTATCTAATATCTTGAATCAACTTAACTCAAATTAAGAATTAAGAAATTAATACCCCTCCATTTCTTAATATAAGACCTAATTATTGAGTTAATTTTGATTCTAAATATAAGACCTATTTTTCATAATTATTAATTTTTTCTAAATTACTCCAATAGATACTCCTCAACCATAATTAAGAGAAAAGGAAGGAATGATATCAAGAAAGATAATTATGATATTTTAAGAAAAATATATCATATTTTTTATAATTAACTAACTTACCAAATTTTTTTATCTAATTAAATTAGTTAAATATGTGTTATATTAAAAATGAGAGGAGTAAAGAGCAAGAACTATATATTTTTTTTTTTTGGAAAAAAAGTAGATGGATCATTCCAAATGCTGACGTTTGGGTGAGCATTTCCTAATTCCTGGGCACGGATTCGATGAGTAGGGAATATAGATTCCAGCATGTGCTGTCACTCAATAATCAACATAGGTCACTTTTGAGACACCTCAGCCACAAATAGTGGGCCCATTGACAGAAAGTAGACCTTTTCAAACTCGCGTAGATTACAAGGCTACGAAAGCTCGTAAGATTTTTCTAATTATTATTATTTCTTATTCTTATATAAGAATTTATTTAGTTTTGTTTGAGTTTTAAATATAAAATTCTAATACATTTTATTTCTTATATTTATTTATTTTTTTAAGGTAGTCCTTGTAATAATAATTCTAGTCAATATATTTGATTAGTAAAGATATTTTGAGAAAAATAATACCTATTTATTACAAACAACTAACTTAATTAATTTTTTTAATCTACTTAAATCAAGTAACTAGTTTTTATATTAAGGAGTGAACGCAGTATTATTTAGATTAGATTTATACTTTGTGCCTCCCCAACGTTGTTGATTTGAAAAGAATGGGGCCATGGCGGATTTTACTTGTTTGGGAAGCAATTGAACATGGAAAACGTCAATAATAATGACCAATTAGGAGCATGGTATTATAATCTAATCTGTATTTTTCCATCATATCATTGATCTCGTTTTCTGACTTAGTTTTTTTAAAGTTTTTGTATACATCAACTGGATTAGATTTTATATTTTTTTTGGAGTTTAAAACGACATACTGTTTTAAGTTTAAAAATAATAATAACAGTTAGTCAAATTTTTGTCTTAGTAACTCTATTTTTATTATGCATGTTTAATTTACTTGTAAATTAATATTTTTATTTAAAAATTAATATCTTTGAAATTATACATAAATTTTTATATTTATAATTAAACTATCTTATTTTAATTATGATTGATTGACCCCAATTTAATCAGTAATTATGATAAAATTATGGACTCTTGAATTATTTTCTCTCTTGATTTAATGATGATTACAACTTTCAATAGTCTTACCTTGATTAGGAGTACCAAAACTTTTGGAAAAAGATGATTTACTTTTATTTTGGCTCAAAAAACAATATGATTTCTGAAGAGTCAGAACATTAATTTTACAAGTATTTTATATTAATCTTAAAATAGCTTTTGTAATTAAGTCTCACAGACCTCATTTAAAATTAATATATTTATTGTTTAAACAAAGGGCATCTACATGGAGGAGCAATTAAAGAATTGATCGCCAACAATAATACAAGTGGCAGATGGCACAAACGAGTAATAGCAAAAAGGTTTTTCTTGTTTTCATCAATGAAATGGAATCCAACGAAGCACCACATTTTTTTTTTAACCAATGAAGTACCGCATTGACCTTTCATAATTTGTAAAGATATTACTCTTTCTATCCTTAATATAAGGTATAATTATTAAGTTAATCTTAATCTTAAATATAAGATTTATTTCTCATATTTATCAATTTATTTTAAATTATCCCTATTGATATTCTCTTAACTATAATCAAGTAGGAGAGAAAAGGTAGATATTAAAAAAGATGATTATGTTATTTTAAGAAAAATATGTCATATTTCTTATAATTTACTAACTTACTTAACTTTTTTAATTTAATTAAATTAGTTAAATAGATGTTATATCAAAAATTAGAAGAATATAATCTTAATAATAATAAATTAAGAAAGTTGGCGATTCATTAATCGTTGTGTTTTTAGTAAACAACTTTTTTATAGTAAGCTTTTTAGGATTTTCTCACCTTTTTTCAATTTTATTTATGTTCGTGTATAACTGTTATTACATAACTTTTATTCGGCGGTGAAATTGTTATAGACTTTCAATAGATATTTTCAATTTTAACATACAAGTTATATAAATAATTTACGAAAAAAAATTTTGTCAACAGATAATTTATAAAAATTAATAAAATTAATTAAGTAAATTATTGGGAAAAATCATAAAAAAAAGACCTTGAGAATTAAAAAATTACACATAGAAACCCGTTTATAAAAATTGTTGTTATTTGCTTATTAAATATTGTCAAAACCAATACTAATGTTGTAATAGATGCATATTTGCAATCTTTTTATTCCCAAGGTGTTATAAATATTACAATATTAAGTGTAGATGTCCATAACCTTCTAAGAGTTGTCTTTTGGGATTCCACATTTGAAGCCTATAACCTACAACATGAATGGTTTCTTGGAAGTTTCTTATGATTAATACTCATAACCTCTAAATGTTACATATCCTATAATTATGTAGATTTATTCCTTGTTGTAACTCTTGAAAAGAATTTAAGGACTTGTGATCTATAAATAGTGAGTAAGTATCAAGTGATGGGACGTTTGAAATCAATAAAAGATTACTTCATATTCCTTCTCCAATTCTCTCTTATATATCTTCTCTATCCCTCTCATGTCAATTTCTTGTATTTCTTTTATTTGATAATACGTTATCAACACAAGTTTACTCTGAAGATTTGAGGCATATTTTCGTAAATTGATATATTCTTATAGTATACAATAATAATTCTCTCTATTAACTTCCCTTTACTAAATTAATTTTTTTATCCTATTATGATGTGCAATTTTACACTTTCTATACATTTGCTATATATTATGTTGTTTTGTGTTATTTATTAATTTATTCTTTCTATACATTTTAATTTTGTTATCTCCCATTGTATTATTGTGTTATTTATTTTATTTATTTTTCAATAATTCTTGCTATATTGTTTGTTTACATATATCTATCAGGTTTATATTATGTCACATTATTATGTATATGATTATATAATGTTATTTATATTTGGATTTATTTGTTATTTATGTTTGATTATGAATTTGAATTTATTTAATTTTATCACAGTATTATTTTAATTTTATTTTATTGAATAGCTAGAAGCCATAATACTTTTTATCCTATGATTAGATGAATAGAGGTCACGTCACTTTTGTTATAAAAAAAAAAAATACTATGGGTGCCTTTAAATGGCATGACAAGAAAAATCTATGGTACTTTGATAATCTAATGGTGACAAGTGTCAAAGCTTTGAGAGGCTACATGGTGACAAATATCAAATCCCTGAAAGCTAATGGTTCAAACATCGCAAATGGCATAAAAAAGTTTTATTTAAAAGATTTCTAATATATTCTTGAAGACTAATATTTGGATAAATTGATTATGTGCTATTTAAAGCAAGGAACATGTCTATAAGAGTGATAAAGAACATGGCCACATCGTATCAATATAATTAATAATTGAATGGCAATAATCTTTAGTCTTGGCTATTGATGAGGAGATATTGATACCTCTATAGTCAAAAACAATTATGAGCAAGTAATATCATATGATTGGAAATCATATAGAGAAACATATGTATCAATCCATTGAAAGTAAGTGTTAAAATTGGTTATGAAACTAAAAGATGAGGAGATATTATGAAAAAATATTAAATGTAGTCATGATGCCCAAAGCAATATCTTGTGAAGAAATATATTCAAAGTACTTAAAGTTAAAAATAATAATAATAATAATCATAAGCCCAGAAGGCTATATCGATAAGGCCCTATGATATTATTTTAAATTTCTTGTTATTGATTGGTAGAAGCATATTATTATAAGTATTTGATTTTGAGGTATTGATAAATATTCCAGGAGTGATACGAAACAAAATATACTAAAAAGTAGTTATTAGTCATTTTGAAGTATTAATTTATTGTGCCTATTTATTTGCATATTTAAGAATAGGAAATATGAATATAGTTTATTTTCATATTTGTAAGAATGGCTGATCACCCAAGAGCAAGGTGAATTGGGTGTTAATTAAAATTAAAAATCTTTTCGCAATGTAATGAAATTCATAAGAAATTCTGAGTATAAAAACAATGAATTGACATAAGTATAATCACAGTAATAAAATTGTTTGGTTGGAAATATAAAGAAATAAGGGAAGAGAATATGCAAACTGTGATTTATCCTGGTTCGGTTCTTACTAACCTACACCCAGTCCCAGGCTCCTCCTGAGATTTTCAATCTACTATCTCCCTCAAGTTTAACATGAGTACTTGAGAACCACTATAACCACAAGTTTGATCTAGGCACTTGTGATGCCACTTACAATCCTTAGACTAATCAGTCTATTCAACAGTAACCTCACACTGAGATAAATACTCCCCCTTACACACCGTAAGGATACAATTTGATAATGATAATGAAGATTGAATATTTCTTCTCTCAAAGAAGTGATAGATGAATCTTAAGCATGTTTGGGAAACTCTTCTCTTTATCTTATGAATACATATGTTACAGTCTTTGAAGTACAGAGAAAGAGAGTTTTTTCTTGGAGCTCTAAATAAGAATATGTTGATTCGGCATTTTAGCATTTGATGTTGTAAGCTCAAACTCTTCTTCTTTTTCTTGTTTTGAATGCTCTTTTATTTATAGATGATGTTGGGTACTTGACCGTTGGGCATTTTCTTCCCATTTGGCTTGAAGAATATGACCGTTGAAACTAGCCGTTAGAAGCTTCTAACAAAAGCCGATTCTTCACATCATAAATTCATTGTGGCTCCTTACTTAAAATAATCTTCCTCAAATCAAGTGATAAGTATCTGATAATCTTAGAAACAATAAGTTGGAAAACATGGAATCAATCATCAGATATTCAGATATTCAGAAAGTAAGATGAACTTACTTGATCGATGCCCTGATCGATAATCCTTTGATCAATCATATTATCGATTAATTACAGGAGAAATAGACTTAACAGATGTATGCATTTATCGAGTAATTTATGGATCAACAGATGATCGAACATGTGATCGATAACTAATGAAACATGAATGCAATGAGCTTTAAATGAATTATGCAAGGATAATCTTTTTCAAGTTACGTTTACCTTCGTATCCTTTCAATAGAGAGTTATGTGTAAAAGGAAGGCTGAGAAAAGTTTAAAGATAAAAAGATAAAAGATTTTGAAGAACATCATGAATAGCTGTTATGAAATGAAATGATTCAATGATTGAATAAATGATCAAAAAATGTTTGATTGATGTAACATCTTAAATTCTACTCCAAGGATTTAAATATTTAAAAATTGAAAAAAAGGGGTTCAAACTGTTATTTTTCCGTTTTATCTAGGGTCTTTAACTTCAGTTTACCCCGAGTGTTTTCTTTTTTCCCCGTCTTTTTCTTCTTCTCCTTCTCTCTCTCCGCGTTGCTTCGTTCGCTCGCTCGCAATGTCGCTCTCTCTCCCTTCTCTCTTCATTGTTACAGATCATTTTGGTAAGTAAAACTACTTCTAATTACAAAACTCTCTTCATGAAAGTTGTTCTACTCAATCAGATCTATCTAATGATAGTAATTTTATATTACTTAGAGAAAATTTTTGGTATAGAATTTGGAGCAAGTATTTAGTTTTGATGAGTGTTAACCACAGTATTGTAGATCTGTTATAGTAGATCATTTCTACCGGTTTAGATTTGTCCATTTGTTGATTTTAGTATTTACAAATTAATTTTTAATAAAAAAATATGTTATTTATGAGATATATCATATTTATACCTATTAAAATTAAGTTAAATAATTTATTTGGGTTGTTTGACATATTATTGAGATTTTAATCGGTTTAGTTTTATTTATTGGGTGACTGGAGGTTTTAAAATAATTATTATAGTTAAAGTTTATTATTTATGAAAATATACATATGCCATTAAAATTTGGATTAGATTATTTATATATATAAATATTTTAGACACTATTGAATTTTTTTATGGTTCGGTGTTGATGTTTAAATTTCAAATGAGATTTTTAGAATTTAGAACATAGTAATTTCATATTTAGAAATTTTGAAAAAAAAATTCCTTTTATTAAATTAAATAAGTTGGAGGATGTAAATAAATAATTTGGCTTGTTAGAAAATTATCAGTTAGTTCTAAAGTACTTAATTTTGGGTTATAAGAGTTGTGAAAATTTAGAATGAAAAATTAAATTAAATCAGGAATTTAACTAATATATAAGCTTAATTAATTAGTTAGTTAGCTAGTTTCTATTAATATGTGGTTATATTAATTGTGTAGATTAATTCTTGGTTGAGCAAAGGATTGACCTCGTGGTAATCCTTCTATTACTTTGGCGAGAGATAACCACTTTCCACTTGTTATATGTGCTAATATATTGTTTGTGGGTATTTTGCTATTTTTAGAATAATATTTGATAATTGGAACTTGAATAGATATGTTATATCTTTTGAGCTATGAAAATTGTCTTGTGGGATTTTTTTGGAATTATGATTGAGAAGTTTGGAAAAGATATATGATTTACATCTTATGGAGTATACTGAGAAAAGATTGAGACATTTTTCGTTATATTGTGAATGATTGGTTGTTATTTGGATTTTGGATTGAGTTCGATCCTACCACGTGGTAAGGCCGCCATTGGTGCACATTGGTTGGCTTCTTCCTTCTTCCCCCATAGTGAGGGATAAACCTTTGTGGCTTCTTATTCGTCCCCCAAAGTGAGGGATATGCCCATATGTTTGATTGATCCCCCATAGTGAGGGATAGACTTATGTGGCTTGTGTGTTGCCCCCATAGTGAGGGTTTGGATGATTGAAATTATATTTCTATGGATATATCTATATTTCTTGAGATTTAATAATTGTCCCACTTGACACCTCACGAGCCCATGTTAGTATGTATGATGAGTTGGAAAGTTGGTTACTGAGGCGTTTGTCTCACCCCCGTGGTTTAACATTTTTCAGGTGATGACCTGTCAGGGAAGGCCTCTGAGGCTTAGTGTGCTATCACAGCATGTATAGCCTCCCTTCGTTTGTTTTATGTGCTAAATTATTATATATTGCCACATAAGGCTCATCTATTTTGATGTTGTGAACTAATACATGTGATTATTGCTAATTGATGAGAGAGCTGTTAGAAAGCCAGAGGCCTCTAAGAATTTGTATGTGACATTCATTTGAAAGTTTTGTTTGGGCTAAGGGTAGAATGATATTTCTGGACTTTGGAAGTCCGAGGCCCAAGTTAAGTATCGACGTGCTCGTGATATAAGTTTGTTTCTTTTAACCATGATAGTGATTTTAAAATTTTAAGGTTTCTTCTTTTCTATCATGGTTAACTTTTCGAATAAATTGAAATTTTGATCTAGATGGGTTTAAAAAGAGTGGTCGTTACAATTGATCATATTATCGATAAGGCTAAGTATAAGAGAAATATATTTTCAAAGTGTGTTGATCGAATACTTTATCAATAAACGGTTGATAGGAGAAATGATCGATGAAAAGTTTTAAAGAGATTTTCACAGTAAAGTTACCAAATATAAGATGATCGAGTAAATAATCGATTAATGATTAATCGATTAAGTGTTCGATAAATGATCGTTGAAATCTTATTTCAGAAAAGACTAGGAAAAAATCATTGATCAATCACGTTATGTGAAAACAGAAGTTTCAGAAGACTGGATGATCGATCATTTTATCGATAAAGTAGTGATTGATCAGGTGATCTGAAAATGGCTTAAAACAAGTAAGTGCAGTGAAGGTGATGATAATTGATCATTTGATCGATAAATGATTAATCGATCAATTGATCGATTAAAGATGTTGATAGAGTACTCAAACAGAACACATTATCAATAAAATCAAGAAGTTATCATGTAAATTTTAGAACAGTTTATCGATAATTCATTGATCGGTAAAGTGATCGATAAATGGTGAATTAACCAGACAATAAAGTGAGTACGAAGATTTTACCATTTATATGTGTTCTCATTGATAACTCGTTAATTGATCAGGTGATCGATAAATCTTTTGTTATGAGTGAGGAAGTTCAACCTTTTTCCTGACAGCTTATCGATCAACCAATAATTGATTAAGTAATCGATCATTTCCTGCAACATCTTATATTAAGCAGTTATACCAATGATCGATCAATCTAGCAAGGTATTGAGCAGAGCAAATTATCCATCACGTAACTTAACAGTATATAATTTCAGATTGTGATCCAAGAGATGATCGGATAAAAGCTTAACAGTTATTTAGAGAAACTTACAATTTGTCTGATGGCTTATCAAAAACCTTGTTTATCAATCAAGTGATTGATAAATACATTTATCCATAACGTTATCCGAAAACCATTTATCCAACAAGTTATTGATAAAACCTTAATAATGCATATAAAGATAAAAGAGAAGAATTGAAGGGATAGTACCAGTAACTCGATAAAGTGATCGAGTACGTAGTTGGTCGATCAGGCTCGAGTAACATCTGATAATGACTTTTTATTTTCTCATTTCTTCTAGTGCTTTCACTCAATAACATGTTTGAGTAGCATGTTGCTCAAGAGCTTAATCAATCAATGTAGAACTTCTGGTCTTTGCCTCAATAAATTCGAATTCTGATTCAAGCAAAACGAAGGTCAATTTTGAGTCATCATGAATCTTCCAATTCAACTCTAAATTTTGGAAATGACCTATCCCCAGAAAGCTATTTGAGTCTACTTTCTAATGCAATAATAACCACCTCAAAATTTGTTGTATTTGCAAAGTTATCTTCATCACAGTGACTGAAGGTCGGAATAAAGGTGTTAATCCTTACTGTAATGTTTTGAACAACATATCTCTCTCATATGAAACTCTTTGAAGTTGATTTTGGTGTCTATGAACCGTGTTCTAAGTCTAGTTTCATATGAATCAAGTTTCACCTCAAATAGATTTGTGGTTTAAGAGATATTAGAGAAATACTGAGCCTATGTCAGAGCTGAATGAAGAACAGAGCATAACAGAATATGTGTTTGCTCGATAAATTGATCGATAAGTCTCTAATCGAGTTCTTGATCGATAAATGCCCTTGAAAATCACCTCTGAAGCTTATTTTCAATGTTTATATGAAGGGTGGCTCAATATATGATGATATAACTTTCGGTTTGTACATTTTAGCTTCCGATTGAACCATTCATACTTCTAATTAAGCATAGCAACCTTCAATATCAAATCTATGAATTTGAATCTTGATATTTCCATTTGATCTTGCAAGTTCTTCTTTTCTCAATCTCTCTTCTTCTTCCTCCTCTTGATCATTCTCCATAACTCAAAGTTCAACATAGTAACTCCTTTCTTTTCTTGAGGAAACTACACAAGATATTAAGTATGATAGTTAGTCAAAATATGAGATAAATAATTTATGTAAACTTTTTGCTCTATTACATGACATCATCAAAACTAATTATCATATCTAACAATATTAATAGAATAGCCTAAAAGATGGTTATATTAGGATATTGATATTTTATTGTGCCCTTTGTGTGAAAATTAAATAAATGATATATTATTCATATCTTGTTAATTTATATCCTATTCATATGATCTTATTTAATATTAGTTTGAATGGTTTATTATGATTTATTGATAATAAATTTTATTATTAGTATTTGAAGTTATTTTGAATTTGACTAAATAAGAAATTAGTTGAGAAAGAAAAATTAAACATTTATATAATATGCAAGTATTTTTCCAAATGACATATTTTGAATGTTGCAAATTAAATAAATGATATTACCTCGGGTCCTAATTATAAGACCTCATTTATAGTCTACAAACGAGGTGTTATAATTAGGGATTATAATAAGGTCTTATAATTAGAATCGTAAGTAGCATATGGTATCTTGATTATTGTTAAAAAATTCTGAACAATACATTTAATTTTACACTTTATTCTCAGAAAGTTTATTTTAAAGGATCATCTACATTTTATGTTCCTTTCAGCTATATAAGTTTGCTTATGAAAAGAAATTAAGCATATGCAAATAATAATTATAATTTTAAGAAAATTTTATGGATGTTGGATTAGTTTAAATATCATTTAATCTTCGAAGTTTTAAATGTTTTGAAATAACATAAAAGAAAATTGGATATTTATATTCCTCTATTCTAACGTTAAGAGGCATGTTAATTCTTAATTTTTTTTTTGAAATGATGAATCATTGATCTTATATATTTAAATTGAATCAGTCTTGTTGTAACATTTGTGAGAAAAATAAAAATCACATATTTATGTCACATTTAAATTGAGAGAATGAAAAGTTGCTTAACTTTATGAGAAAATTTATTATAAATAGTTGATATTGATTTTGATTGGTTGGACAAAATCATGTTTGCAGTAGGTGTAAATTATATATATATATATGTATGTATATTGCAAGTTAAATCTAAGCTGAATTTGTGATGTAGAACAAGAAAGGATTGGAAGGGATGAGAAGTTAGAGAAGAGAGGAGAAGCGGAGAAGTAGGGAGAATGGGAGAAAAACTTATCGATAAATTCTAAAATGCCAAGTCTGATTACAAACTGAAACCCTAAACTATAAATAAACAAAGAAATAAAATAAATAAAAGAAATAAAATGAGGGGAGTGGGGAAATGGGGTGAGTGGAGTAACTACCCACGATCTAAAATACATAAATAATTAACAAAATAAACAATAATAAAAATAATTAATTAGTTAAATTAAATCTGCATCATTTCTCCCCGGGTTGGAAGAACTCGCCACTGGAGAGTTGGACAGCTGGAAGTCATCAAGGAAGGCGGGGTCTATATGACGGAATTCATCCTCAATGAGCCACGTGGTGTCTGCATCATTGTAGCCTTTCCAACGAACGAGGTAACGACTGATGGGACCTGCTGGAGTGGATATCGTCTGCTCATCCATCACGGTGTCAATGGCTTGGGCGGGTGGCGCAACCTTAGGCAACGGTGGAGTTGGGGCTTGGTGGGTCCGGGTACCTGCAGCATCATTAGAAAACAAAGGGGGCGGCTCGAAAGTGCCCCGATAAGGACCAAGATCCTCAATATTAAATACTGGACTGATAGCCATATCTGGAGGTAACTCTAATAAATATGCATTAGGCCCTAACTTCTTGGAAATGCAAAACGGGCCAGAAGCACGGGCATGCAGCTTCTTGTAAGGCCTCTTTGGGAAACGCTTAGGCCGTATGCGAGCCATGACAAGGTCGCCAACATCGAACTCCTGGTGACGTTGATGGACATCGACAGCTATCTTATACCTGTCATTATTTAAAGTTAACTTATGCCTAACCTCAGCATGAATATCATGAAGGCGATGTGCAAAGGTCTCGGCGGACTCAGAAGGGCAAGCATACAGGGGAAGGGGAACAAGGTCAATAGGCTGCTTTGGGTTGTAACCCTGAACAATTTGGAATGGGCTTTTGCCAATGGATCTATTGACCGAGTTATTGTAAGCAAATTCAGCTATAGGCAAGACTAAATCCCAGTTACCAGGCTTATCACCAACTAAACTACGGAGTAGGTCACCTAAGCTACGGTTAGTTACTTCAGTCTGTCTGTCAGTCTGAGGGTGGAAAGCAGACGAGAACTTCAATTGTGTCCCGAAGAGCTTCCAAAGGGTCTTCCAGAAATAGCTGACAAACTTGACATCCCTATTAGAGACAATCGTAGTAGGCAATCCGTGAAGACGCACAACCTCTCGAAAGAAAAGCTTTGCCAGATGTGATGCATCGGTAGTCCTACTGCACGGAATGAAATGTGCCATCTTTGAGAATCTATCAACCACAACTAAGATAGATTCGTGCCCTCTCACTGTCAACCCAAGCACGAAATCCATGCTAATGTCCTTCCAAGGTGCCTCAGGAATAGGAAGAGGCGTGTATAATCCAGTATTCCTCTTCTTTGCCTTAGCCGTATGGCACGTACGACACTGGGAAAGGATTCGAGCAACATCACGCTTAAGGGAAGGCCAATAGAACCTATCTTCAACTAGGGCTGTAGTCTTCTGAACACCGAAGTGTCCTGCTAATCCTCCATTATGCAATTCCCAAACAAGAAAATCGCGTAGTGACGTGTGGGGAATGCACAATCTTGACCCACGGAACAGGTAGCCATCATCGATAAGGAAATCCACATGATCGTGGCGGTTGCCATCTTTAACCTCGTTATAAATGATACCAAAGTCAGGACACAAGGTGTACTCATCCTTGAGCCTATCAAAGCCCACGACACTAACCGTCAGAGTGTTGAGAACGTGGATTCTTCGGCTAAGAGCATCAGCTACTTTGTTCTCTACCCCTGGGTGGTGCTTGACCACGAAGGTAAACTCCTGAATGAATTCGCTCCACTTGGCATGTTTGGCATTCAAATACCGTTGGGAGCTAAGGAACTTGAGAGATTGGTGGTCTGAGTATATGACAAACTGTTGAGGAAGGAGGTAGTACTTCCAATGCTCCAAAGAGCGAACAATGGCGTAGAACTCTTTGTCATACGTGGAGTACTTTTGCTTGGCCTCATTGAGCTTCTCATTGAAGTAGGCGACAGGGTGGCCTTCTTGGCTGAGAACGCCTCCAATCCCAAACCCGGATGCATCGTAAGCAACTTCAAAGCACTTGTTGAAATCAGGTAAAGCCAGGACGGGAGCACTCGAGAGTTTCTTCTTAATAGTGCTGAAAGCTGTGGAGGCCGTGGGAGTCCAGTTGAACTTATCCTTCTTCAGGCAGTCAGTAATTGGAGACATAAGTGTGCTGAAGTCTCTGATGAAACGTCGATAGAAGGATGCAAGCCCATGGAAGCTACGTGCTTCCTGCAGTGTCTGCGGTTCTAGCCAATCTTGAATAGCTCGGACTTTTGCAGGGTCTGCAGATAAGCCTTGTTCCAAGACAATGAATCTGAGAAACGTAACTTGATTCTGTAGGAAGGAGCACTTTGGTAGGTTGAGATAAAACTTCTCCTTCCGAAGGGTCAGAAGCACCTGTCTAAGGTGATGCAAGTGGTCGTCTCTGGACTTACTAAAAACCAGAATGTCATCAAAGTAGACAACCACGAACTTTCCTAGATAGGACCGCATCATATGCGTCATTACTCACATGAATGTGCTCGGGGCGTTTGTTAAGCCAAATGGCATAACGAGCCACTCTATAGTCCATCTTGCGTTTTAAACGCAGTTTTCCACTCATCTCTTAGTCTGATTCGAATCTGATGGTAACCACTGCGAAGATCGAGCTTGGAGAACCATTTAGATCCAGATACTAAATCAAGCATGTCCTCTAACCTAGGGATCGGGAACCTATACTTGACAGTTATCTTGTTGATGGCTCGACTATCAACACACATTCTCCACGAGCTGTCTTTCTTTGGAGTCAGAAGGGCAAGGACAGCACAAGGACTGAGGCTATGCTGGATATAGCCCTTCTCAAGCAAGCCGTTAACCTGACGATTGAGCTCTTCCCGATCTTTAGGGTTCATCCTATAGTGTGGAAGGCTGGGGAGCTGTGATCCTGAACCAAATCGATCGCGTGCTGGATGTTCCTCATGGGTGGCAAGTCAGGAGGTAACTCCTCAGGTGTAACATCTTTAAACTCATCCAAGAGTTGGGTCACTTCTTTTGGAAGGCTGTCAGGTGTTGGTGTAGGAGGAGAGAGGACTTTGGAAACAACGGCAAGGATGACATCAACCTCTCTACTTTCTTCGATGAACTGCTTCTCCGTAAGGAGGTGAAGGTTGATAGGCTTAGAGGTGGATCCTTTCGTGGGGGCTGGACCCTTTGCTTTAGGCTCAAGCTTCACAGGACGAAGTAAGATGGTCTTGCCCTCATGCTTGAAGATGTGGTTGTTTGCTCGGCCCTGGATAGTGACATCATGGTCATATAGCCACGGGCGTCCTAAAAGAATGTGAGACACATCCATAGGGATCACGACACACAAAACATCTTCCTTGTAGTAGCCCAAATGGAGTGGGACACGACATTGCTGAGTGATAAGCAATGAAGTGTTGTCGACCCACGCAACTCTAAAGGCTTAGCAATTTGCTCTGTCTTAAGTCTAAGACGAGCACACCTCGACTAGAGATCACGTTCCTTTCACTTCCACTATCAATAACCACTTGCATGACTTATCACCGCACTTCACGAAGGTGTGGAAGATGTTGTTCCGTTTCCATGAGTCATCTGGCATTGGGACAGTCAGGAGGCATCGCATCACTCCAAGATGACCTGATAGCATGTCATCACATTAATTAATTTCTTCGTCCACATCAGAAGGAATATCGACAGGGTCGATGATGACATTGGCTCGCTCTCGAGTAGTGCATCATCTTGAGATTCGATAAGCAACACACGTTGCGGGCACTTTGAAGCAATATGTCCCTTAGAGTGACCACTTGAAACACTCTATTGATGAGCTACCTGCGAGCATTTGAGATTGATGACTCTCTTGGTCTAGAATCGCTTGGCCTTGAAAGTTGTTGACTTACCCGTTGATTGGCCAAAACAGCAGAGCTGCGTATTAAACGAGATTCTAATCCAGAGAAGCTGGGACTCCTGAAGGAGGGATACTTAGGTAGGGAGTCAATGTCGATAGCCTTATGATATGCTTCCTCTAAGGTGTAAGGATGGTTTACTCTGAGCTCCCTCTGTATGTCATCCCTAAGGCCGCTGATGAACCTCTTAATAACCACAAAACTCGGCTCATTTAAGTCATTGCGGATCAGAAGGTCATCGTATCAAGAGACGTAGTCGGCTACCGATAAGGTTCCCTGCTTGAGGCTGTTCAATTGGTTGAAAAGCGTGCTTCAGTGACTGACTAGCACATACTTTTCCTTAAGCTTCAACTTCATCTCCTCCTAAGTAGTGATAGGAGGTTGCCTTAAGCGTTCAAGGTTCACTTGGACGCACTGCCTATACTTCCTTGTAGATCCTACGAGCTTCATCTTGGTAAAACGAACACGCTATATGTCACTCATATTGTACCACTCGAAGTAGTCGTCCATGGTGGCTAACCAATCAAAGAAGGCATTCGCGTCTAAACGTCCATCAAAGTCAGTCGCCTCCCTTTCACTCTACCTCTATCGTTGCATCAGTCTTGCCGAGGGGTGTCTCGGTATCGTCTGGGTGGCGACGGCTCTCGTCCATACCTAGGGCGCGTGGCATATCCTCCATAGGCGTCGGTTTGCAACATGGGATTCGTAGCGAGCCCTCTCTCCCTTGCTCATCCCATGGGTTGTCCTCTTCCTCGAATTGTGGGGGAAGGGTCTCAACGTGTAGGGGTTTAGTCTGCGAGTTACGCGGACCTATAGACAGTTGGGAGCCTCTAGTGTGAGATGGTCCAACGGTGTCGGGCTTAAGGTGCGCTTGATTGGTCTCAAGGACATTTCCAAGAATCCATTCTGCACCCTTATTAAAAGACCTGCCTATTAATCCTTAGGAGAGAATCCCTAATCTCCTACTGGGAGGTCCTAAGCTCTTATTAGCTACCTCAAGCTCCTGAGTAGTGGTTCTAAGCTCCTGACACTGGGAGTTATATTCTTGCTTAATCTCGGCCAAGAGATCCTTAAGGCATTTGGTAAGTTCATTCAGTTTTAGTTCAAAGGTCTGAAGTCTCTGGTCCATTTGGGATTGAAAGGAGCTAACACGAGGTTCTAAAGATTGAAGTGCTTGGTCTAAGGTGTCTGTCTATTTTCAAATATCACGAATAGTTATGCAATAGATAGACGAAAGCTAACAACAAATAATGAGCTAGCTAATGCTAAAGATTACATAAGAATAATCTAAATAAAAATGTCTAAAAAAATAGAGAAATAAATCAAATCTCTGTTCCTTCTGCTTTTTCTCTTTTTTTCTTTTCTCTTTTTTTTCTTTCTTTTTAATAATATAACCAAATTAAACAAATGGAAATGCCAATACAGTAAATAATAATCAATAAAATGGAAAAAGCAAATAGTAACCTCCAATATGTCAAACTAGTCCAGTAAGTTCAAGAGAGGGTCAATTGGCTTACCTTACATTTCTAAAAGAGACTAGAAATTACCCCAAAGTGTCTAAATGATTATGTGGCTGAATGAAAATTTTGACAAAATCTGGGTCCAGAAGTGTAATTTCCTCGAATGATTGGGTCAGACTGCAAAATTTCAAAATATGGGGTGAATTCGAAATTTTCTGGAAAAATATGGGTCAAATGTGTAATTTTCGCTAAAAAACCGAATCTGGACTGCAGAAGCACGGAGGCGCGTGGATCTCACACTTAGAGACTATGATGGCGCGTGGAGGACTAGTGAAACGCAGGGAACAGGCCGCCTTCCTCGAGGCAGACTTATGGTGTTGTTTGTTTCACGCTGATCGGATGCCCGACGAGTGAGAACTGGGCCTCCAAAGTGACGCCTACGGTGACGTTGCGCAGAGGGAGTTTGGTTGGATCATGGAGGCTGTTTCCGATGGTTTTTGGTTGTGAAACCTTGAGATCTGACGGACGATGTTGCCTACGGTGAGAATGAAAGTGACGGCGCGGTGAACGATCGTCCGAAATGAGCAAACATGGTGAAGGGGCGGCGGTTGTGGGTGGTTTTTGCAACAAGGGCATGTTTGGGGATTGAAAAATGAGTTTGTAAAAAGTAGAATGAAGCAATCAACCAGGCTCTGATGCCAAAATTGACGTAGAACAAGAAAGGATTGGAAGGGATGAGAAGTTAGAGAAGAAGAGGAAGAAGAGAGAGGAGAAGCAGAGAAGCAGGGAGAATGGGAGAAAAACTGATCAATAAATTCTAAAATGCCAAGTCTGATTACAAACTGAAACCCTAAACTATAAATAAAAGAAAGAAATAAATAAATAAAAGAAATAAAATGAGGGGAGTGGGGAAGTGGGGGAGTGGAGTAACTACCCACGATCTAAAATACAGAAATAATTAACAAAATAAACAATAATAAAAATAATTAATTAGTTAAATTAAATCTGCATCAATTTGTCTCCTTATTCTTCTCAAATTACTTAGTTCCTGAAGAACTACGTGTAAAAATATTAATATAGTTTCTGAAGAACTAATACATATTTTTTTTAGGAGTGGATAAGAATTGATGGTAAAAAAATAGACCCATGACCCATCTACATCAGAATTTCATTCTCCAAAGAGTCTGAAAAGTATAGATCAATTGAATTAAAATCCATAATTATATATGAACTAGGAAGTACTTAGACTTTCAAGTAAGTGAGGTTATTGGCCTATTATATGGTAGTCACTGTTTTTGAAATACATTAATAATAAGGAAAACATATTTGTATGACTCACACATGAGGAGGAGGAAACTGTTGAAATACAAGTGTAAATTGATGTTGAATAAAGTTTTACTAATATAAGAAACTTGTTACAGTAAACCAGAAGTTTACTCGTCCAATTAGATTTATAGTTAGTGTGACTTTTTGATTATCATGAATACTATATATGATGTAACAATTATTAATAATTATGTATTGACATTCATTGAAGAACCAAAGATTCTTCATAAATAGCCAACATATTATATGATTCAAGAATTCATACTACTTATTCTCAAAGAAAAATTGATTATGTTGATATCACTAGTTTATGATGTGGAACGGATCTCTACATTTATGAAAACATATCAAATTTATATATGGGTCCACACAAGTAGTATATATAAATCACACAAGTATTTAGTAAATTTAATATATGCATCTATAAGGTGGTTACATATGTTATTATTAGTTTGCAATCTAGAGTTTGCAAGCCTAATTGAGCAAAACATTATATATGTTGAGTGCACATTCTCAGAAAAGTGCGATCCAAAAAATTTCTATCGCAAACACTAATGAGGTTATATCTTTGTTTTTGAATGATTATCATATATTTATCAAAAAATTGTTAAAAGGCCTACTTAATAAAATCAAATAATTTATTAAAGTTCCTAAAGCCTTACAAGAGTAGCTAGATCAATACTTTTGAGAACAATATCTTCATTTCAGTATTGGCATATTTGGTTTAATTTTTATAGCACTTATACATATCAAGCCAACGAATTCTTCTAATAAAAATTGGATTTTGGTCAGAAGCCAAATATTTCCATCTTAAAAGTTTAAATATGCAATATTTATTACTATTCTAGACCCTCTACAATGCATATAGATGGATATTTAAAGAAAATTAGGATATATGTTTGAGTAAGAATCTCCTCCTTATCTCTAAATGAAATGAAAGGATTTTCTAAATGAACAAATAATTTAGGAACTTAACTATATTATATGATTAATTGATTATCATGCAATAAAGTTTTTCCACCATGAACAAAATTTTCCCAGCATGAGAAGGAGAAATTGAGTGGCTAAAAAAGATAATATATAGAATGCATTATTATTATCAAATATAGATCTTCAAATATATAGTAGAATAAACCAGAAGTTTATCAAAAAATGCATTCATAGATATTACAAAATATCTGTCAAATACTAATACTAACCTAATGAGTATTACTAAATCTCATATTTCAGCTAAAATACTCTAATTAATATAACTAAAAGTCAGAAATACCTTAAGCATGAGAGATTAATCGGTTCCAATAAATTATATCAGATAAAAAGGAGTATAAAATTTAGTATTCATATTAAAGAGACA